>NC_073726.1:48639426-48942456 GCF_023634155.1 Falco peregrinus
CTTACTCGTAGGCGGTGATCGGTCTGAGCAACAAGTATTATAGTCACCACTAAAAATTACGATTAAATTTCCTTCTTAAAAACAGTTTCCAAATGAAGTTAAAAAAGTTGCAGGTTTAGAGAGGTTGCTCAGAAGGCACTCTGCTCTGCCCAAGTGTGTGTTACCTTAAGAGACAAAGGCTGTTGCCTCCCCCTCTTAGACAAGGCAGCAAAGACAGACAACCACATCCTTGCTGTGCACTTTGTGTTCTCAACTGGAGCTTGGAGTTACCAAACCTGCTAATTCCTCATTCAGCAGAGACCAGAGCTAGCTTCAGCTGTAGGATTTTTGCTGCCCTGAGCCTGAGCACTGGCTTGCTCCACTGCCTGGGCGTGTACCATCGAGCACGTTCTCTGCAGGTTTTTACTGTCTGCAGAAGCTAACTAACTGCTAAGACAGTGTCTGATCATATAGAGCAAGTCTTTTTTTTTTCCTAACTACAATTTATATTTTTAGCCTTTCTGCCACTGATTTTTTTGACATTTTTCCACATTCAAGTGAGTAGTAGTTCACTGAATTTTACAGTAGATGTTCAGTTGTAGCTTCAGAGAGCTGATGATGTTACATCTTCAATGAATTACATGTAATGATTGAGTTTACCAAAGTTTAGTGTCAGGACAATATGCTTCACTATTTTGTGTAATGAAGAGAATAATACCTGTAGGTGGCAATAGTACTGAAGCTGTAGCCACACACTATTTTGGTTTTTTTTAAAGTAGTAGGCTACCATCAAGTTAATTTTCAAGTTAGCTTTCTGCAGTTCCAATTGAATAAACAGCTTTACTGATGCTGAAGGCCAGGGCAGTGTGGTCCCTAATGTCTGACTGGAAATCTAAGTGCCAGATTCTCCATGCTACCAGCACTGTCTGGCTCAGGCAAATTAATGGGTGGCTTTGGAACTTCTGTTTCAATGTTTGTCTATCTCTCTTTGTTTATTTTCAGCCACTGAGTGCTGGCATGGATTTTTAATGACAGCATTGAGAGAAGTGTGACACTTTAATCATTATTTTAATACACACGATACAAGAAGCTACAATAGTATAGTCACAAATTACAGAATTCTCTCAGTGAACTGGAAAGATAAAAGTTTGTATGTACCCAAAATAAAAAAAAAAACAAACAAAAAACAACACTGTCCAGGGATGAAGCGTAAGTTCTAGCCCATGGTTGCTCTTTCAAGATGAACTCATGGTGCCAATGAGTAGCAGCAATATCTGGACAGTGTAACAGTACCTGTGCAGCTTTGAGGGCAGCTGAGGGAGGAGGTGTGCTGTGAGCTGTCAGGGTTAGCAACTGAGGGGCTTGTGTGCTCTGGGTTTCAGCTACACTCAGGACAGACCTTGGGCATCTTAAACGTGGGCAGCTGTAGCATGGGATTGCAACAGGATACTCTGGGAAGTGTGGCTGGCTCCAGGACTGCTGGACTCCGAGCAGCATGTCAGTGGTTTACACCCCGTTCAGTGTGTTGCCCAATACTTTTGCAATGTGCTTCTTGAGCAGAAACACAGCCGAAGTGTCCTAAGTTGCTAGTTCAGTTGGTCATTGCACTGTGATGCACTGTATTTATCACTGCAGTGGTTGAAGATAAACTAGGATTACAGAAGTATTGCAAACAACCGCACAGGTACAAAGTAATGAACAGTTCTTAATTTACAGTCTATATCAGTATTTCTTCTGCCGCATTATTACTTGGTAAGTTATTTAAATGCCTACTGAAAATTAAGTAAGATCTCACTTTGACACAAATAGTTTGGATTAGATGAGGCAATGCTAACTGAACAGAAAAATCTTAAGTTCTATTTATGGCCCACTATCTGTGATGGCATTTTTATTAAATTCCACACAATGGGGAGGTGACACATCCACTCAAAATTTTAATTGCCACGAGAATAAATATTTGTCCAGAATATTATTTTTGGGGGGAGTGATAATAGTTCAAAATAAAGAACATTTTTGCAGAAATTTAATCATTACCTTCAGCTATGAATGCCCATTGCTCAGAGAAAATTATTGCTGTAATTGTGCTACCATTCTAACTGGCGTTTTAATTAAGAGTCTTCTGATCAGTGTAAAATCAGGGACCTCTTAATGTGCACCTGAATCCACTGACTAAAATGAACAAGCTGGAGAAATAAACTCCATGTAAAATGTCAGAGAGCTGTTTGAAACAATGAAATAGTTGCAAGTGCCAAACATGCACAGTAACATGTGAAATCAAAGCAAAAGAAAGCAAGCCTGTTGTGACTGTGGGAGCAACAGATGAAGTGGTGACTCCATGACCTACTTTGCTGCACTGATTCACTGGCATTTGTCATCCTGGTAGTCCAAACCCAAGATCCACATCTGTTGATATTGCTACCAGGTGCTTGTAAAGGAAAGTCTGTGATGGCAATTTCAAGCATGGCTGTGATTTCTCTTTCTGTGATTCACTGTACCTGACTAGACTTGTTGTCCTAGAAGGTTAGCATGTTGTTCTCCTTAACATATTTTATCCCTCTTTTTTTTTTTAATACTTTTTGCTCTGCAGCTTCAAATAGTCCAGGCCTTTAAGAAAACTTCTATGGTAGCAGAATTCAGCTGTCAAGTAAAATATAGCTAAGACTAAGCTTGCAACTGGTGTGTGTAGGTCTTGTATTTAGTTCAAATTAGGATCAATAACTATCTTGGACCACATGCCTGCTTTCTCGGCAGTCTTAAGAGTTCAGCCTTGTGGAGGAGCAACATTACAGCCTCCAAAGGTTAAGAAAAATGAGCAGCCAACACACATAAGAGGAATTTTCTAAGAGTGGTGGTGGGTGGGAACAGTTTAAAAACCTTTCTGTGAACCAAAGATCAGACACATGTTTCTGTTGTCAGGGCTGGGAACTTAAGGAATAATGACCTCAGCTGACCTTAATTACCTTGTTGCATAATGATCATAAAAAAGGGAGAGGCTTAGAAATAATGGTTTTACTGTCCTTGTGTAAATGCTAGGCAAGGAATTACTGGGTTACATAGAAGTTGAAGCTGACTCTTTTGCATGTATGTGCATGCTTCAAGTCCGTGTTGTGTATTTGTGGGGGTTTTTATGTGATATTTTAAAAAGATCACAAAAGAATTTAAAATCTTGACTTGATTACACAGGTTGTTTAAGTACTGAGGAACCTGGGGGCCACCCGACCCTTGATAATCGTGCTAGGCAACATAGATAAGGGGTTTATAGACCGGCAGTAACGTTCTAAAATACTTTGCACCTTCTCAGTTTTATGACATGGGCAGACCCTACACATAAGCTACAGGGTTCACAGGGGAAAACAAAACATCTGTCAGTGAATCACAGACTTATGTGTTGTGCTGCCATTTTCCAGCTCATCATTGTTCTGTCTTGCAGCAGCCCTCAGAGAGATGGTCTTTGGTGGGCACAGGGCTGGGGAAAAGCACACCTAGAGGTATTGCCTGCAGCTTGCTCCATGATGAATGTCTGTCTCTTGCCCTGCACCAGGTTACCAAAGGGAAGCATCAGGGGATGATGTTACATCTGACAGGGGGATGGTGTAGACCTCTGGGCCTCTTACAGTGGCAGAGCTAACTAGCCTCTGACCCAGCCATCTAGCTCCCATCTCCCCACCTGACACCTCCTCCAAGTATGGTGGTACATGGCTAACAGACCCTGTAACCTGCCCTAGCCCTCTGTTGGCTGCTGTGGGACTTGTGCAGCTGGGGACTTAGCAGGTCAGTGAGAAGTCATGCTTCACATTGCTGCATGTTCCCATGCCGTGTGTGCCGGGTGGTGCTGCCATGTCTCACTGGCTCCTCTCAGCAGGTAGTGTTTTCACCAGGGAACTTGAAGCAAGGATGACGGTGTATTAAAAAGCCAACATGCTTGTTGCTCTGCAAAAATGTAATCATACATCCGTTGCTTGAGTTTTCCCTGTCTTCTCTCTTGTACTTCCCATACTGCTGCTTCCCTCCTGTGCGTTATTCCATGTCTTATTGCTTCCTCCTCCCCATATGTCCAGACGATGGTGGAACACATGGGTTAAAAGTAAGTTTCTTGAATGAGAAGCATGTTTCCAGCAGCAGCAGACAAGGGAAACAAAAATCAATAGAAATGGTTTTCTGGTTCACAGGTTTATTAATGTCTTCAGCTTTAAAGGGATTTGAGATTTTTTTTTGAGGTACATGACCCATCGCAGGCTACACAGACATTTCAAGTTACATAAAAATTTTAAGCAATAACACAGCATTCATGCATGCTCCTGCTCTTGAGGATTTGAAAGGTTACTGCAGATTTCCTTTCCTGTTGCTATGTGTTTTGTTTTCATTCTTGGGAAGCATAGATGAAGGCAAAGGTAGCAGCTGTTTTCGGATGCTGCCCATGAAGCAGGGAAGTTTTGTCAAAAATGTTTTGGGTATCTTCTTCTGTGCTTGTTCCATCCTGCACAAGGGCAGATGTTGAGTACCACATGCTGTCCTATTTTGTCTGTTAGCTTCTTACACAGGATTTGTCTCTGCTTCTTGTGTAAAGGCCTTCTAGTAAATCTTAGCCGCTGAGCCTGTTCCACTGCCCCCATCCCTGTGCCCAATTTGTAAAAAAGCACCTTGAGGAGGGTTACAAACTTGTATATGCCCCAGTAACTTCACATGGCTGTCCCTGGGGTCCTGTACAAGCAGCATAATGTGAAAATATTTGAGAAACATGGCAACAGAAAGATGGAGCTATGACGGTGCACCTCTTTTTCCCTTCTAGATGAATTAGTGCAAAACAGTCCTTGATGGGCATTTATCCAGGGTAACCGGCATTAGTAAATAAGGCCACTGGCAGATTTTAACAGAAAAAACAAACAAACAAACCCAGCTTAAAAATTTACCATATCACCTCATCGGAGACAACAATACCTCCTGGCAGAGGTTTCATCCACCCCACAAGTGAACAGAGCAGGACACACATCTGCATGTCAACGCCTTGAGAACATGGAAGGTGACATCTGCCACCCCAACCCCCTTCTCCTCTGCTCTATTTGGAGGGAAGGATCAGACATGTAACTCAATGGCAAATGAAGCGATGTTGGACTGAAAGACAGTGCTTGCTGTCCTTTTTTTTTTTTTTTTTTTTTTTTTTTTTTTTCCCAGAGCTGCAGCTAAACTGTGTGTACTGCACACTGGCTTTATTTTATTTTTAGGCTTCCAGTGATCAATATACATTGAGAGATAAATGTTGACAAATACAGGCAGAGTGTTTACACTGAGTTTTCTCACCTCAGAGGAAATTTAAAACATGGTACCACTGCATTACAGCATGCCAGCAGATGCAGTAGACTGTTTCAGGCAAGCTTTCCTGTGCCTTGCAGTATCACCTGCACAGCAGATTGCTGAGTTTTGTTGCCATGTTTAGTATCAGATTTAACTTTCTCAGTACCCACGTGCTTTTAACTTCGCCTGAAATCTGGCTGCTGCCACAAAATAACCCCATCTCTGTTGTTATTATAACATTTAATTGGCATGGCCTGGTTGAAACTAACCATCTGTGCTGACAAGAATTTCCCTCAGTACACAGCTAAGGCATCAGCCTTCAGCAGCAGCAGAGACCCAATTAATATCTGTCTTCTTTATGGCTTATTTCAAATTCATATAAGGCATCCATACACTGTCTTCCATCTTCCAGAGAGGCTGACAGAAATGAGATTAGTCGGAAAGTGTCTGAGGGGTGAAATTCATCCTGTGCTGACAGCGCCAAACTGCATGATGATACCCCTGACTATGGGATGGAGCTCAACACAGGCAGAGCTCAAGAACTGTTCTGGGAACAGTGTCATCTCTGATTTGCTTAACTGTATCAGATATATTTGTTTGTGTTACACTAAAGCACAACTGCTATAAACAATTTTGTATATATACATAAATAAAATAAAAAATACTGTTCAGAATGATACTTGAAAGATTCCTGTATGTATCAAGTCTTTCAAGCAAACCACAAAATCAAAGGATGCAGAAAGATCAAGGTTGAATATTAATAAAAGGGTGCAGCAGGAGGCCTTTCAGACTCCCTGTTTAGCAATGCTAGTGCTGTGGCCATATCTGAAAGTTAACTTGGGGTTGTTTTTTTGTTTTGTTAGCACCTCAGCTTGATAGTCTCCAGATCTCTTTTAAGGAAAAACATTAGAAATGAAGTGAAAAGACCAAGTAGATTATCCAGGGAAATTTAAGTTTTAATAAAAGATGCTTGTAACTATAGCCCTGAAGTGATGGATAATTCGGTAAAATATCAGTGTGCCTTTGAAATAACCTCACAGAAAAGCTGTTGGCCATACATAAGTCAATAACTTGTACGTGCATATTTCTAAAATCTTGAAAATAGTTTCCACATTCTCTCTCAGATGCCATGTGATCTGACAGGATCAGCATATTCTTCAAAGCACTTGCATAAATACATCAGTGTCTTTGCAAAACTACATGGAATTTAAGGTCCAAAGAATTAGTCCTGAGTATCCATTGCAGCAGATCTCAGCTACGTGGTAAATTCTGCCACAGCTGCTCCAGAGACTGATGCTGACTGGTACTGACAGTATGATCTACAAGGTCTAACTAAATGGTGATATTTCATGTGTAGGAATCCCCATTTGTCTAAGCAGCAGCACTATATGCTGATAAAATCCTTGATGATCAAAATCAGTTTAATTACTATCATTAGATTTTAATCAGGAAGGTGACATACATACAGATACCTGGAGACATATTTCTGAAATTTCTTATGGGAACAAACTCTCATCACGTATATGGCTTTTTAGATAGCTATTCTTCCCTCATTCAGTTAAATCCTAGTAAATGGAATTAGGAAAAGGCAGCTAGAACAAATTATATATTTCTTCCCTCTTCCTGAGACACAGTCCTGGTGGAAGTGCTCCTGCTAGCTTGCAGCCCACCTATTAATATGGAAACACTGCAGGTGCTCGGTATTAAAACTGCAAGTTTTCATACAGCTTCTCATGATTTTGATTCAAGAAATGATGATATTGCATGCTTTCTTATGTGTGTATATATATGTATCTACAAATATGTGTACTTATGTATATAAATTCTAGCTTAAAATAGCTAGACACACAATTAAGTCTGACTGAGGGCTCCATATCCAACACTCAAAGATATCCAAATGCCACAGAATTTGTGATGAAAAGTATTTCAAATTTACTAGTTGCTGAAACCAAGATTTTATTGTGCATCTGCAGCAGTGCTGTAGTAAACTACAGACACTGATGCTGTGCCCGTATTTGAATGGTTCTGCAGAACGTGATAACTTGCTCATTCCAGTTACAGGACTGATTTTTTTCCTGCTTTAATGGCTGTCCACAATTAATTGAACTAAAACCCATTGGCAGTAACAGAAGTGATTTGGGAGTGCCCTTAGATTTTTGGTAATGTTTCACAGAAGTCAAAAGGTTCGTTGCAATTTCACGCCATCTTAAAAATCTGTTGCAAGAATTACTAAAAATCAGCTCAGAACCGCCCCCCTCCCCCAGTCAACCTGTAACATGCAGGACAAGTCCACTTACTTCTTCTTGGGGTAAAAATGTACCAGGTCTGTCACATCCTTTCTAAAAGAAACTGTTAACTCTCTTCCTACTGCCCTGTATTGCTATTTACTGTCCATCCAACACAGTGCCCAGCTGACAACTGCTCAGGCTTTTGGCAGACTGAAGTCAAGAAGGTACGGTGTGGGTGTTCCCCCTACACGCCATGCAGTGCCACATGGAAACTGCTCGCTCTGCCTATAAAACGCTGTAAGCACTGGGGAGACTTTAATTAATAATGTGTGTTTATACATACGCATGTCTGTAGAACACCTAATGAACAAAGAGAAGGTAGCTTGAGCAGTTTATATTCAAAATTTTCTGTCTAGTGTTTTTCTTATTTCTGAGATTACAGGGCGTTATGAAGACATGTTGAAAATAGTAGGGATTCATTTGCTGGAACAGTCATTCACAGCTGCTGAGGAATACTGGAAAACTAGGGGAGGGGGAAATGCTCCTGCGCCTGTGTTTGATGATGCATGTTTTTATGTGCATAAATCTAGAAATTACAAAAGGAAACAAGAGGGTTGTGTCAAGAACTTCTAGGGGAATCGAATCAAAAAGAGGTTTGTTGCAATGCAAACAAGTTGCAGGGAGTTTAGCTCTGTGCATGCGAAGAGGAGGTAAAGAACTGTCCACAGACAGAAAACACACCCTGTGGGGGGAGAACCTGCCGACTGGGAGCTGTTCATCTCTTCTCATTCAAAATTGCTGTATGATTTTGATATACGGGATGAAGGTGTCTTGCTGAGAGCAGTTACTACATCTGTTTGTTTCTATTTTCATCTGAAGAAGAGGATTCACTTTAAGCTGTTTAAATGCTTAGGGACTTTGTTTAACTTTTACATGTTTATTCTGCTGCCTGTGTCCATTCACTACAGAGGAATGCAAAACTTCCCTGCTGATTTAGTTGAGTTTATCTACTTCTTTTCTGCATCAGTGAAGCTGAGTTGTGTACAGATGTGCCCTTCTTACTATTGGATGCCTTAGAAAAATAAATACGTTATGGTTTTGGGGGCTGACCAGATAAAATCCCGATAACTAAAGGAAATTTCATTATCAGTAGGCAGGGGAAAGTTTATACAGATTTAGTGAAGCATCCCCTGGGGATGACACATTCTTAGAGAAGACAAGAGCATATTCCTGCTGGGTCACTTATTTTAGTTATACAGAATGATTTTTTTTCACTTTTCTAGCAAACCAGATAAT
Source organism: Falco peregrinus (assembly GCF_023634155.1). Taxonomy (NCBI): domain Eukaryota; kingdom Metazoa; phylum Chordata; class Aves; order Falconiformes; family Falconidae; genus Falco; species Falco peregrinus. The sequence continues at coordinate 48,648,222 of NC_073726.1, forward strand.
TGTTTGTGTACCTCAGATGCTTTATCTCCACAGATGTTCTAATGCCACATTTGCATTATCCTTGGTCCTTCAGGCAGTGCTGTTAGTTTCATCTTTCCCTCATCATAATTTCAGCAGCTGGTATTATGACACTCAGATATAACTGCTGATTTCAGCTTTAGCACGAGATTCACTCTGAAGCTTCCTGCTGGGTTTTTGCTTGGAAGATGCTGTATGTTATTTTTCCAAGGCCTGACTGAATCATACTATTATTGAAGATCTGTTAGAAAATGAGAAAATGGTTCATTTTAAAGGCTTAATAGTTCATTTTGGGGTGTCCATACTTTTACAAATTTCCATAAATGTTAGATTCCTTAATATTTGACTGCATCCTCATTCCATATCTTTTACAAGGATAATGAGCCTTTATAAAAATCCACAGCGTATTGATGTTAAAAGCCTTTGAATACAAACTTACCCAACAAGCTATGACACCATTAAACCCTTGGCAACTAAGAATGTGGTCACACGATCAACTTTAGTCCTTACTTCTGACCTCTGCTAGGTTCTGCCTTCTGTCCTGAGGCATGATTCCCTGACCATTTTCCAGAGTCAACACCGAGGCTTGAGGAGCTGTGCAGCCAGTCGGATGTGGGAGCTAATAAAACTCATACCTATGTATTTTTGCAATCTAATAATGTATTTTGTTTTGACAGAGGTAGTTTTCACCTGGATCAAGTCTCTGAGCAGCTCATAACTTCTGCATCCATATTACAACCCAGCCTCAAGGATAAGATACTAGACCAAACACAGGCAGTAAAGGTACATCTCTCTGCCCTGATAATGCATATATAGATGTAGCATTACAGGCTATCAGCCATCAGTTTTACATAGGAAGCAGTGACATCCAAGCGGTCAGTGTTTTTTGTTGCAGTTTACATGCATTGTAGAAATACTCTTCTGCCTTTGTTACTTACCTGTGAGCAGCTCACATGGCTTGCTTCCAGGCTGATACCAGTAACTGGCCGTGTCTCTTTATGGCCTTTGGTATCTTCCCATGCCAGTAGTTTCAAGGCTGCTGATGTCACCTGGTGGCTGTGCTGTCGGGGAGGCCCCACCTGTAGCTGGAATTGTTCTTCATCTGCACAACGGGCACATATAAATAGTGCCCTTTGGCAGCTGCTTGCTATTACTCTCTGTGCAGTTACAGCAGAGCTACAGGTATGTGACCAGAGCAGTTTGGCTTACCAGCCAAGGCAGAACTGTGCCTTTCAGTTTAGGCAAATCCTCAAACCATGCCTAGAATTTCAGCGTGCAAAACAGAGCTGTTGGAAAATGGTAAGTTATTTTCTTGAAAACTTGTGGCAGAAATGAAAAATAAGTGAAATGAAAAATGAAAGTGAAAATAGAATGTTTTTCCTGTTAATTTTTCAGACAGTGAAAGGTTTGTGATATGTTGTCTTAAAAGAAAATGTATCTTTTAGAAAAAGGACAACCTTTCATTGAAAGAAATAGAATCATTTAGGTTGGAAAAGACTTCTAAGATCATCAAGTCCAACCGTTAACCTAGCACTGCCAAGTCCACCACTAAACCATGTCCCAAAGTGCTACTTCTACACGTCTTTTAAATGCCTCCAGGGAAGGTGACTCAACAACTTCCCTGGGCAGCCGTTTCCAATGCTTGCCCACCCTTTTAGTGAAGAAATTTTTATTAATATCCCATCTAATCTCTGCTGGTGCAACTTGAGGCTGTTCTTGTCCTATTGCTTGTGATCTGGGAGAAGAGAGCTACCTTCACCTCATTACAATCTCCTTTCAGGTAGTTATAGAGAGCAATAACATCCCGCCTGAGCCTGCTTTTCAGTTTTGGTGAGTGTTAATGGAGAATAGCTCCATTATTTTGTAATTGTACCAGACCAGTGCATTTGAGATACTGAAAATCATTAGAATTGGTGTCAGAGTGAGTTTCAAGGCAGGCACCTTCCTTTCATGTCCTATGTTTTTGCAATACCACTTGTTTCTGAAGGTTTTTCTTGATTTGTGTAACACAGCTTCTCCTCAGCTGTGTTACTTTGTCCTGAGCCCCAGAACTATAATCGCTTATGATATGCCATGTTGCTATTAGAGTTTTTATGTTGCTTTGAGAGTTTATATATTCCTTCAATGCTTTCTACTGAGACTCATAATTACAACCATTTCAAAACCTATGTGTAATAATTAATCTTTATTAGTAGAATAGGAAAGCTGGAACATTCAATTTCTCCCCTTATAATACTTTAAATAAAATTGTTTATAAGGCTGTGTATGTAAGATACACACACAAACATAAATAAATGTAAGGGAACATTGTAAAAGAACAGTTTCACTAGCAAGCCTATAATTATTACAGGTTTTTTCTCTGTTTTGGTTTGTAAGTGTGTGCCTGTGAGATTTTTGTTGGTAATGTCATGCCTTTATATTGGGCTTGAAAAATCTGTCTGACATCTGTAAAATTGCTGGCCTGAGGTGGTTACATAAAAGTGGGGAGTTGCTTGTAGCTCGAGCAGAGGCAATTACTTGTCAACCTCCCAGATCAGACCAACCCAAACTCTGCTGCCAAAACTGGTGAGTTTTAGGCAGGAAGAGGGACAGCTTCATATTTCAGTGGCACGTGAGGCTAACTGGTGATGGGTAGGACAGAGTACAGAGGGGGCACTGGAAGGGCAGAGAGGTTTCATTTTCTTTCAGCCACAGAACTGTCTGGCTGCTGCAGGGTGTCTTCGGCTCTCCTGTCAGGTGTCTGTGGACACTGAGGTTCTCTATGCTTCTGTTGCCTTAAGATTGGTTTACACATAAATGCTTTAGCAACATAGCTGTATTGCTTAAGAAGATAAAGAAATCCTACCCTTCATGGATGTAACTTTAGTAAGAAAAGCTCAGTTACAATTATTCTGGGAGAAAAGGTATTAATTTTGTTCCAGAAAATTATATTCCTGTATAACAGAATAGGAATTTTTAATGGCAGATGTTTTATCTCCCCTGATCCATTTTCTAGTGATTGCATGCTGTAACATTTTCCATTAATGGAAGTTCAGGGGGAAACAAAATGCTAGAACTCAACTTTGTGTTGCTACAGTTTCCAAAACATTGCAAAATAGGCTGCTGCTTATATGTTCCTGCTAAAACTCAGGTCCCAGGGGATAAGAAAACTGTACTGTAAGATATCTCATACGTTACACTAGTTGTACAAGAACAAAGCAGAACACTTGAATCTTTCAAAAATTGTCCCCAAATTTTTTTAACAAATAATAGTTTATGAAATTATGATTTTAAAAGTCCTAAAAGGATGAGTATGAGTATATGTTAAACAATTAGATTTTTTCTGCTTAGAATCTGTGTTCTCTCACAGACTACAATGAAGCATCTGACAACACCAGGACAGTTAAAAATAGGAATCATGTTATATCTTATGTCTTGCCTCCATGGGCAACTAGTCACATATCTAAACTCACTAAACCTAAATTCCAATCTAAATCATGATTCCAGTATTAGTAATTGTATAGTTCTGATGCAGGAATGTATGCATACAGGTGCTGCAGTTTGATATTTTGAAGAATGAATACTTACATGCAGGCAGTTACGAAGCTCTGCTCCTATATTTGGGACATGAGTAGTGAGTGAATTTCTGTGGAATATACAGAAATATGTAATAAAGGCCTTGCATATTGAAGCAGTTGGCAAAACTTTAATCGAGGGACCTGGATTTTTTCCATAAAAAGCATTGTAAAATGAAAATAAAATGAATGTAATACCTGTTAGCAACACAACCAAGAAGCAAATAACAGCAAATGCTTTATTCAGTGAAAACTATCCTGTAGCATTATATAGTAATACATAGTAATAACCCAGAACCAACTCCTTGATAAATTACTATATTTAGGTGATTAAAGGGATTACGTTGCTGGATACTTATAAATGATGGTTGATACAAATTTACTTAGTGTAATGCAAATATCTATGCTATTCTGTGGGGTTTTTTTGTTTGCATTTTGCTGCCTTTAAAATATTTGTTGTAAAAATCAGGCACTTGGAAAATTTATGCTAATTAAATATAGTGGCACATAGTGGCATTTGGACTTTTCTGCTTAGTTGATGTTGATCTTTTGAGTCCCTGTCACCCAAATCAGAGCTAAATGTCATATGTTTAGGTCTGGCAGACAGAAAAGTAAACTGGAAGGAGCTTTCTGGTTTTATTATGCTAATCTTAAATGGGCTCTTAACCGTATTTATCTAATGGCTTTTATTATTACCTGGTTAACCCACCAGGTAATTGACTTAACACATTCCCTGTTCACCTGGTTTTAAAGGAAAGCTTTCATATTACATTGAATTAGAATTAGCAAAACCACAGTTAGATGAGTTATAGGTGGTCAGTTTTGATAGTGATGAGGGAACTTGAGTTTCATGTCCCTGTAACTTGCATGTCTGTAGATAGAGTCACTACACTGAAACCCAAAGAGCTGCATTGTAACAACGCTCACCAGGAAGTAGTGTATACTTACTTGTGCAATCATGAATATTTCTGTCCTCTCATAACCCATCTGTGTTTTCTGGTTGACTGGCAAAGAAGTCCTAACCCTGCATTTGACATTGTCTCTTAATATGGAAATAATTGATGTCACGTGTTTACCATGACATAACTTCTGCAGACCCACAGCCATGCAATGCACTTCATAGATAAAATTGACGGGTTCCTATCCAGCACGATCTACAATCTCCGTGTGCAGCCATCAGCCACAAACTGAGCCGAGATGTCTGTGAAGCTACGGCCATAAAGCAGTGGGGAGAAGGCTGTGGTGTATTGACTTACAGAGCATCTAGGAGCTCAGATGTCAGCTACCTGGCTACATGCCACTTCAGGGAGGCTCTGTGCAGTGGGTAGAGGTCACACATCCCGAGACCAATTCTTGTGCTTATGGGCTATGTCTAGTTTGAGGTTTTGGCTTCTTTGTTTTAATTTGGAATAATTTGGGATAAAAGGTTACACTGATATAACCACCAGGATATGCAGTAATAGGAGATTCAGGCTGGCTGCCTTCTGGCTGCAGTCTGAACAGTTTAGATGCAAGTTCACATTTGTGTTTTGGAATGGGGTACACCTTTATGTGCCAACAGGCTGCAGCTGTTGGTCCAGCATACCTCATGGCAATATTGAAATGGCTGATTCGGGGCAGCCAGGCTGCATACACTTATTTCCAGAAGGGCCCCAAATCACGTATTATGGGGCAGAAGAAAATTTGTAAGCTTATGAGCAGCAACTGTTAACATTGCCCGAGGGAGAATTCTGCACAGCCTTTGAAACGTGGGTCATCTTTAATGTAAATAGCTGGGCTCCAGGCAAGTTCTTGGACATACAGAACAGGTGGCAATCAAGTCTGCTAAAAAGGTGGCTTTTATTCATAGCATTTAAAATGCAAAACATCGCCACAGTCCTGTAAGTACTGTTTGCACTAATGCTGTCACTCAGCAGGTGCAATGAGGAATTATGTAGCAGAAATTTCCTAGGCTGAGCAAGAATAAGGAAGGGGCTTGAAATTGCCTGTCATCACACAGCAAGAAACACAGGATAGTAGGCAGGGGAAGGGAAGAGGGAGAACTGCTGTTACCCTCAACTGTAATTTTTCATTTGCTTCTCTATCCTTCACCCCCTATCAATGCATAAGACATGATGACAGTCTTAGTTTTGCAGTTTTTTCCTGTGTTGAAAACGGGTATTCACAGAGTGTCCATGGCTTTTATATCCTGAAAGCACATAAAACATTTCTCCATGAGGAGAGAATCAGGGGAGGAGAGGAATCAATTTAAAATTTCAGTTCGGATGTTTATCAGTATCTTCTGAATGAACGTCACAGCTTGGCAATGCAATCTGCATGTCTCTGTGTGTGTGATCCCTTGGTAGTTTGTTCTGGGTACAGACAAGTGAAGTATCTCCTTTCCTATGAGCTTGGAAGGCTCATGCTTTGGCAGATAAACTGAGAACCGTGACAGTGCACTCAGGGATAACTGCAAGACCGATGTCACTCAGCACTGTTCCATTTGCCATCAGACTTAGAAATGGCACTGACAGTCTGTAATCATGCAGACCTTTTCCCTGGAGACTGGTTGCTACAAGCTTTTGGAAAAAGATTTGGAGGGCATGTCAAAAAGTCTTTCATGAGAAGCAGCAGTATCCTGTTTAGAGTACACATGTTACCATTGTAGAAAAAAGGACCTTCGCCTTCTTCCTGATTGTACCTTTGCCAATATACTCTTGACACTGTATGTTTAATTTCTCCCAAACATCAGAACACAAGATTTAATAATAGCATTTTTAATTGTGGAGAGCTCAAGGTTCTCCGCAGAAGAAAGGTGTGCTGTGCTTCTCCTTTTACAAATGTGCTAGTGGAAGTCCAAAGTAGTAAAGTAAATTGCCAAGATCCGGATTCATGATAAATCTGGAAAAAGAATGGGGCCAAACCTCAGACCAGCCTCCTAACAACAGAATTTCCACGCCTTCCATCTCCATACAGGTTTTCTTTCTTGTGATGCTTCCCAGTATGTGTATACAACCTCATCTCTGGGATTACATTGTGTGAGAGTTGGGTTTTTGCTAAGTAATCCCACTGTTGCCACTGCCAATTCTTCTCCCTCCCTCCACGGCCTATGCGTAAGTGAGTATAGATAATTCATGGCTTACAGGTGGGACCTGCTGTGCAGGGTCATGCAGCAGGAAATGGATGGCAAAGATGCAGCTTTCGCAGGGAAGAGTGAGACAGGAGTTGTCTGTAGAAAGCCCAGGCTCCCCCTGACAGGCTTGCTTTGGGAAATGCCTCTGCTGCCCCGACACCGATTTGATTTTCCTAACACAGGGCAATGCAGGCAAAGCCAGTATTGATGTCTGCCCCTCTGAAAGCTGAACGCAGTGGTGTACAGTGATCTTAAAGTCTAACCAGACCTTCCATTCCTAATTGGCATTACTTTTTAAAAGGTCACTTTAAGAAGGCAGGCAAAAAAATGTAAATAACAGGAGTTAAGTATGTTGAAGGAGCCAGTATGTTGAAGTGAGGGAAAGCACTGGAGAAGGATGTGCCTGTAAGGACTCTGGGCAGTCAGTGAGGGATTTTGAGGTATGTGAACTTTAAAATTGACACAATGGATGTCTGGGATGATTTAATGCTTTTATCATTAATTTAAACCATAGAAATGAGTTTTTAAAAATACTTTGTGAGAAGAACAAAGGATAAGACAATTCATCTATGGGCTACCACTTCTATCTGTGGCACTGCCTCATGCTCCTGCCAGTATCTGGAAGGATTTGCTTTAGTGGGTTGAAAGTTCAACTGAGAGCAGGTGCAGTGTGTGGGAAGAGCATTTATCTAAACTCTGTGGGCTTTTGAAAATAACAGTGAGAGAAGTACCTGGTGAGGCTGTCAGAAGTGCTGTGCAGTATTCTGCAACGTCTGGGGAGTCATGTTTCTGTTTTGGAGTGGGAAAGGAGCTCTGTACAAACCAGCTGTGTGTGCAAGAGAAGGGTGAGTTGTCCTTGCTCAGCCAAGCAAAATGAAATGTATTCCACAAACACACCATAGGATAACAGTCCTGCTCCTGCTACAGGCCAGGAAGGACCTAGCAGCACATGTGTGAGGGGGGGAAAGTTAAAGGGGAAAAGAGCAGCCTTTGGCCAGAGAATTGCATGGCACCATAGTTTGGTACACACTAAATCTGCAGTCTTAAGATGCAGATGATTTAGCTCCAGCATATGAAAAGAACCATTTATTGAGATATCTGCAAAGTGCAGCACCTGCAGAGACTGCTGAGATGGCAACAGCTCCTAATTCAGCTTGCATGGAAGGGCTCTCCTGATCTGTGGGACCAGTGCCTCTACCCAGGCAGCTATTTCTCCTTCACCATAACTTGCTGCTGTGTGCAGCAGTTGCTCCTAGTTGTCCAGCCCGCTGCCCTGTGGTTACAGCTCCTCTGGGAACCACCATGCCAGGACTTTTGCTGCGGGTGCAGGATGCTGTTGCCAGTACGTGTGTCACCACTGAGAGCAGCACCCAAGCAAGCGGATCCACAGGCTTAATTGGAAGGTGTAACTGATGCAACGCCAAGGTCTTGTCAGACTAACTGTATTATCCTCTCTTCTTAGAAGCTACATTAGGAGAGAGTGCTTCCTTTGTAAATATATTGGTACATATGTTAATACTACTGAGCCCAACCACACACGATATAACTCTAAATACATATTGCACATCCCTGCCTCTTTTCATCTTGAAGAGAAGTTTCATCATTTTGCAGCTAGTCTGCTTGTATGATTTAAATAAAACTCTTAAACTTTTGAATAAACAATGATTTACAATAAACCATGTTTTACTAAAAAGCCAAGCAGCTGAAGCCTTTTATGTGCCCTTTTTCCAACTACTTACCCCCTCTGTGCTTTGATTGACTATGTCTGGCAAGGCTTAAAAAACTCCTGAAAGTTTCTGAGGAATTAGGGATGTTTCATCTGAGGTGCTGGAAACTGCACAGTCCCCTTTGGAAATGCACAATTATGACTTCAGTCAAAACCCCAAACCCACAACATTTGCCTATTTAATTTCTTGATGACCTTTACCTCTAGAGTTCCCCACCCTCTGGTACATTTTGAGTCATGAATTAACTTTCATGCCTGAGCTGAAGGATTGAAGAAATCCAGTTCCCGTTTTAAAGCTTTTTCCCAGCAGCCTTCCAACTTCAGCTGTCTTGTTCAGCTGTGTAAGAAGTATAGGAAGGATGGCAAGTCATCGCCTGTGTGCAGTTATCCTGTGTTAGTTTGGTTACTTTGAATACTGCGTTGGGCAAATAATGCTTCCTTTAGTAAACCCACTCACTAATTCATTTGGGATAGCTTTGTAAAAACTGATGTCAGAGTTGAAGAAGAAACTCCTGTCAAGAAGTTGCGGTCTAGGATTTATTTTTACTTTGGTATTTCAGGTCTTTCACCAAGGAGGCCCTTATATCAGATCATTAACCTGTGATAGTAGTGTTGTCTCAGAGCATAAGATTACAATAAAAAATGTAAATGGTGGCAGGGAAACATTTTTTATGTGCTGTGTGCCCCCCCTAGGATAGTTAGCTATGTTGATTTATTTATGTTTTTATATGCACATGCCTTGAGACTGTTGCTGTCTCCAGCTAGGGAAAAGCAGTGTGACTCATGCATGAACATCTTAACAACTGTACCTAAAAGGTGAAGTCCTGCTGCGGTTGCAAGGCTGTAATTCTGAAGGAACTCCAGATTTACTTTATGTAACGAGGTAGAAGTGGTAACTTAGCTGTTCTGTTTATTCCATAAGAGAAAGAAGTACATTTCCTGTACAACTTGATGAGTGATTATAAAAACAGTATTCTACTTGCACTTTTCAGCAGTTTAAAATATAAGTGTTGCTGATTTAAATGCATTCATCAGCATAGATATTCTGAAGACAAATGGAAAAAAGAGTCAGAAACCCTGCTCAGCATTTAGGAATTTAATTACATTGGCATACGCATGCCCAGGAAGACAAGTTTGCTTTGGGTGTTCACAAGTAAGGTTTGCAGCTTCCCTGTGCTAGGGTGCCAAAGGATTTATCTGATCTGTGTGATGTGCAGAAATGGGGACTGGATTGGCTGCTGTACACCACTGGCCACTTTGGAAAATGCAGACCCTTGGTTATTTAGTTGGTTTGACAGAGTTTTTATAACATGTTTATTGTGGTGAACCTCTAGGTATGGAGGATTTTCCAGCAGCCCCACTCACCTGTGTCCTGGCTGCCTTATGCTACCGCAAACAGCCAAAACCTTACAGCTGAGTCTGTGCCAAAATGACAATACACTTACGGTTTCTTCCTGTCTCTCCCCTTTGTACTTCTGAACCTTCAGGATGTGCTAGGTTTTGTGAGGTTTTGCTATAGCTGCTGGTTCTAACTTTCTTTTAAAAGAAGTGGAGATGGCCACTCGATGGTAACGTCCTCCGAGAGCTGGAGCTTTAGCGAAAAGCCTGAACTAAAGCAGTGGCTGTCTGCAGGAGGAATGGGGCTGTTACTCCTCCATACCTCTGGGAAGATCGTCGTTGTCCCAGCTCCTGCTGCCCCCCGCCCAACAAGTGCCGGCCTTCAAAATTAAAAAAAAAAAAAAAAAAAAAAGGCAAAAAACCCCGCGGTTTATGGCTCCCTCCCCCTGGCTGAAGCTCGCTCCCACCCTCGCCTCCCTTCAGGCGTCTTCCCTATTTCGCAGAGAGCGGGAAATAGGGAAATACCACAGCCCCGACCCCCCCCCACCCCCGACCGTGAGGCGCCACCACGCGCGGCGGCAGCGGGCGCGCTGAGGGGTTAATGCGGGTGCGGCGGCCGAGGAGAAGCGGGCGGGGGGCCGCCCGGTGCCGGAGGAGGGCACACCCGGTGCGGGCGGGGGGCCGCCCGGTGCCGGAGGAGGGCACACCCCGTGCGGGCGGGGGGCCGCCCGGTGCCGGAGGAGGGCACACCCGCGGGGCACACCGGCGGGGCGTGCCCTCCCGCACGGCGGCGGCCGCGGCGGGCCCCTCAGTGCTGCGGCCGCTGCGCTGGTGGCTGGGCCGGTGGCTGGGCGGCCGCTGGCGGGGCTGCCTGCGCGCGGGCTTTTGGCGGGCGGCGCTGAGGGGAGGCGGCAGTGGCGGCGGGGCAGCATGCCGGGCAGCGACACGGCGCTGGCCGTGGACAGGACGTACTCGGATCCGGAGCGGCACCGGCGCCGCAAGACGCGGGTAAGGCGTGTGGGGGTGCGGAGGGGGCTGTGAGGCCACCCTTGGAAGCCGACGGGCCGGGACGGCAGGGCTGCCCGGTGGGCCTGGGTGCCGAGCTGTGAGGGGCAGCCACCGACCTGCTGCCTGTTCCCAAGAGGGCTCGGCGTTTGCTAGGTTGTCGGTCCGAAGGGAAGTTTTTTTTATCTGTGGTTTCGTATTCCGACTCTAAATACTCTTTGAGATAGGAAAATGAAATCAACCCGGTTGTTGACATAACAGAAACTGATGTTCGAGATATATCCACAATAGAAACTAGCTGGAGGTGAGAGTAACAGAGAATTTACCGAAGTCAACAGCGCTGATGATTTAATAAAGTGACTCTGTGTCTAGATCACGCTGGTGAATACATGGTTTTGGTCTTGTTTCTCAAGGTGTGTCTAATGAACTGTGAATCAGGTGATTGTATCTAGCAGCAGAGAATCATTGTGGTTCCCTTCCTGAAGTTAACCTGCAACACGGCTGTGGCAGGGATGGAGATTTGCAGAAAAGGTCTATCTGCGTGTGCTAGGGATAAAGTAAGAATATACTGTGTATCCATGGCGTCTGGCTTTGTTGGGGTAGTTTCTCTTACGGTCTCCTAGCAAGTTCATCTTTATCTTACTGTTTTGATGATTTGTTCATACAATATATGATAAACATGTATAGGCAATACTTGTGATCCTTTCATGTATTTAGTAGCCTTTGTGGTGGATGTCCTGCTGATGAAGGCAGTTGGCTCTCTAGTTAATGCACAGATTTCAAATTCTTACCTAAATGCTCAGCTCAAACAGGTGTCAAACAAATGGCTCTTCCTTCCCATGCGCTGCAGGAAGATATGAAGGAAAGAGAGGTTGCTCTAGCTGACTTGGGATATCAGCAGAAATTCTGTTTTCTATTCTGAGATCCTGCATCTGTCAGTAAATGAGCTTTACAGTTTGAAGTGTAGGGATTAGCTTCTTGTGCAAGAAGACTGATTTTGGTGTTTTTGATGGGTGAGGGTTCTTGGGGTGTTTTCCTTTTTGTTTTGTTTGGGTTTTTTTTCTTTTCTTGTACTGCACGTTAGTAGTATTTTCCATCCAGCCCCATTAATAGACAGTGCTGGAAGGGAGATGCTGTGCTTCAGATTGTTGTTGCATAATGAAATGTTTTAAAAATGGTAACCCTGTACACTGTAGCTTTACTAGTGGGGTCTACAATGCTCTTCATACCATAAGCTGGGTGCATATGCTACTCATAACTCAGTTAAAATTTTTATATATTTCCTTTGTTTTTAGTCTTTGAAAGTTGAACTCATTAGTTCCTCTTAATTGTTCTTGCTGAAAGAATAATGTAGTACCTAGCTTACTGTGGCCACAGAAGAAAGTTGCATATCTTCAAGGATGATTTTTGGTGTCTTTTAAGAGTTAAATCTGAAGTCCACTCTATAGTCTAGCTGATTTGTTTAAAAGCATGAAGTATCACAGCTAATTTTCAGCGTTGCATATTGTACTTGTGCATTGAAAAACAACAACAAAAAATGCTTAAGAGAATTTTATGAAAGCTTTGGGCTTCAGTCGGATTTTGGGTTTCTTTTAATCAGGATTAGCCTCTCCTTCCCTTCCTGCGACCATGAGAACTGGAAATATAACCCTGTAACAGGTTTGTAGAGTTGTATGTAATTGCTTTGCTCGAGGGGTTGGGCTTTACAAGTTGTGTCAGATACCACAGAACTTGTAATATAATTGCTGGAGGTGGTAGCAGCAGGTTGTATGTTCTAGATGATGGCAAGAACTTGCATTAAATCCATTTGTGCTTTTTTCAGACAAATAGGATTGTTTCCTGGGTAAATTGCTTGAATAACTTCAACATTCCTCTTACTGCTTTAACCAGGGGGATGGAAGTGGTCAGGCACTGGAGCAGCAGCAACTGGTGGTGTTACTTAGGAAAGACGCGAGAAAGCAGGACACTGCTTTTCTTTCAGAGACTGAATAAAAAGCATCAGAACAGCAGTAGTTAAAGCTGTAATTTCCAAACATTCATTGATGAGAGCAATGCAGAGCACGAACACAGCAATACAGAGCTGAGGCAGCACACTCGGAGAACCTGAACAAACTAGGGAGACTTGCTTGTGTGAAGAAAGTCTTAGTAGTTGGTTTTGTCTGCAGGATAGGGACAGTGGTATAAGAAGTAGGGTGAGATAGTTCTAATAAAGCCTGAGGGAAAGAGCTGTCAAAACAGTTTCTGGATCTCATAGTCTGTATAACACAGGCTATTGAGTCCAGTTTTTAGGTGGGCGTGTTTTGAAGAGCTTCTGCAGCCCTGTAGATTACTGCCTGTGTTTTTCAAGCCCATCTAAGGATTTTTCTTGTGAGAAAGTGAAGCCTTCTCTATTGACATGCAAGAAGACAGTTCAAAAATTCCAACATACTGTAGGAAGGCATCATCACATTCAGTTTGCAGAAGGGCTAGAGCATCTTACTGTGAATATAGCCTATAGTTTGTAAACTAGAATCTGAGGGGAAAAGGATTTTAAAATTCCTGCTGCAGCTAAAAAACTCCTTCTGCATATGACAACAGGTCTATTCAAGACCTTCTTCTTTAAGGCCATTTGAAGTATAAGATGTCCTGGCCTCTGTTAACAACTTTCCAGTGAACCATATGCCATGTTTTTTGCAAAGTTCCCAGTGCCTGAAAGAGAAACAATAATGAAGGACAGCTGGGCCATTCTTAACATGGGGGAGTCATTACCACCTAAAGAGGCAAGGTATTTTGAGGGAAGGGTTGGGTTCCTGTTCTCTTTCTTGGACGAGTCACAAGAGAGCCAAGCTATGCTGTGCATGGCAGCACAGAGTGGGGCATAAAACTACTATTGCTTGCAACAATACCAGTGCCTTACAGTTTTGGTATTACTTAGTGGGGATAGGTTTGCAGTTGTGTGGTTACCTCGGTTCTGGTAAATTGTCCATCCCCAGCTTTAAAAAAGGGTACCCTTCTAGAAGACTTCTGCCTCTCCTTGTCAATAGTATCTAGTCACTCTCGTAATCTGCATTACTGCACCTCTGGTGGCGCAGGTGGAATCGATGTGGACAATACAGTTGTGCAAAATGTTTCAGTCTACCTCTGCTAATGCCAGTCACCACAGTTTCACTGTGCTTCGCATCATTACAAGCTGATTCCTGCAACACTTCGAAAACTAATCCAAATCTTTCAAAATCAGGACTGAAGCTGTGAAGTAGGACAAGATTTGGGAACAAGGGCTGCATTTTTATCTATCAGGCACCAAGTGCTGTTCTTGCTGGAATGTAGCTTGCAGAATAACTAAAGAGTGTCATGGGGAACTTTCTGAAGGGACTTGTTTTTGCAGTGAGTACTGTGGGAGACTAGAGCTGCTCAGATTCTGGCTACACTGTACTTCTTGGGCAGTAAGTCCATGCAGAGGTCTATGTAATTGCAATAGTTAGATTTCTGATGCTCAGACTGGCTTGGCTGTGCTAATTTACACCTTGCTGTGTTGACTTTTTTTTTGTAGAGCATTGTGTTGGGGCCACCTTTCAAGGCTTACTTAAAGCTATTGTTTCTGCTCACCAGGTTGTCCTATTTAGACCTCAGAAACCTGTGTATATATTTTTTCTGCATTGCTCTTCTCTGTTGATCTCTTGCTCCTTACAGAACAAGAATCCTCTATGTGTCATCAGGATTATAAATGTGTATGTGTGGCTTTGTAGGAGAGAAATCCTTTCCTAGTACAACTAGAACGTATGAGCTCCTTTACTGCATCCCATCAGAAGTCTATGCAGTGATACGTCCTACTTTTAAGAAGTACCAGATGCTTTAGAGAGATGTAGGAAGTCCTAATTAGGTAATTTCTTGCACATCGGAGCCTATTCAGAGCTTTCTCTTTATTAGTGGTAGACATATTTGAAATAGTAAGAATTCTTCCTTTATTTAAAAAAACAAAAAACCCCCCAAAAAACAAAACCAAAAAACCAAACACAAAAACAAACTCCAAACCTTAGCTGGAAAAAATATGGCTTATTTAGTAACAAATAAAGAATCTTAATTTCAATCTTCCTGGGCTTTCAGCCTTAGTGAGACTAGCAATAGAACCAGTGTTTGTGGATTGATTCTAACGTGTGTGTGATCACACACACAAAAAGGCTTACATTAAAAAGGAATACAGAAATCCATTTGCTTTCTACTGATGAAAAAACTTCTGTGGAATGTCTCTTCTCATTTTCCGTGTCTCTTTTATGATCCCTCCCATTCATCTTATCTATAAGCAAGGCAGTCTTTTTACTAATCTCTTCTCATATTGAAATCTTTCTAAGCCTCTAATCACTTTCATCATCTGTCCTTGAATTCCCTCTATTGCTTAAAATTTTAGTACATTTAGAGGAAATAACATAAAGGGACCTAGAAGGATTAAAAATGTAAAAACCAAAACAAAACCCAAACCAAAAAAACCCCAAAACAAACAGATCAACAAAAAACCCCCTTCTACCCAAACCAAAAAAACCCACCTCACCCACAGTGTTAGATTTAATCTCCTGGTGTTACTTTAAATGCAACAATCAGCATAGGAGAAATGCTTGTTCTGGGCTTTTTTGACTTGTAACCAAACCCCCAGATATTTTGTGCTCCAAGAACTTAGGCATGCTTTTCCCACAGTGCCCTCATATTTTGACATAAGAGGAAGATAATTTGATGGGACAGAATATTATTATGACCTCCAATGGTTTTGAATCCACTGTGTATCTAGAAATATGTGAAACCTGTTGAAGAGTAGGCTAAATGATACAGGGGTATTGGGAGTAAGAGAGGGAAGCGATAATTGTAATGTGAACCCAAAAAGACAGATTAGCTGATCCAGACTGAAGAAAATCCTGGTTTGATCATTTAAAACAATAATCAAGTTTTGTTTATTTTGTCATTGTAGAGCTATTTGGAAAAGTGTGACTTCTTATTTTTTTGTTAGTTCCAGAAATGATTATTAGGAAGTTTAGAAAGCTGGTATCTTTCTTTAGTATACTTTGAGTTTTGGGATTAAATACATCTAAAAGCTAAAGGTCAATGTTAGGTGTAATTTGTTGTCAAATGAAATAAAGGGGGAAATTGTTTCTGTATGGCTTAGTATAGTATTGCTGTGCTCCCCGGATCCTGCAAGGTGAACCTCTTTGGTAGAGTTATAAGCAATAAAGGTTGTATTTTAACCCAATCAATCTTCTCCCTTCCAACCCAAGAAGACTGTTTTAAACAGTAAGTAGAAGTGGGGATGTGTGTTCTTTTCAAGGTTTAAACTGATTTTTAGGTTTGGAAGCTTTATACTCAGACCTTTCATAGTTTTTGGGTTCCACCTGGAAATTTCATGTTTCTGAAGATTGTACAGTGTCTCCTTTCCTTTTGATTCAACCTTATTGCAGTGGATGGTATTGCTTACAGGACTAGGACATCTATTATCACCTTTTAAATGTTAGGTATATTTAAAAAAAAAAAGTCACTGGGGGAAAATTGCCAGCCTTCTGGTTAGCTTTCATTTTGAAGGTCATGTAATTGTCCTTCTGTCAGGTTGCCAGTGGTGATGTAGGGGGATGGATGCCAACAGCTTTAAATTCCTAGCTTGCTTATTGTCATCACCTTTATAGGTAGGGCTTTAACTAGGCACCACCTGGCACAATGCCTGCATAGAGGCTGAGTCTTTAAGGTTTTGGCTGGATTTGACATCTAGCATTGTCCAGGCTAAAAAGCTTGCCGCTTTCAATTGTCTAGTTTTAGTTGTTTTGGCACCAAATAGCAAGTGTGCAATTTTCATCTTCACACTACAACTCCTGCCCAGTAAATATGGTTTTGGGAAAGACCTGTGTGGGAGATGAGTTTCTATGTAGTGTTGGGGAATAGTGGAACGTAAATCTTGCTTTTCATTTATGTATCCAGATAGATAAACTTTGCTAAAGAAAATTTGCAGTATTGCTAATGAGGATAGCGAGTTACTTTACTATTGAAAGTTTTCTGCTCTTCCATTAGTCTGAAAGAGCGGAGGATTAATATGCAAAGACAAAAATAAACCTGCTGTTCTAAAGCCTTGACATATGGGATCTGGTATGCAACTGGGATGGCTTGTAGCTGTGTAACTAGACTTTTTTAGTCACTCAGCAAGTGAGAACCCCTCTGAGGCAGTTCTTTATATTATTGTACATAATCTAGGCTTTAATTTAGGGACAAGGATGAGAGTGGAGGGGATGCCTCTATGGGCTGAGGTATAAAGAATATCTACAAATTATGAGCTGCAATGCTGTTATTGTAGAAAGCTGAAATGAGGCTTTTTGTTTTCTAAAAAATTATAGAAAAGCTTAATCATATTGAGAGCTGGCCCACTTCATTATTGCTCCGTTTAGGTGTTGCAGATGGATAAAATTTGAGAAGGCAGAAGTTACAGAAATAATAATATTTTTTTTAGTTATCTCTGTATTGGACACTGAGACTATGGTACACTTTAATGAATCTTTGATATGAAATATTTGGCATCAATTCTGAAGGCTTTTTCGTTAACCTTTACTATAGTAGGCATCTCTTCCTTGATTTACCTGTTTGGGTACAGTATAGTAACAGTTACCTTCCTTTGTCAGTGTTTCTTCAGTAGCTCTGGATGAAGTTGTTACGCAGGGATGCAAAGAATTAAAGCTGTGCTATTGAATTAAAAAATGTGATCCAAGTAGTGCTGAATCCATTGGAAACTTTTGGTTGGCATCAGTGGCCTATGGAATCAATCTGAAATGAACAGCCTTATGGAAAAATCTCTACATATTGAGTGTTCTTTAGAGAGTGGTAGATGCTACTTACTTTTGTATTACAGTTTCATCTAGCTTAAACTGGGATGGTGTAGGTGGATTTTATTCTTTGTTTTTGTTTTGTAAGTAAATGCTTTTGCAGTGAGTTTGCTAAAAATGTATGGAAACCTCTTAAGTTTCCTGGCAAAGGCTGTGATGCAGCCAGTGTGTGTGTGTATATATATATGTATAAGGATTGCAACAATTAAACACTCTGATTACTATGTCGTGATTTTTGTTAAAGTTAATAGGATGATGGCTTTCAAAAAGGCTACTCTTATTTACAGAATACTAAACTGTTGGCTCCTCAAGCATTAAATAAGATTAATTTTTGTTCTATTGACTTGCTAATCCTGTGTTTAAAGCAAGGCTTTTCAGCTGAAGAAGCATTATGGTGGAAGATGGTGTTTTAAAGATAGAGAGGACTGCAGTGCTCTGGAGTGAGTTTATATGCGCTGAAGGTATTGATTTATAAGGTGAGTGAAAGTATTGTGCAGAGCTGGTGGAAATGTAAGTCCTCCATTCTTAAGAAAAACCTGATATTGCCTAGCACCACCAAAAAAGCAAGTAACACAACTTACAGGAAATATGAGGAGTCAGTGCTTCAGGGTCTGTAGATTATTAGTTTTTAAATCCAAGTGGATTTCTAAGTGGGCTTTCAGTGCTACGCTACAAGAATTACTGACAGAAAGAGAAGCCTTGTTAGGGTAAGCTGCTTTATACAAGCATGTCTGTGCAGGTGAGTGATGCCCAAAGATCAAACTGACAGACCAATTAGAACTGACTCTTAACATTTTTTCTGGTTCAGGGCAGTTCAGTTTAGTAACATACTCTACTGTAAGTGTGCTGAGGACTTCTGAAGGTTCACTCCTTAGTCTCGCTTCCAAGGAGATGAATTTATATTAAACAGGAGGTGGCTGTTGTTTGGACTCTGGTGGCTGTTGTAGGTGTTTTGGATTGCAGTAGGTAAGAAGCTTTGGTTGAAGGCTGCAGAAAACTGCAAGGAAAGATGGAAGCTTTGGAACCAAGTAGGATCAAACCCAGTACTGATCTCAGAGAGATATTTAGTGTTAGAAAAACTAAATAAAGAGATCTTGTTGAGTGAGAGTTGCCTAGATCAGGTGTGAGGAACATTTCTCACTTAAGAAGAGCTAAAGAAAACTCTTCACTGTGTGCTCATTCATGGCTTCTTTCTCCTCCAGTCTGCCGTATTGCAGGTTGCCATATTCATTCAGGCTGCCAGCCTTCCTGAAGTTGCTCAGAACTATCTTGTATCAAATCCATCATCAGCAACCTAGCATGGGGCTCCTCCACCCCCACTGTGGTAATTTTGTACTTGCAGATTCTGCACCCCTCCCAGTGCTAAGCTTCCTTGCTCCCCATCCCAGGGCTGAGGGAGAGGGGAAGTGTGTGGGTGTGACTGGGCAGTTCTCAGCAGCTTCTGGGCACGGTCAGAGCAATAGCAAGAAATGGAGGGGATAGTGGGGAGACATGATGGAGAGAAGAATAGAGGTGGGACTTCACATGCTCTGCCCAGAATGGAGTCATTCTCACTTTGTGTTTTCTCTTTAACTTTTTTTTTGTTGTTGAGAGAAGTGTCTAAATGTTGTAGATGCTGTGAGACACAGAATTCCATATGCAGTAAATCTTGAATGTACTGGTCTTGAGCCTTTGAATCCACACTTTGATAATTCAGTGTCCACATACAGCACAAATATCAGTGTTAATAGTGTCATACTGTTGTCAATATATTGTAATTATTTTATTATTATAAGATATTAGATTATTATTATCTTCTTATGTAAGTCTGGAAGAAATGTGAGTTCAAATCCGAAAATTACAGTAGCCAGAAAGGGATAGGAGAAATGCTTCTTGATGTTGGGGGCAGGGCACACACTAAAAAAAGCAAAGGAAGAAAAGGGAATAAAATATTATTAACATGACAGTGACTTAGTACGGTAAAAAAGTTGAGCAAGAAAGGTACGTTGCTCTTGTGATAAGTCTTTTTGTTAAGGCATTTTGTGCAGGAAAGCTTCAACTTCTGGAACCCTTTCTTGTATCTATCTCAATTCTACTGTTTACCAATAAATGTTCTAATACATGCAGTTATGAAGAGGATGCATCCTGTATCATGCCTTTGGATTCTCTTTAGTCTCATAAAATAAAATTGACTGCACTTCTTGAATTATATATCTGGTTGTTGTTTTTTCTTTTTGTTTGTACCTAAACCATTAAGAAGAATCTATGATGTGTTGAAGCAAGTATGAAAAATATGGACTTGGTTAGCATCAAGCTAAAAATTATTCCAAAGGCCATGTGTAGTTTTCTTGGTTCCTTTCTTGATTCCACACAGATGACTTGAAATTAAATTACTTCTTCATACTTGATATTGCTCCAATTACTGATGCGTGTGCATAATATAGGAGTGTGTTTTACTAGAGGTTTTGGCAGGAGTAGTGTAGTTCTGTGTCATGGTTGTCGCTGACGTTTGTTGCCAGATGAGCACAGTATTTCGTCACCTCATCAGGTTTCTGATTTCTTTGTTTCCCCTTCCCTGCTGTGTTCAGAAAAAGTAGTTATCTTTGTTCATTTCGCCCTCCTCCCATATATTAAGGAAGAAATCTGACTACATCTTGTCACCTGTTACCAATCCTTTTTTGGAGCAAATTACATAATTTCACTTTAATGAACAAAAGAAGGATGACAGCCTGCTCCTAAGATAAGAATTAAGAGTCTCTTTTAAAGCCATGTAGTAGATGGCAGCAGACTAATTCAGTAGCTGCCAGGCTCCTGTTTTGTTGAAATGGGTCCAGAATGTTGACAGTAAGTTTGCCATACTCTTAAGTTGTCCTGCTCAGCTTTTGTGATGGGTTGTACAGTGAAACTCTATCTTCACACATGAATTCATGCAATGGGTGACACTCAGGCCCTTCTGATATACAGCATCATCAGAAGCAGGTGCTTCTGGTCCTCATGATGGCCTGCAATCTATACAAGAACTGTGCTCTTTGTGTCCTGTGCAAGTGGATTGGATTTGGTAGACTTTGTACCAAAGATATGGGAAGACCTAGGGGATGGGAGTGTGAAAGCATTTATTAACAAGACCTCAGGAAGATTTAAGAAAAGGAGAAGAGTAAAGACAATGAGAAGATCTTTTGACAATCAGCGAGAGTTTCTCCTCTCTTTGCCAGTAGATACATAAAGAAATTCTGAGACCGTCCTTGCTGTCCCTTATATGTGTTATTCCCATAAACTGTGTGGATGTGGTTGTAATTGGTCTTGGGAAGCACCAAGGAGCATTATGGTCTGTAAGAGCCAGATGCTTTCTGCTACTGTTAAAGGAGGTGCGCCATCATCAGGCGATTCCATTGTGTCTTCCCAGTGTGAACTCCTATAATATTCTCTCTCTAGTGCACAGAGATCTCCTGTTGAGCAAATCTTCTATTTCTGATATTTATGAAACTGGCTTCCTATGGATTTCTATCCAAGGGCATCATTGTGTCTTGCACCAGAAATTTAATGTAGAAAAAAGATGCACCTTTCTTTTCTGTGTGTGTGTTTGGGGGTTTTTTGCCCCTCCTGCCCCCTGAACTCTTTACCAAGGAACTGGAAAGTCTTGGATTGCATATGAGATCAGGAGGATGAATAAGGCATGAACTGACAAAGCCTGATCTGGAAGTGACCAAGTGGGATCTCTAGTGACATAAGACTTGGTGTCAAGCTTTTGTGTGTGATTTGTTGATGCCAGAAGCTATGATATTCTTTCAGGTTTAGAAAGCTGGGCTTTGAGTGCAGTAACTTACAAATTGTTCTTTCACAAAACGTTTTGACATATGTTGCTACTTTTCATGCATACTTTAGGTGGGATTTCTCATTTACTAGCGAATATGTATGTTACGCTGTAGCATATATTCAAACTGCTCTTTAATTTTGATGAAGTACTCTTGCAATGAAGATACGCCCACTTGTAATGTTATGAAACAAATAGCCAAGCCCTTTTTTCAGTTATTCTTGTTCAGGCTTGAGAGAGTCAACTAGGATAATCTTTGTGTGCTCTGTTCCCTCATGTGGTGTGGCAGTTAATGTCAGGGAAGGTTGAAGTTCAGTGATTTGCTTGAAGAGAATCTATGGTTTGAAATGAAGTCGAGAGCAGCGGTGACAATGTTAGCCTAAGGCTCTGGTGACAGGGGTTCAGGCTACTGTGGCGGCTTTCAGCCTTTGTATAATGATGGGAGTCATTTAACCTCTGAAGGGAACGTGATTTCTCCCAGGGTGCACAGGGGAGGGGATACGTACTGTGAAAGATATATATTGCAGAATCATTATCCATCTTCAAGTGGATACTTGAAGAAAGAAAGAAACAAAATCCCCCCCAAAACATTTCTGACCTTTTTTGTTTTGTTTTTGAGATCCAAAAATACACAGTGGATGCATGTTCCTGCTCTCCACATCAGGCAGATTTTAAGACTATCAGCCATAGGTACTTCTTCCCCTGGAATCATGTAAGTCATGAATAACTGTTTGAAATTGGGCATTTGCTCTTCAGGTAGTTGTGTAAGGCACCTTCAGTAGCCGGGAGGGGTACAGCTCTTGCAGGTTGTCTGTCTGATCTCTGTGGATTTGGTAGAAGCTTAAACTAGGTCACATAAAGGTGGGCATCTGAATCTGGGTGAGCCTAAATCCAGTTTATAGCTGTGTGGCAGTGGATATTGCAGGCACTGCATAAAAGATAGAAGTTTCACCATTTTTCATAGATTATAGAACTAGATGTATGTACTGACTATCTAGGTACCTGTGCCAAATCAACTTTACTCTTGAGTGAGACTTTAAAGTTCTTATCATGCAGAAAAGCAAAAGGCTTTTTTGGCTCTCCCTCTTGCACAGTGCATTCTTAATATTACTGAATCTTCATTTCACTTATGCATAACTGTACTGTTTCAGGATTTTTTTTTTTCCAAATCTGTTGTTTGCCAGCTTTTCCATTATGTGGAGAAACCATTGGTCTCTGGTTGCTCAGAAATTTGGCAATACAGGATGTTACCTGTCCTTTCTCCTCTTCTGTTTTGGCTCTGTTTTGATTATTATAGAGTGCTCCTGCTGTACTGTACAGAAATACTTATTTTTCTCGGTGTAGTTAAGCCAGAATTAAATTGCAGAAAGCTTGTGTTTTTTTGCTAAAGGAAGAAAGGTGAAAAAAATACCTATGTGTGACTTGGAAAGGAGGAGAGTAATCTTAAGTTTATTATTACTGCAAGAAAGTAAAAGATTGCTTCTGTAAATCTGTAGGTTTCTTACTACTTCTGGTGGCAGAATGTGCTTCTGATAATCTTAAGTTTGGCAGCTTTGCACTTTTAGTGGTGCATTTAATTGGAATTAGACTGGTACTGATTTCACATGTCATCTTATGGAAGACTATAGGCTGCAAACAGATGAGACCACTACCAGGGCGTTCCTGTCAGCTGTGTCCTGTTCCTGGGCGAATAAGCAGCAACAATGGATAATTTCATCAGTGCAGGATTAGATGCTATCTAATAAAATAGCATCTTCTACAGATGCTATTTTAAATAATTTCATTAATGAAAGCAGATGTTCATGAACTTTTAGCATGGCAGTAAGTAGTCACAAAGAGACAAGCTTTTAGTGATAGAAGCTGCAAGCACACAGCCACAGTGTAAAGTATTTGTATTGTCTTGTTATAGGTGTTGCTGATGAAGAAAAAAAAAAAAGAATTTAAAAAAATCATTCTTTCAGCAAGGTAGGCATCATGAGTTTCAGAAATTCAGAATCTGATTGTTAAAAAGCCTAAGGCAGAAATTTATCTAGGAATTTTTAGAACATCAAATTAGGAAGTCTGATTGAACTTGTTTCTTTGTGTATATACAGTACTACTTTGGGTTTGAAGTAAGATAATTTTTTTCCATATATTCTTCTGTTGTTTAAAGAGTTCACTTTGGCCTTGCCTAACCTACAGCAAAAGATGTACTGATAGGACATATGAGACAGTTTATTATTCCTCATATGTTTGTCAGACTTCAGTCTACTGTAACCTTTTTGGGCAGGTTCTGCTAATAAAACAAATCTTCTGTAAGAGCAGGAATTTAGTTTTCAAAGACTAGGGTGTTTGAGCATATGCAGCCAGACTTCACATCTTGGCGAGAAGTGCTGTGTGGTAAGTTTTCAGTGTCACATGTTGTTTATATGAGACTACTTTATGCCCAGACGCTGGCAAATATTAGTGCCATCATGTTGGTTTTGTAAAGTGAGTGTGGCTGAAAAAGAAACCAGTATAGCACAGTGGCAGGGGTAGAAGGGTGAAGAAGGCTGAAATTTGGGGTGCAAAGATGATCTTCGAGCACTGTGGTTGTATTAAAGTGTGGATGGAACTTATACTCAATGGCTTCAACAGAGGTCCAAAATAGAGGCTGTCTGAGAAAATACATAACTTGCTTAAATCCTGGCCTTCCAAAGACAGATGATACTGTGTCCTAATTCCTTTGAAACTTTTAGTCTTTATGATGATCTTCTAATTTACCCTATTCCAATCCTCAGAGTAATTATGCATTAGTACCCTTGTAAGTGCTTCAGCATGATCTGTCAGTGAATTCCCCAAACTATAACATCTTTTCAGAATGTGCCCTGTAATCTTCAGCATGTAATTGCTTTTGCTATTCCTGAATGGACATTTTGAAGAGAATGGGGGAAAGGAGTGAGCTGGGGGAAAGAGGAAATTTTTGCCCTTTTATCTACAGTGCTGTAGCTCACATCAGTGTGTGTGAGCTAAGGAAATTTGAGTCTGATGTTCATCACTCCTCAGGTGTAACTGTGTAGTTAATATTTGTGCCTACTTGCTTGTGACTGACAGTACGAAGGGAGTTGTAGCAGTGGTCCCTGTTCCTGCAGATGCCACTTTGCCTCACTTTGCCTTTCTCTAGCAATGAGAAAACAAAGGTTGTTCAGCCTTATACTGTTATTACAGATGCTGATTGAGTTAACTTGTACTGGAGCTGTTAATAATGGAAACTGAAATCTTAAGTGAAGATTTGGTTTAGAAGTTGCATTTTTAAAAGTAGAGAAAGTAATTTTATGTGTAAAACAGAATACTCATACTGTTTTGGTTTTGTGGTGTTTTTTTGTAACGTGTGTCTGATTTTAGGAGAATAAAGGGCTGCAATTAATTTGTAGAATGCCTAGTAAGCTACCTTTAAAATGTCAGCAAGAATTGATTTTCACTTTATTAATACCCCTTGCACATTGCTATAAAGTGTTAATTTCTATTTTTAAGTAGAAATTTTTATCTCTGGTTACATCCAGTGTAGCTTGCTAATTTTAGGGGTATGAACTCCTCCTGGTTTAGTGAGACAAAGTTTTAATAGCTATGCCTGAATACTTGTATAAAATTTAGCACTGTATGTTTCTGTGTAAGGCTAAATATGTTGGTTATGATGTTGCTTTTTTGGTGCCTAACAGGCTGATCTACTGATAAATACATACTTCAGTAACAGTAGGGTTAGTGAATTGAAAATGAGAAGAAATTCTCATTCCGAGATGATTTTGAACAGTTTCTTAGTGTACTGAATCATCATATCAGTGTGTTTTAATGCTGCAGAGTTAGAATTGGCTTGGAAGTATTGTATTTGAACTGAGTTTTTGAAATTTTCATATAAAGGGCAGTGAACTTGGCATATATTTTACTAGCCAACACATGAAAATATCTTTATTTCCTGTAGTAATTATTCTTTGCTGAACTTGGGGAAGCTTTAATTTTGGAAGGGTAGTGCCTGGTACCATCCAGTGCTGTGGTTAACATAACTGGGAAGATTGTTCTGCCTGCTCTAAGAATTTTATGATAAAATTGCATCATTCTCTGAAATATCTTTTCCTCCTGGGGCAGGCAGGTCTATGTGTTGTCGTTATCTTCGCAATAGCAATAAGGGTTAGGACACAGTCATGTTAACAAAGGTACAAACTGTCCTCAGTTGAACAGCTCATTTCCAAACACAAAAAACCCCTCAGCGTTATCACAGGAGATGTACTTGCTTTTTTGAATGTTGAATGTTGAGAAGTATTCTTCAGGCTAAAGCTGCTCAGCTTTCTCCTGCTTGAGCAGGCTTTGCATTGTTTATTCATCCCTGTCATTTTAAAAAGGGAGAATGACTAAAAATTATTCTCATGCATTATCTGAAATTGTACGTATGTTATATATTCTACATAATTTCTGTATACTTTTTTCAGAAGTGAACAAATTGACAGTGTGAAAATATTAATATTGCAGTGTTTTGATATTTGAACGTCCCAGAAGACACAATCCTATTTTTAATCTCCTTATTCTGAATTATATTAAGTCATCCCCCTGTTTCCACCAAAGTAAAGGACTGTCTCTACTGTATAAAGCTCTTTTCTGTCAAGGTGTGTTCTTCATGCGACATGGTGCTCTCAGGGTAACTTTTTTCCTAAATAGACTTGGAACTCTATGTTCTTGGTGTGCTCTTGCAGGTGTAAAATGGAGTTTCCTAATTGCTAGGTGTTAATTTAAAATTACCAGCTTGTACCAAATATGTGTTTTCAGTAGTAAAGATTTAGACTTGGGTTGTCTGTGTTTTGTGGGAGAGGGGAAAAGAGGACACAGATGTAATTACATTGCCATAAAATATGCCGTTGTGTGGTTTGCTTTATTTTATACATACATACACATACATGTATAAAATATTTAAAATAATTATACTCTTTCTGTATTTTATGTATTTAACCTTTCTTTTCCTTTTAGAAAAGTGAGCACAAGCAGAACCGAAGAATGAATATCTGGTTGATCTTTTCCTCCAATGTTTTGTTTGTGGAGAAAAAATATTGTAAAATTACACTATGTGAAATGCATGGAATGTGATTATTTTTCTTTTTCCTCTGGGAGCTATATTTCATACCAGTTCCTGCGGTTTTCTGTCTCTGGGAAAACGTCTATAGAGATTGTAGTTTGTCAACTTCATTATGAAAGGCAAAGTTGGGAGAATAGGGGTGAGGGCTGCACGAGATAAGACAATTATATTGTTGTCTCAGGATATACTCTGGGGTTTACTGGCCAGTGTGAGTTACAGTAGCAACATGTATTAGCTTTTTCTTAAAGCATTAGTGGTTTAGTGGCTAAACTGCTCCTACTTTTGCATGTGACACCCACCGGGATTTTAGCCAGAGGCCTCATAAATTGAATTGCCTATGGTGGTTGTAGTGCTGACAGTACTTAAATTTGGCAACAAAAGATGTTCTATCGTATCAGCATAGATTTTTTCATAACATTAAAGAAAGCTTAGAAGCCCTCTAAACGCCCCTAAAAGATTCTTCACGTTACAGCTTTACACCCTGTCCAGAGCTTGTATAAAACTGATGCATCATTTTTCTGATTCTTTGGGCATTCTTTTTCCCAGTCTGAAGCATGCAGATTTCCCATCACCTTCTTGACTAACCTTTCTCTTCTTTTCCCTCTGCATCCATTTAATTTTGGACTAATACATTGTCAGCTCTTTTGTCTCATTAGGTTTCATCTCTTTTGGATACCTTTTAAATTGTTTATTAAATGATTCAGATACTTGTTTCCAAAGTATTTACTTTTTTAATCCCTTAGAACTAGAAACAGTGTGTTCCACTGTAAATAAAAGAGAACAGGTAAATTCTTCAGTGAAGGTAATGTGGGAATGAGATTAACCTATTTAGATGTGTGCATAGATTTTAAGTAGTTAACTTTGTCCTGCGTGTTTAGCAAGAAGGCACTGGTCTTTGAGTGTAGGCAGAATGGCAAATCTGACTGAATATGTAGAAATGTACTTGTAATCAAGGTGAAAATAAAACATGGACTTTGTCTTCAATCTTTGTGCTGGAGAGAAAACTGCAAGGAGTTAGCAAGACTAAACTCCTCCAGAAGAGTACAAATATAGGACCTCTTTGTAAAAGGGAAAGGAGTAGTGTAACCCCAGTCATGTGGAAAGCTTTAAAGCAAATAGATCTCTGAGCAAATTTTCAAGAAGAGAATAATGAAAGACTTAATTAAAGATAAATAGAAAATGAAAAAAATTAACTTTTGGTTTAACCAGTGGTGGATTCTGCCAGATGAATATGGTCTGTTATCTCAGCAAAGGTAAACACCGTGTCTGCTGATTTGCCTGTGCTTAGAATAAGAGTGTGGCCCTGAGTCAAAGCCTTGCTATGGTGCCATGTGATGCACATACAACAGTATGTGCAGTTGGTGATTTCACAGGGAATAGGGAAATAGAAGAGAGATGGGGCTAGAGATCATTAATAATCTTGCAAAGTGTCTGGTATAGTTTTCCTTTAGGCAAAGAGAGGAAGTTTGTGCTGTGAAATTAATTTTTGTTTAATATACGTCATCCTGCACCTACATGCCATTAACAAGGAGAAATGGTTGAAATAGAGTTGGGTGCAGAAGAGAAAGACATAACGGCAAGTAAAGGTAGTAAATGAAGATGAAATTTTTATCCATGGGAATAATGATATCTGAAATTACTTTCCAAACTTGAGTAGCAGGAAAAATATATTACTCCTTTGGAAAGGAAGCCTGGTAAGTTGAATGTAACTTCAATGGTAGGAGCCCAGAATTTCCTATAAGTCCTTTGTTTCTGTCCTGGAAATTATTTTACACATTTCCTGAGGCTTTTACATCATTCAGTTCTGTTGAAATGAATATATTCTGCCTAGAAAATTTGACAGGAGGCTAGAGGCTTCAAAGTTAATGAGCCTGGATAACTTGTGAAAATAGTTTTCCTGTGTCCTCACCAGGTGCTTATCTATTCTTGTGGGGAGCGAAAGAGACAATTGGCTTGTGACCCATTGGCTGGCATGCTTGTCTGTCAGTAGGCAGATGTAAGATTATCCACAAAATATGCTTTCTTGCCCACCTTCCAGGCCAGAAAGATTATACAAGGAACACTAGTGAAGCTGGAGCCATTTAAAAAGACAATTATGGACACTGGAAGAAGCAGAAAAAAAATCTGTAGCGTTTTAGAGACATAAGAGAAACTGTGGGTATTGAAGTGTGGGACTGAGGGGATCTGGGAAGGTGTTGCTGGCATTGTGGCTGTAGGAAACAAGTCAAAAGTCCATAATGATACCACATTTCATTGTTTTTGCTGAACTAATGCTTCTGCTGGATTGTGGGGGATTATACAGCAGACTGTCCCTGTGACGACTTCTCTATCAATTCAGGTATGTCCAGGGGAATACAGCAAGTGTTCCACACTGCTGTTCAGGCTGAGCTAAGGCTCAATTTTGCAAGAGGTAGTGGAAAGCATTATGGAACACTTTCAGAAGTTTTATTTGTGGTAGAGAGCTGTCAGGTCCCGTCTCACGTGCTTTTCCACATGCAGCAATATATACACACTTGTATTTCAGTTCAAATGCAATTATTATGTTAAACTGCTTAGCTAACAATCCAATCCATTTAGTGATGGGTAAGCCTTAATTTTGCTTAACAGTATTAGACTAGAATATATATTCACTCTAGACCTCTGTCCTAGCTGCTGGTCCTGATACCCTCCAGGTGCATTGGAAAAAAGCTATGTGATGGGCAATGTGCAGCTGGAGTTTGGAGTGGGTAATTTAAGGCAACCAGAAATTGTTGCTAAAAAATAGTAACACTAAGTAAACATGTAGATGTTTTTATGTTTTTGCCCATAGTGCTCACCAGTTCAAGCAGTAAGTCACAGCCTAACAGAAGATTAATGTTCCAGAGAAATCCAGTCTATTAATAAAAAATGGATTGGCTAGGCTTTGTGGGCATATGTGGTTTCTGCCAGTGATTTAGAGATGCTGCTTGGATAATTCATACAGTTTGTCTTAGTAATTATTGTTCATCTGTCAGTTGTCCACTGCAAGACAATTGGGTTGCTAGTGTCTTTAAAGCCATTACTGTTATTTGCTTTTGACCTGTAGAACTGCAGACAACTTGCTTAATGTACAGGCTGTGCTCAGGTATGAGATACCCTTTTTAGCTTCCTTAGTAACCTTAGAAGGTTCAGCCCGTCTGCTGGTGCTGAACGTAGTCTGATGCTGCTGTCTTTGGCTTGCCATCAATTTGCATGTAACCAACCCTGCAAAAGTTCATTCTTTCTCTCTGGAAACAAATTTTTGATCATCTGTGGTCTCCTCTGCATTGCATTGCTAATAATAATGACACTCTTCAGAAGGAGTATAGAGTTAATGTAGGATCAAGTTATCCAACTGATAGATAGCTGATGCTTATTCAGCCACTGATCAGGTGTAACATGTGCCCCCTCTGACAGTGTCTATGTACCATGGAGCTCTGCCGCAAAAAGCAGCTTTATACTCGAATTTGAATGAAGTTTTTGAATCAGCAGGGTGCGGATGAATTGACAAAAGTGCGTTAATAGTGAAAGCTCTAAAATGATCTACACTAAATGCTTGGGGAACGGTGCTCTAGCATCCTCAGCATGTCATGCTGGAGTGTAGAAAGAGAAAACAGGCCTGCCAGAGAGCACTCTTTAGGACCATTTGGGAAGGCAAGTTTGATTTGAACACAACACCCCAGCCAACTCTTACTACTTAGCAGCAAATAGGTGGCCAGAAAAAGTGCTATGAAGGAAGGTAGGTGGTTTCAAAATGAGATGGTGTACCTTTGGGAAGGCAAAACACATCAAATGAAGAAGCAGATAGTGACTGTGGACCACTTTGGTGTGGTGCTTGGTGTTGCTCAAAGTGCTTCCTATCATGATTGATGTGCACAGTTATTCTCGTATCTGCTGCATTTTGAGGTGTCTGTTTCCTATCACACCATTGCGCTCTTCATTGAGAGTAAGTGCCACAGGAAGCATTTGTGTTGATACATATAGAAAGTGTCACTGAAATTTTAGAAGGGGACTAGTTCCCTTTTTTTTTTCTTTTTGACCATTTCCATGGTTGTATTTGTTATTGGAAACTAAAATCTTAGGGTTTAGTTTGAAATGATTCTTGGTCTTAGATTTTTTTATCCATGTTCCATGAGTTAATGTAAGATTTGCAAAAGACTAGTGTTAACTATATTTGGGCATACACTTCATGTGGCAGGGGATGAATGGAAAATTATGGTCCATCTACATTTTGAATTCTCTCTCCAACAACACAGCATGTTCATTGCTGTCAAGTGTGGGGTTTTTTTCTTTCAGTAGGCACACTTAATTCTGTTTGACAGGGTTTCATTGTCTTCAGGTGCATACTATAGTGATATTCCTGATATTTTTTTTTTTGAGAATCTGGATTCATCCATGCTTGCAAACACAAAAAGCAATTAATGTTAGTCAAATATTTTCTGCACTGCTTAGCTGCCACGTAGTGTGGAAGAATGGTTTTTACTGAAGTAGCTCTGTTTGTACCTTCTGAAACTCTGGATCTAGGTGTCTGGACAGAGCTCTGGGGGTTTTCACTATTGTCATGGTTTAACCCCAGCTGGTAACCAAATACCATGCAGCTGCTCACTCACTCACTCTCACACAGAGGGGTAGGGAGGAGAAGCAGAAAGGAATGTAGAACTCAAGGGTTGAGATAGAAACAATTTAATAATTGAAATAAAGTAAAACAAAACCAATTATAATAGTTATAATGAAAAGGAAGCAGAAGGGGAGAAGAATAAAATCCAAAGGGAAGGGAGAAAAAAAACAAGTGATGCACAATATAGTTGCTCGCTGCCCACTGACTGATGCCCAGCCAGTTCCTGAGCCACGATCAGAAGGCCCCAGCCCACCCCCCAGTTTATATACCAAGCATGACGTCCCATGGTATGGAATATCCCTTTGGCTAGTTCTGGTCAGCTGTCCTGGCTGTGTCCCCTCCCAATTTCTTGTGCCCCTACAGCCTTCTTGCTGGCATGGTCTGAGAAGCTAAGGAGTCCTTGACTTAGTATAAACATTACCTTAACAACTACTATAACCATCAGTGTGCTATCAACATTGTTCTCACACCAAACCCAAAAGAGAGCACTGCACCAGCTACTAAGAAGAAAATTAACTCTATCCCAGCCAAAACCAGGAAAAGTATGCGTAATTTCTGTGTATGACATTAATATTTCATTTTCACAAGCACTGAAGCAAGAAAATAATGACCTTGGTAAAAAGAAATTAAAAAATGTTGCTTTTTTTGCAATGGATTGCTCTGTAGTATCTTACTAAGTGTTAAGTGTTCATCAGCTTGTCTATACTTTGTGTACTTTCATTTAAAAAAATCTGACTTGGGAAGTATTGGGCTTTGCTGCATACAAGGCTGGATATTGCTGGTAGCTTTTTAGCTCTGGTTCAGTTTTTATTTGCTGAACTTTAGATGTTTGTGTTAAGGTTAATAATCTGAAGAACTGAAGCTTCACTTGATACAGAAATATTTTTTTTTTCTTCAGAATTTTCCTATTGATTTTTCTAATACCTGACAATACAGAGCAGGATTGTTCAAGAAAATATTCCAAAGGATGTAAGCAATTTTGTGCAGGTACTTGGCTGCCCTCTGACTAGTTCATGAAAATCTCTTTCATGAGTATGTTTAAGAGAAAAAAATAAATTAGTAGACTTTTAAAATGTAAAGCACTCAAGCATAACAGTAATTAAAGTTGTAGCCAACAACTTGGGGTTCTTAAGTGGGGAAACGGGCACAAGGGGAGTCTCAAAAGCGACAGACTCGTGGCTTAATTTCAAACTAGAGTGCAATCACATCTCTTCAGTGATGAATTATTTAGGTGTATAAGCTCTGAAATCATGGTGAACTGGCTAACTAGATGGTATTAATTCTGTTATTATTTACTGAAGAGGTAAGAAGAGTGTATGGAAATTGGGTTCTGTCTGCAATCCATTTAAGCACTCTGGCTTGCACAGTACCATTTTTCAAGTTATTCCTGTCAATATTAAGAAGTGATAGATGGTTTTTTTGGCAGACTTTGTTCAGGTCATGGCTGGTAGGGCACATTACAGCACAATTTCTCTTTTAATGGGAGAGATGTGTGGCTCTGACCCTGCTGATGAATAACGTACTGAAAAAATGGTCCAAAACATGGTTTTACAAGAGTAGGATAAAAATCAGATATGTTTCATGGAAATACTGCAGCATGAGTAAGCTGCTGCTGAACTAAGGAAAGGAGCCTGTTGGACACCTTGAGTATTCCCTGCCGTCTTGTTTGCTGAGCTGCTTGGGAGCCTGTGTTTGAGGTGTGCAGTCTTATAAAGATTTCTGTGCCTCCTGAGGCAGTTGGCCCCAGCACTGTAGGGGCTCAGGGCAACAAGTTCCCTGTTGAAGAATAACAAGAGCAAGCCCAAGAACATGAGGGAACATGCTAGCGTGCCCTCTTGTAGTGACAGTGCATTTCTTCAAAACACATCTGTAGTGTGAGGACAGTTTTGCTTTTGCTGGGGCATGCCCTCACTGACCTACTGTCCATAAAGCTCAGAATCTGGTGGTCAGAGTTCTTCAGGAGAGGCAGAGGAATGCCATTGTCTTTGCTGTCAGTTTGGTGGTTGGGGTTTCTTCCTTGAAGCTGTGAGTTTGGATGTGTCTTAAGCTGAGGAGAGCCTACAATGTGACTGTTAGTTCCTTGATGAACAGTCTTAATTGTAGGCTTGCTTGTCAGTTTCTTTCTTTCCCCATGCCTGTTGCTGAAGGCACATGTGACTAAAGGTGTGATTCATCCGTGATGGAGTATTTCTTCCTCATTGATTTCTCCCCTGAAGTTGTGATACATGTTGCATCTGAACTGATTCCCCTGGCAAGAGGCTGTGATATTAGTGGACTGTTATGAAGTCACTGCAAAGAAATCCCTGGAGAATGAGGGAATAAACTCTTCAGGAAAACAGATTTCAAAGCATGTGAAATAACAGGAAAAAGAATTTAGGAAATGACTGGCTACATGCATCTCACTTCAAGCAGTGACATTTGCCTTAGTACTAAGTCTTCAGACTACCTACATTAGTTCTCTTGTATGTTGTTTAGAATCATGGCTCTATTTCAATCAGCTAAAATTGCTTTTGAAGTATTACTTACCATCCTTCCAATCTGTTATTTGAGTAGCACAAAAGAGAGACAAGAAGATGTTTGTCAATTCTTTTCATTATACACATACCACAGAGCTTTAATTTATTCTGCTAATTGCTGTAAGCTTGGGAAAAAGCTGAAAAAAATTGGAAGTATATTTTATAGGGCAATTGCAATCATCTCCCCCTCATGCATTATCTACAGTGTAGTGCAATGGTAGGTTTTAAATCAGATGTTATTTTTGCTTGACAAGTGGCAGCCTGGATAGCCTCATGAGTAGATTATGAATAAGAATAATTTAGTACTTAAGCTTTCCATATTGGCCTGGGTTTGTTTGGGGTTTGTTTTGGGTCTTATATGTGATCCCTTTCGTACTTTTTTGTGCTTCTGAGAAGTGAAGATGCATACACAGGGGACTAGAGCAGAAAAGGTTTCTGACAGGCTGATGGGGAAGGCTGAGTGTCAGAGATTGTTTCATTTTTTATGGAGCTGCTGGTTCTGCATTCGCATTGGTTCTTATTTCTGCAGCTGCATCATATTGCTGCAGTTAAATTAGTGTTAGACTTCTAGAATTAAAGCTTCTGTTGCTTTCCTTGTAAAGTTATGTAAGCTAAAGAGCATCTGTATGTTTAAGGCATCTTTTGAGAGACTGAGAATGACCTACTAGAAAGATTAAGCTTGCATAGTGGGATTATTTTCTTCAAATTTCCTAATGTGAATGGGTACTGATATGATTTACAGGAAGTTTTACCACTGATGACAAAATATATGC
This sequence comes from Falco peregrinus, assembly GCF_023634155.1. NCBI lineage: Eukaryota > Metazoa > Chordata > Aves > Falconiformes > Falconidae > Falco > Falco peregrinus. The sequence continues at coordinate 48,682,573 of NC_073726.1, forward strand.
TTGTTATAAGCGTTATAAAGCTGGATCCTGGCTTCAAGACCCCTTGGCTCAGAGATGAGCAGAATCTTAAGTTGAGTTGGAGATTTTGGGCAGCAGGTAGATACTGCAGAAGTTCTGGGTGAGGAGAAGGTACTCACCTATTACAAAGTATGTAGATAGAAAAGTGGGAGGAAAGCAGTGACAGAAAAGGAACTGAGAACCGAAGAATTCACAAAGGTATACAGAGATAAAGGAAGGGTGGAAAAGAGGTAAGGGGAAAAGCCTGAACTAACATGAGTTTTTGCTCACACAAATAGAACTCATGAACTTGCACTTAACCAGTAAGCTGTGACTTGAAGCAAAGGCCTTGTATGTGGCATCCTCACATCCTCTCATCCTCCGGGAAGGAGCAGAACAGGCCCTGCGGTGTCCTCCCTGAGCTTAATGCTTAGAAAACTTCCAGGCCTTCCTGCCTCACCCAAAATAGCAACTGGTTCAGCTTCCACCTACCAAAGTGGCTGGTATCATCGTTCATGCCATGGATGAGATAAAGTGAAGACATAAGAGCCCAGGTTTTGATTTGCAGGTAGTGGAATACTATGTGCAAGGTGTCAGATGCCTGTGGTGTCAGACTGAGGATGAAATTTCACCTGAGGTGGCTGCAGGAGCTGTGTGGCATTTAAACATAAGCACAGATCAAGTGTCTGTGGTTGTCAAAGACAGGCTTTGTTTACTTTTGGCCAGACAGGAGTCTTTGAATGTTTCGACAACGAAAGCAGTTGTGACACCTGATCTTCTGTGGGCAGGGGATCACAAAATCTTCATGTTATGAACAGATGCGGAGCAGGTTCAGGAGGCAATATTGACCAAAAGGGAAATAAATAGATCCTGTTTTAACACTTAGAACTCATGATAGGTTTGAAAAAACAATGTGGTGATTAGGTTTACTTTTCATCTCTGGCTTGTATTACCCAACAGTGTGTCTTTGTGCTTTGGGGGTAGGAGGAAAGGCAAATTCCTGTGGAACAGATCATTGAGTACATCTGGCATGACTATCTTAATGCAAGCTTTCAGATACGGTTTGTCACTGGGGCCTCTCTTGTAACTAGTGGAGTTTTTCTAGGATTTGCCTTTTTGCAGATCAGAAGTACAGCTCAAATCATTCTGGCAGGTTGTGCCAGAGGCAGGGGTCTAGAACTACTGGCTATAACTTTTAGATTCTGCTGTTAACAATGAGAACCCTTCAGAAGGTGATCATAAAGCCATAATAACCTAACTCTGAAAATTTTACTCTAAAATACTTTGACCTTGCTAGACTTGCTCACTTTAAGGGATATTGGCAGACTTCCAAGTCCTGTAGGTAGTGGTTTTATGTACATTCATCTGTAGCAGTCTCTTACACAACCAGTCTGTGGGCACACCTACTGAATCAGTTGATTCTCTTTTAGTTGAACTATGTGATATTGTCTGACAGAAAGATAACTGCTTGTAGTTGGATCTTGGCCTTCTGGGCTGTAATGAAATTTCTCTGGTGGGGTTAAATCTTACATAGTCCCTACAGGGTTGTTGCTCTGTGTAATGAAATCATGTACATTCTGGAAATGCGTACTCTTTCTAGGAGGTGTTTCTGGGAAGATTCCTTTCCTTTCCATGTAGGTAGTAATAAAACTGATCAGTGACCAGTGGTAAGTTCTGACACAAATTTCAACCCATATATGTTAGGTAATCAAATATCACAATATTGTGATATTTTAAACATAGTAAGAACTTCTTTTGCCTCGTGTGACCCAGAAGCCACCTAGTGAACTTGAAAAGCAGTATTAAAATGAATGTAAATTTTTTATTATGCCACATCATAAGTGTCTTTAAGTTAGTTAAAATCTGCTAACCTCCAAGCACAGCTCTGCACACTTAATAAGAATGCATGCACAACATTGTGCATGAATCTTTAAAAACCTGTACTGTGAAGTCAATCCAGAAACTAAACATCACCTTTGTCATACTAAGAGGGAACAGCTCTTCAATAAAAAGCTAAATAAATGACAAATAGTTGTTTTTACTAGTCTATTTTAAACTACTTTAAGTGCAGTTAAGAGTTGTTACATGGATATACTACGCTATAGTGGTCTCAGTATCTGTGGCTAAGCATCTGAAAATATTTGAATATATAGCTGCTTTTAATTTGAGTCTTTGGCTTTCAGCTAGCAGTCAGCTGTAGCAGGCTTTTAGAATTTTTACTTTTTTTTTTTTTTTTTTTGCTTTCAGGCTATATGAGTGTTGTCTAAATATTGTTAAAGTACACAGAGGAACATAACACCTGGCATATTTATTTCTGTACTGACCTTTTTTTAATAAGTCTTGTTAAAGCAGTAAATGAACAAGAAAGATAATAAAAAGCAAATAAAAAGCCTACAGATCAAATGGAATGAATAATTAAATATGTCAGTTTATTCCATAATGTTAAAATGATGCAGTGTTGCCTGGTTAGTACATACATAGAGAATTTTTAAATCTGAATTTGGAGAGCAAATCAATTAAAGAAGTGACTTGTCGTTTGCTCTTGCAGTTGTGGGGACAGGGAAGATCCTTGCTTTCATGTTTGCGTGGAAGGTTTTTGGTCTGCGCGAAGCACTGCAGCACATTAACATTTCCCAAAGCATTTAATGAATGTTTGCAAATCTACAGGCTTCCTTTCTAGCTGACATAGAATATAAGCCATTCAGGCCACCTTAAGTTGCTGAAACGTTAGGTATTCTTGTTTTTGTTTTATTATAAGTAGTGTACAGAAGCTAATTTTTAAGGTACATTTCTGCCCAGACAATGCTGGGAGCAAGTACTTTTCCTCAACTTTGGAAAACAGTTGATACTCTGGAACCAAAATCTGAACTGCAGCTAGGTTAGTGTGTGTTACACTCCTGTGTACAAAAGGTGACACCTCTAACGCGTTTCTTCCACTTGCTTGCTTAGCTGCAGGCAGTCTACTACAATTGAAACATCCCAGGAACTAGGGGGCATATGCTGAAGCAGCTGCCATTGCAGTTTGCACTATAATTTCTTGGACAACCCTCTATTTCTCTGAAATCAAAGTGATACCAGCAAAAGCTTCTTGGCACAGCAGCAAATACAAATTGTTCTGGGAAAGGACTCTCCAAAATCTGACGTAACTACTATCCATGTGACTCCTGAATTTTTGGCCTTGGCCCTAGCTGTGAAACCTGGACATATGTTGTGGAATTTTCAGTCAGGTAATAGGTAAAAACTTTCCTTAGAAATAATAAAATTGAAGTCAAGGCATGACAGACTTCATGGATGAGCAAAGGGCAGTAGCTGAAAGGAGGAGCGGGACTTGCTTGGGGAACTGTTGGCACTGTTGGTTTGCAAAGGAGCTGTGGTGCAATCTATGTGTTTCTCAAACTTGTCAAGTAACTCACTACAGAAAGTGAGAGTATTTGTCAGTCTGCTTTAGGAAGAGTATCTGGAAAATGTTTTTTCAACATGTAACACAGTATAAAATACTAACTCACTGTGTGGAAGTTGTAATTAGGCTAGCATCATTTGGCTAATCTCACAGGAGGCGTATTTTTGAGGGTTGGGTAGTGGATATAGAGCTTTGTCTGCCTGCTGAGACCACTAAATATCTGATTTATAGATGGTGGCTTATGCAGGTTAAATTACTCTAAGGACATGACCAAATGAGAAAGGGAAAAAGTATTTAGACAATCTTTCTAATGCCTTGATCTTTTAAAATGAGTACTGTGTTTTGGGTTTTGTTTTGTTTTTCCACTTTCAAAGGTAGAGGTCTCCAGTGTCAAATGTTAGGGTGTTTTCTACAGGATTGCAGAACTCCCTGCTCAGGTACAGAGCGCTGGCTCAGTGCAGTGCCAGTAACCGTGGTTGGGCTCCAAGGACAGCATGACTTGTGTCTGCTTCCTTTCCCACTGAGCTCTGCTTTGTTGCTTTTTTCTGTGCTGTTGCTATGACTGAATATGGTAATATGTTTATAAGTCTTTTACACCAAAGCCAACCATGTGATAAAACATATCCTTTTAGACTGTCTGAATAGAAACTTAAGAGAGAAAAAAAAATTTAATCTCTTTAGGAAGTTCAAAGGAGAGGGACGAAGGCAGGCTAGGAACAGAATGTTGATTGCAGCTTCATTTCTAATGAAATCATGTTGGTGAATAAGCTGCTAACATCCACAACTCTAAAAATAGAAGAAAAAAGTCATCTGAGTTTAGTAATTAGGAACTAGCATTAAAAGAAAATTGGCAATGTCTTTTTAGGTCTGTGCTTTTGAGAAACCCTCTGGATTTAGCTTGAATGTAAGATGAACATATACCATTTTCTGTTGGTAATTTTTTTTAAATGCTCTGAATTAAGATTACAAGCTGCCTTAAAAAGACCATCAGGTTTATCGCAGTATTTTATGGCGTAATAAAATGATATATGGAAGTTAGGTAGGGAAACACATGACTGAACTTCATTATCCTGCTTTAAATGATTCTGTTGTGCTGTAATAGCCAAAGAATGTGGGGAACAAGTTTACCTGAGTTGGACAGCCTATATCTTCATGCAAGAATGCTATAATGAGATGAGTGAAACTGTTTGAGTGTGGCAGTGGCTTGAGAGAGGTTCTCCCAATTCTCTGGGGTTAGGGAAGGGAGGCAGTGACTTTCAATTAGCTGAAAAATAACTTTTTAAAATGCTCTGCAGCATCTTCTGTTGTTTTCATAGACTTAGCAGAGAAGTTGGTTGGTCAACTCTGTGACTCAGTTCCTGGAAGGTGTAAGTCATGGATGGCGAGTGTCTGTGTGACAACTCGACCAAGCAGAAAAAGAATAGTCTGTGTTGCTGAAAAGGAATAGTCTGTGTTGCTGTTTCAGAAGCGCTATCTTCGTCTAGCTAACATGGGTTATGGCTGTGTAAGAATCTGAAATACCTATTTGCTTAATGAAATTTTTGTTAGCTATAATACAAATAACTTCTATTACCATGTCTGCTTAGACAATATAGGTAGCTTTATGTTTCTTCACAGCATGTGAAGCTTACCAGCAATACTGAAAGGGATTCTTGGGTAAAACAGAGGTCTGTACTAATGCCTAATTTGAAAATTGTGTCTATCATACATATTTATACCCATCACTATGGGTTTAATAATAGACACTACTAAGGATGTAGCAAAATCCATTCTCTTTTAAGTTTGTATTGTATTAATTAAGCAATATTATCAGTTGTTGTGTCAAGTATCCATTCAAATTGAATTGAATGTATTCCATAAAATCATCGGCTTTGGAGTCTGCAAAGTTTTACAAGAGTATTACAAGAGTAAACACTTGTTTGTATGGTGTGATAGAACTCCTCACTATTATTTTTAAAAGGTGAATAATTCTGAGATAGTCTTAATTTCCTGTATCTCCTTCTATATGACTCTTAAGAAACATCAATGCATAGATTGGCAATTTTTTAACATCTTGGCAAATACTGTACCAGGTAAAATGTATCCCAGATAAAAAGCATGATTAAACTAATTTCAGATAAAAAGATGAAGTTGCAAATATTAGATGAGTAAAAGCAAGACAATAGAAGGAAAGATATACTGAAAAGAAAAATGTACAAAGTTAGAGCATGAAGAGGCACGTAACTGTCAGTGTAGACATTATTTCTGGAACAAGCTATGCTTGTTCCTGTTTATGCAGAGTTGACTGTACTGCAATATTCTAATGACAATATTAAGGTTTCCTCTTCCAAAAAAATCTGTTTGATTAGCCAGTGCTGCTTGTTGATATGAATTGACAAGTTTGTCTGTTTCATCTTTAAAGTCTGAATTATGGTTAGTGCAGTGTCTGGCCATGTAAACATCTTGGTAAAGTAAACCCCTCAGATTTTTAATTATGTTTCCACAGATATTATTTGAAGAATAATTTTATCATTACCTGAGGGACACTATCCCAGAATAATGAAACATTGTTCATATTGCCCTATTCAATTAAATATGTACTTCTGACACCATCATGTTCTTTGGAGGGCTAGGACAAAACGCCCAAGATATCCTTAACGATGCTGAGATCCAAATTAAATTGTGACTCTGAAAACATTATAAAGGCTTTAATCGCCTCTGTCCTCCTAGATAGAATTTTAACAAAAATAAAAAACCTGAAGGGCTTTCTATATGAAGGGTCTATAACACTTATCAAAAGGCAAGAAAAGACAGTTAAAGGAATACAGGCTGCAAAGCTGTCATTGATTGTAATTTTGTTATGTGACTCTTACTGTTGCTGTTGCATTATTGGTGTTGCCTTTTTAGTCCTGCTGTCTCCTATGATTGATAGTTCTTGACTAGGTCTGTGCCACATTGAGTACTATTTTGCATAAACATATTAATGTAGCCAAGAAGTTGCATAAATTTGCTCTGTAATGTATTGTAACTGAAGGGTTGATGAAATGTAAGATAAAGGGTTTAACTTCACTGTATTAAATTACTTTTAGATTTGCAACATGGTTTTAGCAGATTAAGAAAGATCAACCTGAACACATTTTTTTTGTACTGAATCTGTTCTATGCAATTTAATGTGCAGTGCAACTGCACTGTTTCTGAGCACTTCCCAGTAGTCTGTTAAACAAAGTCACTATTGTTTCTTGCCTGTGACTCTCCTCTTGCAGTCCTGCATTTGGGAATGGTTTTTGTGTTGGATGGGAGAGAGGAGCGGGGGTTTTTTGGGGTTTGGTTTGTTTAGTTTATGAGCACTGAATTTGTGCCTGAATTGTGTGCATAATACATGTTTTCCTGTGTATTTATATTACATGAAGACATGTTCACCACATGTGCCCAGTAGTTGGACTAGAAGGCAGTGAGCTTTGTAAATGAGCCTTTAGTATCAGCAGGAGGTCATTCCACAGTTAACTCTACCCTTGACATTTTAGTTCTGGCCAAACAGACACAGATGTATTTTCAGTTTGCAAACATCTCTTGAGAGGAAAAGTCTGCTTTCATTTGCCAGTACTCTACACTGACAATACATGACGGTTGCTACTCAAGCTTGTTCAAAATTACATCCGAGGTTTTGTACCATACGCTCAAAATTTTGTGAATCCCTGTTAAAGGCAGTTCAAAAAATAGTTTCTTTCCTTACCCTTAGAACTTAAAAAAAAAAAAAAAAAAAGATGATTTAATAGGTTTTTTACAAGTAATGTGGTGACATAAGTGTAACTTAACCTAGTTTATCTTCCAAAATTGTCTGAATTGCTATCTCAAAGTAATTCAGTTTAATCTCACTAACCGGGAAAGTGTGTTTTCAGGATAGGAATATTTTAAGACTAGAGAAAAATTTTACCATAGGGTTTTATTACTCTCTGATTTGGTGAAACTTTAATTTTCTTTTCAGTTAGACAAACTTTCAGCATTTTGTTTTTTTTAATTAATTGATGTTATCTTACTAACTTGTGGAACTTCTCTACGATACAGTTTCTTTAATGGGTTATCTTCTGTAATGTGCATGAGTATTTGCAGTGTATGTTGTATATAAAAATTTGAAAGTAAAAGGGAAAAAATCGAGTATTGAGATGACCCATCACCAAGTACAAGTAGTGGGTTATTTTAGTTCATTAAAATTGATACAACAGTTTTAGCTGAACTTGGTTCAGAGAGAAAAGTCTGATAGGAAAGTTGTTTTTTTTTAAAAAAAAAACAAAACACAACCCCAGCCTCTTCAGTACAAACATTCACTCCAGTACGAACTTACAAGCATTTTAAAAGATTGTGTGAGAAACTACTTAAAATTGTGTGTAAAGACAGTGTTTTAATGTATGATTCCTGCAAGATGCTTAACCTAAGAGTTTATTTTAAAATTTTTGTAGCCTTCTAAAAAGATTTTCTTCCTTTGCAGCTAACAAATAGGCAGTAGGGGCACACACTAAAAGTGTCACTAGCTGGAGTAGTTGTCACTGATGCGTTGCTATTATGTGCACATGGAGCCACTTCAAAAAGGAGGATTCAGGGAGATCTGCTTGTAGTAGAGGCACACCCCTTTTCAACATGTGTGCTATTTATGTCTTTTTTTTCCTGGAAAAGCTACTTTTTTTTAATTAATATTTAGTTGTAACTATTTGAATTGATTTTAAGGTGTAAACTTAAAATACCATGCCAAGAGCTGGTTTTCCAGAAGGTGAATATCAGCTGAAACACTGATTTATTTATTTTTTATGTATATGACATCTTCTGTGGACTAGTACTTTCAATAATAATAATTTTATGTATATTTAAAAATATTCATAAAAGTATATTTTTATGTGTACATTTATATAAATAATCTGGAGGAAATGTCTTCATATATTTGTATGCTTACTATCATCTTAAGAACTGTTACAGTTGCTTTCAAGAAGATTCAATTAGTTCTATTTGTAAATGGAAAGTGTTGCTTGTGACCCTGTTTAGTAGCACAGTCATAGCAGCAGAAAACCTTATTCCATTATATTTTTACTTTTCAAAACAATGTTATTTATATTAACATGTAGGGACAATGTTACATTTTCTTCCAGGAGGATGGTACTGCCTGAGCAGGGAACTATGGTTCTGTTGCCTAATGCTTTATATTGCCCCTTGAGTCAAAAGAAAGGAAAAGATTTTTGCTATTTTAAAAAGAAATGTAAATAAGAAAATTCTTTAAAGTTTTGTTGTTGTGGTCTTCAGGAGGCAGAGGGTTAAATCCATCAAATCCAGAGAGAATTTTGGCACTTAGCTGCACTGTAATTAAGATGTTTTCTCCAGAGTTTATTCAGAGCAGTGTTAATCAGTTGTGTAGTAGCTTAGACCATTACTGCAGCAGTGTTTTTGAGTAACAAATGACCTGTGTAATAATACATCTGTGTGATTCCAGTTTTAGTTGACCTTATTTTGCATAATGAAATATGATTTTGCTAATAAAAATTTTTTTTTCAAATAAAACAGGTTTTAAAATAAAACTTTTTTTTCTTTTCTAGGCTTGTCATCTTTTTTCTTTCTTTCAGTGTATGCAGGTCATGAAGTATGGCCAAAGGTTTTTATTTTTTTGATGGCCCAGTCTCCCTGTGGTTTTCTGCCTTTGGGCTTATTTGCAGTATTAGGTACAAATACAAGCCTGGATATAGGCATGGAACAAAAAAACGTACTCATATGTATAATGTGGCAAACAGTGGAAATCTGCTTGTATATGTAAGTGTAACTAAGCTTTAAAAGATAAGAGTAGCCTTGTCATGAAATGTACTAGTTCTTATGGAGAGGTAAATAAAATGCTCTATCCTGAAGAGCAGCCTTGAAGTAAAGGGGAGGGAAGTAAGAGACCTTGTGTTGTTTGGCACACATCCAAGCTCAAATAGGTTTGTTTGCTGCTGACACTTGTAAGGAGGGCTGCCAGGTATTAAACTTAATGGACAAGCAAAGCTTAGGGCACCTAATATCTAAAAGTTAGAGAGATGGGGTACGTGTAAAGTAGTCTTAAAAAGGGATCAAAGCTATAGCTGTAAGCCTTCCAATAGTTTCCACAAAAGTGAAAAATGACATCTAAGCTGCTTATTAGGCAGCCTGTGGTTGTTAGTCATGTAATGCGATGAGGCAGGACTTACTTTTTCATCAGGCCTTCATATCAAAAAATGAACTTAAAAAGTCCTGCTGATGTAACAGAAACATATTTTTGAGATTTTACTTTATTGGCCCAGTGTGGAGAGAAGTGGGGGTGGGGGGGTGGTGGAAAGTAAGAAGTAAGCAGGCTACTTTTTGGTAAGTGACTCAGTTCATGTACAGGACAAGATGTGATTGTTTATACGCTCAGGATGTGCTGCCACAGCATTAACAAAAATTAAAAGATCTTATGCATGACGGAGCTATTGTTCTCTTGTTTATAAATGGAAGTTTTACAATGGTTAAAACAAACAAAAACCCCATGCCTTGGGTCTTCTGCCTACGATGGCTGCTGTGTCTGGATTTAGAGTGGTTTATCTCTGAATGGTAGTACTTCCAAAATTCCATGCTACAGTAAATTCTTAATGTGCCTGTTACAAAATAGGTTTTTTGTAAGTGTTGCTAGCTCAAAGCGATAAAAAGTCATTAATTAAACATTCTAAAATCAGTGTTGTGGGTTTGATTTTTGTAGATCTTTAAATCACGCATTTAAAATTTCCTTAACATTGTCTGTATTTTGGGGGAAGGAGGATTTGGTTGGTTGTTGACTATGACGTTCTAGATGGGGGTTATTTCTCTATAACAGAGTGCAAGAAACTTCCTAATATTCCTTGGAATCTCTTGTGTGATTGTACAGTTCCAGGAGCTGGGATTTCAGGAAATGCATAGACAGTCTGAATAGCAATGAAATTAATTGTCGACACTGAAACAGAAAGAACCAGGTGGAGGGAGCAGGTGACTTGTAGCTTTGTCAAGATGGAATAGATGATTTGTGATGTGCAGTTAGGCAATGGAGCGATACGAAGGAAAGCACACTAAATCACAAGTGGTAGGAAATCAGAAGCATATGCACTGTGAAAGTGGTTAGTCATAGCAGGGCTGTGGCTGGCTTTTTGTCAAATTCTCATTCATAGAAAAGGATTTAATAATTGCAAATGTATAGCAGGTGGCTTTTCACAAAGTATTTCACAGTGTTCAGGAAAATTTCGTTCCTGCCACCTATGTGAACATCTTTTAGGAGAAGAAAGCTTACTATTGAATGGGAGGGGAAGAAAATCCATAAAAGCTAGGGGTGGGGGGTGGAAAGCACTTATTAGAAACACTAAGAGTTGAACAGTTAGTCTAGAAGGAGATACAGAATGTCTTGCATCACTCTTCAAAAATATGCGACCTCCGCACTGATTCATAGTGGCTGTATGTTGAGGGATTTGTGTCAGATGAAAGGCATTTTCCTTCAGTGGAGTGGGAGTGCAGGCTTCTCGTGAGCACTTCTTGGTAGAACCACTTGTGTAGCACCTGGGGCTCCCAAGTACTTCCTTACATTGCTATAGAAACCTGAGACAGAAGGGACATGCATATAGAAGGTTTTTTATATTTTGTATTTATATTCTTAAACAAAAAAAATTTGTTTAAGAAGTTAGGAGAGAGTATTTGAATGACTCCTTAATTAACGGTGCTTATCTGAAGCAAAATAGTTTGTGGGGTGTGGAGCCTACCTCTTGCCTGCTTAAGAAACTTAAGCATAATAAATGTGAGTATTAGTTTATAGCTATATTGTTTTCCCTTGTCAGAACAGTTAATTATATTTTTTTTAACATGACTGCTGGACAGTAAATGGAAATTAGCTTGCTTACTTTTATAAAGGTCTGTTGAAGTTTGTAGAGTCTAGGCACAGAAGTTGTCTGTGTTGGAACTGGTTTGCTTGTGTCAATTTTATACTGTGGAACAACCTGGAACAGGACTGTGTGCAAGTCATGACATGGGAGGCACTTCATGGATGTTTTTGGGTTTTGAAGGAGCTGGTGTTAGCAATGACCAGAGAACTGCCTCTTCCCCTCATTGTTCTCTTCTCCCATTGTTGGTTTAATCTGAAATAGTACTGTATCTAAAGACTTATTTACACACAAGCAGTGAGTGACCTAGCTAAATTGGCCTTAGTTCAATCCTTTCATTATAAATTAGATAAAAGGTTATTTCTGTGATACTCCTAGTTTGAACTGAGCATGTCCATAGGATTTGAGGCAAAAGAACACTGGTGTGAACTTGGTTGTTTGGGTTGCAGGTTATACATGGCTATTTGGCGTTGACCAAATTAGACCAAGAGAGGAAAACCTGTCTTTCTAGTAACACCAGAACTTATATGTATATGCTTCCGTTGCAATTGCTTTCTACAGAGTTTATTTTAAAGCATTTTGAATGTCGAGGGGTGTTTTGGGGTTTTTTGGGTTTGTTTTTTTTTGCTTAAACTAAAATTACAAGTTCACTTATATCTTTCTTGAGGTGCTTGTGCTTACAGTCTCAACTCTGTGGTGGTAATAAAAATAATTAAAATGGAAGGAAAGATAGGTGATCAAACTGACCCTGAGGAGGAGTGGGTTCTATGTTTGAGGTCTTGCCTAAGTTGCTTAGTATAACAACTGAATTTTTCTAATTACCAGACCTTGTTGGCATAGTGGGGAAAATTTTCAAAAGTATCCAAAGCTGCACAGGCTAGTCTGCCTGTCTATGACGCCTTACTCATGAAACAGCCTTGAAGCTCCCCAGCCTTTGAGTATTGAGTTATATTCAATACCTGCCAGAGGGTATCTGGGTTTATCTTTGACTCTCACCTGGAATAAACCCCTCACTTATGTTAGTGAGACACCTTACAGATTTAATGTTTGTCTTTTTGATAGGTGATAGAAGAACTGTTGATGGTAAAAGAGCCACCTTCTGCCTTACTTGACTCCCATCAGTGTTTGCTGGGTGGGCTCAGACAAATCCTTTACCCTGGATCTCTGATTTCCCCAGCAAGAAGTAGAAGCAGGCTGTCTCCCTCCATTTCTATATTCTCAACCCTCTGCATGATCATTAGTATGATGTTCAGAGTGTACATGCTTCTAAACAGTACTATCAAGCAGCTCTTTAAAAAAATGTGAGCAGAGGGTATTTTGCTGTTATGTATTGCACAGCAATTTGGGTACGGATTTTATGTAATGTAAAATATTTTATGATGATTAAGCACTGTTTTAAGCCTTTCATAAGGAGACTTCTCCTGTGGATTTTAGAAGGTGCAGTGAATTTGAAAGAGATGGTAAACTTTCTCCCCAAACACGTTTCTGCTTTGGAATATACTGGAAAAGTAACAAAATCTCCTCTGCGTGCTCTTTTACCCATTGGAACCACTGTGCTTCTGGTATATGTCTGCTTCTTAACAAAAGAGAATTACTCCTCATTATTTTTATTGCTATTGATAAACCATGAAAGCTTTAAAACTGTTTTAATCCTATCTTCTATGTTTCTTAAGGGATTCTTTTTCTAAGCACTAAGCAGATAGCCCTCTAAAAGTCTTGCATGATGGACTTGAATTGTCATCATAAGCTTTTGTTTAGCTTGCACAGTTATGACTGGCAATGGTAATGAGGCTGTTTGGGGAAAGAAAAAAACCACCAACGACCAAACCCAAAAACACCTTTACATTAAGCCTATTCAAATAAATAATCACTTTGTCTTCATGGTTTGTTTCTATTAGTAAGACACACAAAGATGTGGGCTTTCTGGAGCCTGATGAATATATGCAGTCAATGACTCAGTCTTGCAAATGCTTTTTCTCTATGCTTCTTTTAGATGCTTCTTAGAGTATAAAAGAAATTATGAAATTAACAGTAGAGTTCAGTTTGACACCTAAACATAGATGGCTGAGCTCTCACTTGTTGGTGGAGAACCTCTGACACAGTCAGTGGAATGCAGGAAATGATTCATCTGAACAGCCATGAGATATTTGCTTGACAGTGGGCTGCATGCTCTCTATGCTCTATTTGCTATGGATTTCTTTCTCAAAAGTGGATCTCACCCAGGATCTTTGGGGAAAGAAAGAACATTTTATGTCTGCTTTACATTTTGCAACCAGGGGATATAATGGCCAATCTACATAGGCTGTCAGCACGATGTTCTCACCTGTTCAGCAGTTCCTGTCCATATGGAACCCCTTTCTAGCAGTCTTACCTGTGGCATTTGGGCATGTGGGTCCTTTTGTACTCTGGGCTTATTGTTAGCATGGCCTGCAGATCTGAGCTTGGGTTGCTTTTGCAGATGGTAAATGAAAAAACATGTGGATCATTTATGATGCCAATAAAATCCCTATCCTTGCTTTTGTGATTGGGTTTTCAAAGCACTGTTTTGGTCTGAGTGCTGCTTTATGAGCAGCGGGGTTGCCTTTTACCCAGCCCTCCGCTTACCATTTAAGACTGAAAGTATAGCTGCCAACTCATGTGTAATGAAAGGTTCCTAGCAGTGTGCCTGTGGTTGTTGCACCGAGCAGTTATTCCACTATCCCTTTCAAAGCTCTGCACTTTGGCCTGGGATGGGCTGCATGAACAGCCTGACCATGCAGCCAGGCATCTGCTTGGCTCCTTGGAAAAAGGCGGGTCAGGGCAGAAGGAAATTGCTTTACCTATGAGAGGTACCTATCTAGTCACGTGTAGTGTCTGGTTCTGATGCAGGCAGGGAGCCTGAATTGCTGCACTCCTAAATAACAGTTCTTAAAAGCTAGTTTTCAAGCAGCACAAACATTGCAATTAGTTCTCAGCTGGGTTATAGCAAACTGCATATGTGAACTGCACCATAAAATGGTCTCTCCAAGCTCCATGTTTCTTCTTTCAAGCTAACATCAGCTATGACTATCCCAGCAGCCATGTGCAAACTTTTTTCCCTGGTTTTCCTAGAAGCCAGATCCTGGGCATGTCTCTGGTATTTCCTCAGACTCTGGGCTTGTGTTACCACTTGTCTTGGAACTGCTTCCTCTCATTTGCTGCTAATCCCCAGCTCCCTATTAACTGCTATCGTAATAGGAGAGATGTATAATAATTCTGTTCTTTTTTTCTTTAAGTGCTTCTCTTTTCCAAAATATGTCTGCTCCGATTTTGGCTATTGAGGCCACTGCTGTGTATATATATTTATTTTTCTATTGGAGACCGCAATGACAATCTTTTTTTAAAAAAATAATAATTCAATCTCTCAGCAACTTCTTTATTATTAACAGCTTGGAGCCCTGTCAGGTGTTGGTGACCTAAGAGTCACAGAAAGAACAATGGCATGGATGGCATTCATCCATGTCTCTTCCTGTAGCGTAGCTGGAAGACCACTCACATAGTTTGAGGGGGATGTGTGTTCAGCCTTCCTGCATGTGGGAAGATTTCAGCCCACATCACAGGAGAGTGCAGCAGTCCCTATGGGGATGAGGTACCATCTTGAACTCTACTGACAGTCTTTTGTTCAGTATAAAGAACTGGGCATTTGATACAGCAGGACGTGCAAGCTACACTTACTGTGCTTCAGGAAGGAGCATTAATTACTAACACAGAAGGTAATTCTTGTCTCAGGATTAGACTGTTGCAGCAAGGTGGATTTGGGGTAGGATTTGAAGTTGGATCTCTGTTGTCTTGGGGTTGCTTTAGTGTTGAGCTATAAAGCAATCACAAATGAATCTTTGCCAAACTGTTCTACCTCATCAAGGTAGAAGACAGGTGATAGGCCACTTGTCTACTGAGATACCTGGGTCCTTCAGTGTCTACTTGCTTCTGCATTAAAAGAAAGAAAGAAAAAAAAAAAAAAAAAAGAAAAAGAAAGCAATCAGACAACAAAAACCCAAACCAGAAAAAAAAAAAAACAAACAACCCCAAACAACTAACAACACCATCCCGCCCCCCCCCTCCTGCCCCCAGCTCCCCCAAACCTAAACCCAACAAAGTGCATTACGTCAACAGAAGGTTTCAAGAGCCTCTTAGTGAGCTCTTAATTCAGTAAGCCGAAAAAACTACTCCTAGCAGTGTTTTGGGAATTTAGACATAGTTCTTTTCTAAACTTCACAGAATTTGAACTGACCCTATGATAGGTTTTACAAATTTCAGAAGTATATTTGCCAGATGCTGAATTATTTCCTCCACTTCAAAAGCAAGGCAGTTTTCAGCTTCGATGCTATTGTTCTTATTATCTCTTATTGCTGTTGTGACCTTGGAAGTTCCAGGAAGCCGTGGGGTGCATGGTGATGATAGACCTTGCTGACTGCTAGACTCCTGTGAAGGAGAGGACATAAGGGAGAAGGGATCTGGTTTGGGCTTGTATCCAATTATTATAACATATTTTTAGACTATTTTGTACTAAGGAAGTAAACACTTAATGCTGTGTAAAGGTTAGAGATAGACCCACCCATTCTTGGGAGTATGTACAGCTTGTCCTGAGTGACATCAGTGATAGATCTGTGTGTATATGCAATTTGGTGATTTATTACAGCATAATTTTGTGCCAAAGCTTATTAAAAAAGGTCTTGGGTTCTTTCAGGAAACTCTTATTTTATACAGAGCTTTTTCTCTTTACTGAATTTGTCCAGACCCAGTAAATCCATTTAAAGGAATATTTGCAATATGGGGTTCAGATCTAGTACCTAAGCTTTTCAGCTCTTTGCCTTGATTGCTTCTCTTTACTGTATGGGCCTTCTGGAAAGATACAAGTATCCTATGTCAAACTATTTTTGCTTATATTAAATGTATATTTTAGTTACCACAACAGTATTGTGAGTCTTACTGCTTTAAAAAATGATCTGTAAAAGCTATTCTTTTTCTATTAGTTATGTTTCTAAGACTTGTTCAATTTAAAAAAAACGACACCAGAAATCAAAAAAATGCACACAATAAAAATGGAAGCTACTTTTGACACTTGTGGGTTTTATCACTCTTTTAACAGGTGTCACCCTGAATATAGAATACCATCCATGTGTGTCATATCTGTGCAAATACTAAAATGAAATCTCATCAACAAAGTAGATTTTCAGTGAAGCACATATGACTGATGGAATTAAATCATATACAATTTTTATATATTCATAAAATTTACTTGCATGTCTTTTTAATTATTAAGCATATGGTTCAATATCAGTTATTTTTAACAACCTGGTAAAGTGCAGAGCTATTAGGCAGCAGCATTGGTTTAATCCCCAGAACAGAGTCCCAGTCGTAAAGGTTACCATTAACCGATATACTCCAGAAGAAATTGTGAACTCTAGAACTCTTCAGTTTGCATGTTGGAAGTGTCCATTTTTCTTAGAGATTGGTGAAAGTGAACTTCCATCACCTGGTTTGCACCATGAACAGTGCATTAGCAAAAGAAAAAGGAAAAAAAAAAAAGCACTGTAATTCTCAGTAATATAAGGATAAGAGTATAAAGTAGGAGTAGAGATGATCTTGTCTCTGAAATGGTCAGGTACAGATCTAGTTTTATGGCTGTGTTGCCTCCTATGTGTTTGTAACTCATCATGGTAGACACAGAGCGAGAATAGTTCTGATCAACCTGTTCGCGATGCATATCACTAATAGTAGGACACCATATCTGGTACCTGAGCCTGTATTTTAAGGGCAATACAGAAATGCTGGAGAGAATTTCCAGGAGGGCCACCAAAACTGTACAAGGGTGGGAAAACAAACCTTACCGCAGTGCTTAATGATGTTTTTATGGCTTTTTTAATCAAGAAAGTAATTGAATGGTGATCACTGAACATGCATGTGCATATAGGTCTTGCTGCAAGATTTTCAGTATTATAGATAAATACTGTAGTTGGAAATCAAACTTTTGACATAGTATCTCAGGTATTTTGAAGAGTAGTTAAAGCATTTCACAAATTTGTCTTTAAAAGATACTTTGATACAGCTTGTGATTTGTCGGAAATGGTCTTGCCTGAGCAATTTGTATTAGTACCCTCTGGTGTTAAAGCTCTGAAAGCCCATTAGGGCTGGAGTGTTTCTTAAGCAGTCTCTACAGATATGATGATGCGGCAGCTTTAACGAAATACACCTTCTTTGTCACACAGCCTAGTACAAGACCATAATACAGATGAAGCTGTTTTAGTTGGGTCATTCTTGTCTATTGCCTCCCCTGTGGCTTTGACTTTCTGAGGAAATACTTTTTATGTTTTGTATCAGATTATCTTGCCTTTCTGTTGTTTGTGTTGTGACCTGATCGTTTTTGTTACGCTTCCTCAGAGCACTGTTAAGGTGTATGGATCCTATACTTGAGCAAATGCAGTTTTCTTTCAGAAGTTTCTTTCTGCAAATCCCCCTCAGTGCATTTGCTATTAAAACAGTTTGCCACAGCAGTTGAAGTTGTTAAGCATCTTCATCAAGCATGCCAAGTCAAATGTGGGCCCATTCTTTCTCTATGCTCTCTGTATTAAAAGCTAGCAGCTTCTTCTTGTTGAATCATGTGGTAAATTTCCAAGAATTTTCAACTAGTTGTGCAAAAACTTTGAATTGTGTGACAAATTTGAATGGGAGGAACATGTATCAAAAAAGGACTTAACCTAGTAAAATACACTGGACAGTTAATACTGCTGTAGAGGAGAACATGTGTTTACATCTCTATCGGTTTGACCGTTTCTAAGAGAAAGAGGGAGTGATTATCAGTCATGATGTCTTTGAAACCGTTAATAATAAACAATAATTTTAGGCACCTTGTCTAACTAGGCATTGTTCTGATTTAATGAATAACTGTAAATGATTTTGAAAATCTATACTTGAATAATTTCCACTCTAATTCATCTTGCTGCTTTTTTAATAGGAACAGGCAGTTCCTTGGGCTGTTTGTCAACCTAGGGAAATTGAGAAAAATGCTTCTTAATTTCAAAGAAAAGTTCATTCTGTTTTGCTACTCGAAGCTACTTTATATGGTGTACCTGTTATAATTACATGCAGAGAAGGAACTGGACAGAGAAGTTGGATTTTAAAAAAGTAAAATTTAAATGCCATCTATCTTTGTTCCTCTCAGGTGGAAAGACATGACATGAATACCCTGAGTTTACCACTTAACATTCGCCGTGGAGGCTCTGACACCAACCTGAACTTTGATGTACCAGATGGGGTCCTGGAATTTCACAAAGTCAAGCTCAGTGCAGATAGCTTGAAACAGAAAATCCTCAAGGTTACGGAACAAATCAAAGTTGAACAAACAGCTCGAGATGGGAATGTGGCTGAGTATTTGAAACTGGTAAACAGTGCAGACAAGCAACAGGCTGGGCGCATTAAACAAGTCTTTGAGAAAAAGAACCAGAAATCTGCCCACTCCATTGCCCAGCTGCAGAAGAAGTTGGAACAGTATCACAAAAAGCTCAAGGATATTGAACAAAATGGATCTTCCAAAACTACTAAGGATACATCCAAAGATAACCTGAAAGATATTCAGCATGGAAAGCCTCGTATCTCTGGACACGGAACAGAGAGCAGCAAGTCGGGTGTGCCAGGTGTATCTTTGACACCACCTGTCTTTGTTTTCAGCAAGTCTAGAGAGTTTGCAAACCTGATCCGAAACAAATTTGGTAGTGCAGACAACATTGCTCATCTCAAAAACACCTTGGATGAATTTCGGCCAGAAACGAGTTCTAGAACGTATGGGGGAAGTGCCACCATTGTTGCCAAACCAAAATACGTTAGTGATGATGAATGCTCAAGCGGAACCTCTGGCTCAGCAGATAGTAATGGGAATACTTCCTTTGGTCATGCTGTGGCAAGTACCCTGGACAGTCAAGGAAAGCTTTCCATGATTTTGGAGGAACTAAGGGAAATCAAGGACACACAGTCCCAATTAGCTGATGATATCGAGAATTTAAAAACACAATTTAAAAGAGACTATGGCTTTATTTCTCAGATGTTACAAGAGGAAAGATATAGGTATTTTTTTAACTGTTTTCTTGAGATTATTTTTGAATTGGTATAGAAGCTATTTGGAAAGTGTAAATGTGGGTGTGTGCTTGTGTGTGTGATATTTCAGAAGCAAGAGGAAAATATAATTCCAATGAATATCTGGTACAAAAATGTTCCTTCCAGTAACTGAAAATATGTGTAGAACATTAATACTTTCTATCAGATGGTGTGGTAGGTCTTTGCCTTTTGTTGAAGGCTTGTCAGAAAATTCTCTCATCTGGCATACTGTATTATGTGAATATTACGTATAGGAGAAGCCAATTGTTTCTTAACTGGTGGAAGGATTCTAATCTATTGTAACTTGAAAATGCTAATCAGTCTACAGTGTAGCAGAGCTGACTTACAGCTGATAAGTATACCCTTTAGTCCCGAGTGCCTTGTCCAAATAACTTCTCAGGCATATTGCTATTTTGTGGACACAATGTCACTTTGTACCTGGTGTAACACACAGCTGTGAAATGTTGGTTTAAGTACTGTAGCATTGTTTCCTCTTGCATTTGTTACTTGGCAATTAATTTCTTTATCATCCACTGTGGAAAGTGACATATGTTCTACAGAGGGCTTGCACCTGCTCTACCTATTTTCCATTTGTCATATCGCTTGTTAAATTAAGTGTTGATTCTTGAAGTCTTTACTATGCTAATTGGCAAAAATTCAGTATGAAGTGCAATATTTAATGTTTCCCTTGTTCTTGAATTACACGGGGAGGCTGGATAGCAGGTGGTAACATGAGGGAGGAAAGAACAGAGCAAATGGCCTTCTGAACTCAGGACTTGGTTTCAGGAAAA
Organism: Falco peregrinus; assembly: GCF_023634155.1. Taxonomy (NCBI): domain Eukaryota; kingdom Metazoa; phylum Chordata; class Aves; order Falconiformes; family Falconidae; genus Falco; species Falco peregrinus. The sequence continues at coordinate 48,702,717 of NC_073726.1, forward strand.
GGCAGAGCAGCCTTTTCTGACAGCTCACTGCTATTAAGATCTCAAGCCTCCTGCCACTATTTCCACAGCTAGACTACTTTGCCTCCATCATTTCTGTGCCAGCTGCACAGAAATTGTTTGTGTGTTAAATCAAGTTACAAACTCACCAAAAATATTTCTGCTTTCCTGATGGTTTACTTGAACTGGTTTACTATGCAGAGACATGCCAGAACAGGCTGTACATGAATGGCAGCACCTCACAGTTGTGTTTGAGAGGGGATCCAGGGAACATATTTTTCCTTTCACTACTGGTGAGCTGTTAACTGGCTCAAGCTTACTTGTGAAACCATATCTTCTTGTCTAATTGAAGAGTGAGAATGGGAAAATGTGTGTTGGATACTCTGAGGCACTGTTTATAGTTCTTATAATTTGTCTATGATGTACAAATATTTGCTTTTTAACACCCACTGCCAGCAAGAAACACTAAAAAAAAAAGGCTTTCAGTTTGCTGAATAAATGCTTATGAAGAGTTTCCAAAGATTTTACTGATTTCACTATGTGCTCTCTAATGCCAGTCAGTCAAATCTATAGCACACTGAGAAATTACCATTTAAAATGTGTAATTGTTTTCATGATTTAACATTACTTGAATAGAAGGCACTAAATTTAGACCTTTTTTCCTAATAAGATACGAAAGATTGGAAGACCAGTTAAATGACCTGACCGACCTTCATCAACATGAAACAGCAAACTTGAAACAAGAGCTAGCCAGCATAGAGGAGAAAGTGGCGTATCAGGCGTATGAGCGGTCACGAGATGTTCAGGTACTTCTTTTTCACCTTGTCATAATCTCGTAACGTTTTGTAGAAATCTTGTACTATAAAACCCTTGCATCTTTCTGCATCTTTGTGTAAAAGGAACCTCTGGAAAGATTTAAGCCCATGTTTTGTCTATTTTAAGGTGAAAACCCGGCATGCTTTAAATCGATGACAGTCTCTATTTTAATAAATTCAGAATTTTATCTGCTGGAATTGATGATATAGACTATGCAGATTTGTGGATGAAGAATGTCCTGGTTTAGTTTCTTGCACCAGAGGAGGAAGGAATTGAATCTCCCTGTATTATGTAAACGCCACTTCTGAAAGTGTCCTAACAAACGTCTGGCTCAGACTTTCTCCAATAGGTAGTCATATCACTGGCAAGACTTATTATAATTTGAATTTAAGGTAAAAAGTAAGAACTCTAATTGATAAATGGACTTGTAGATTTCCCAGTTATAGTTTAAGAGGTTTAACTCATAGTCACAACGGCCCATGTAATCAAAGCTGTAGCATACGTTCACCTCTGTGATCAGTTATAGTCATTTCTGGCTTCAATCAAAAGCCAGTAATAATGTCTACAAGTTTGTTCTGACAGCATGTAGTTACATACTGTAATATTTATATACAATATAAGCATTGATATAATGCATAATATTTCTACCCAAAATCTGAGCAGGTGGTGAAAACATTAGTTTGCCTTACCTTGGGCTTAAATTCGCTAACAACTAAGTAATGCTCAAAGACTGTCTTCATATTGGCTCGGATGGTGGTGGGGGGAGGGGGGAAGAGGAAAAAAACCCCAAAGCAAAACAAAAACCCAAACCGGAAAAAAACACCACAACCAACCAACCCTGTCCTGTCCACCCCTGTGCCCACATCTCTAAATGTAGAGAGCGCAGGCAGCAAGATGATCACACTGTTTCCTGATTGGTGTGAGACTTGGGAAACTCCTGGGAGCAGAGTGGGAAAGGGATGTTGCTGAATCGAAGCATATCTCAGGTTGTTTTGTAGGTTTAAGGAGAGTTCTCTTATGCAGGACTCCTTTCTGGGATGGCATCTTGAGGATGTAAAAACTGAGCAAGACCCAAGTTCTCCAGCAGAATGGCTGTGAAACATTTGCTAACTCAATAGCAGAACTCTGGCGGGATGTCAGAGGCTTTTAAAACTCATTGAAGTGCCGCGTTGATACAGCCTTGTTTATCTCTGTACAGTTGGATCTGTTTAAACCTGTCTCTTTGTGGGGTTTTAGATAGGCTAGAACAGAGTAAAAGCATTTAAATTGTGGCTGGTTTAGGTAACAATGTAACTTGGGAGTACTCTGTCCGTAAGGGATGGGCAGATTGTTTTTAAAACACTTTCTCAGCCTCTCAAGCAGAATTGCAGGTATTGGACTTTTGCACCTGGACTTTCTTTAAAGCAGCACAAGAAAATTTGCAAATACCATACGGTCAGAGTGAAAGAAGGCCCAGGAAAGTTCTTTAGTGTGTAATGGAGAGCATGTGTGAATCATAAGGGACTTCGTGCCACCCATTAAGAACTGTCTCCTATATTATTACTAATTCCTAGAACAGTGAAAGGAAGCAGCCTTTTGTAAGGTGCTGTGCCATATGCTTTGCGCTGACGTTGGTGCCTGGCTGGTCACATGGTAAGCCAGTTCTACTTGCCAGAACAACGGAGAACTGACCAGCAATATAAAGCTAATAACACTGTGCGCGGTGGTTTTGTTTCTTCTTCACGGAGGATTGGGTTGAATCGGCTTGCTGTCTGATCAGGTGAACACCTGCCAGTGCAAGGAAAATGTTTAGAGTTTGAGACTGAGGAAAAAAGTAGGGATGCTGGAGCATGATTTTTCCCTTTTACACAGTGGTAAAAGGTTATGTCAACTTGATCAATCTTGCTAAATTATAGCTTTGCACTGTGTAACATAGCAATCCCCAAGTCCCAACTCCAGTAAAAAGTGGCATTTTTGGCAAGTAAGTGAAGCAGCTGGAAATTTTTCCATGTTTCACTTTGAAAGGGCTTAAGCATGGGGTTAGTGACTTAGGAAGTGTTTTACTCAAAACACCATTTTTAGTCCACCCTCAAGCAGAAGAGAAAGGTCTGCTTTCTTTAGAACAAAATGTGAAGTGGAATATATCGTGTGAGAGAGAGAATCCCATAAAAGCATCACCACTGTCTCTGCTGCCAACTTGGAGTACGGATTGATGAGCCGTCACACTACAGAAGGAAAAGGCAATCTGTTACTGAAGGCTCAAGCCCTGCACTGTACCATGGGTGGCTTTGAGAGAAAAAGTAACATAGACCAGAGAGGGTGGTGTAAACCAAATGCTACATGTTGCAAAGTAGATTTAATTAGTATCACAGCAGGCTTGTACTGCCCTGATATTTTCTATAGTATATATGAAGAAACTAACTATGATGTTGTTCTAATGCAGTGCAAGTTGCCACGGCAACAGCTTTCCCAGTACTTTATCTCATCAGTATATGCAGGAAACATTTTCTGTTGTGAACACTATGAGTTACGATACTTCTTCTCAAGCATGAAAAATGTAAAAACTACATTTTGGACAGTGTTGTCAGACTAGATTATGCTTGAGCAGGCAGTGATACAAAAACACACGCAGATATATATGTGCACTTATTTTTTAAAAAGTTGGTGGCTTATTCAAATTTTAGGAGTCTATAATAAATTATACTTCTAATCTAGCTGATGGATGGCTCTGCAGCCAGAATGGGAGGAGTGCTGTATGGAAATATAGCTGCCCTAATTCTTATTTTCTGTCTCCAGGAAGCCTTAGAATCATGCCAGACCCGGGTTTCAAAGCTGGAGCTTCATCAGCAAGAACAGCAAGCACAGCAGTCTGAAACAGTTAATGCCAAAGTGCTCCTGGGGAAATGTATAAATGTTATCCTGGCCTTCATGACTGTCATCTTAGTATGCGTTTCTACTATTGCAAAGTTCATTGCTCCTATGATGAAGAGCCGTTTTCATATCATCTGCACTTTTTTCGCAGTGACGCTGCTGGCAATATTTTGTAAGAACTGGGATCATATAATTTGTGCCATAGAAAGGATGATTATACCAAGATAAAGCTTCTGGTCTAGCTACTTTCTTTGTCCCTTTTTTATTTTTCTTTTTTCCTTTCCCTCCTTGTTTTTAAGTGCTCTGTGTATACAAATCATTTTTTGTCAGTTTAAATGTGCAAACTGGATGGAGAAGACCACAAAGACTCTTGGGCTGCAAGGTATAAATACAAACACGCATACTTGTTGGCAGTCAGTTGCCTGTTCAATTCAATTGTGTGTAATTGTCTGTGATGAACTGCTTGCTTATGTCAGTCTTCTGCCTTAATACAATGGTTTTTTCCACTTTACAAACACACACCCACAAAAGATGGTATGATGCTCTGAGAGGGATCCAAGCAACTCCCGTGTCAGGTGTGCATTTTACTAGACTGGAGTGCAAAGAGTGTAATCGGGCAGGAGTGGACCATAATGTGTATCAGTCCTGTTAGACTAATTAGTTTCCTCTCTAAATCCAACTAGAATAAGAAGCCAAATTATACAGTCCTATGTATTGATAGTTCTTGATTCTAAATTAATGGGTATCTGTATACGGGATTTTTAGTTTTCAGGACCAGCAAAACTTGATGCTTCTGCTAGTAACCTTTTGCACAGAGAGTTTATTGTTTGTAAATTAGACCGGTAATTATTGACCATAGTTTGTGGTTGTTCTATCCTGGCACTGTTCCTTATCACATTTGGGAAGTTCATAAATGTGGCAGAAGACTTCCAAACAGGAACTGAATTGAACGGCTGGATCTCCAGGCCACTTTGTAAAGGAGCAAAGTAGTAAGTAACTGGTGGATAAGTTGTCATGCAGACCAAAGCACGCGCTTGCTTCAAGCCCTGCAAACTGCGCGGGGAAAGAAGTACACAGAAAAGCAACATTTAGGTTAGCCTTTGTTAGCACTGAATTGTTGGGGTGCTCGGAATGCAGAGCAGATAGGTGGTGGGACTCTGGGTACAGTGGATTTCTTCCCTGTGTCAGATTAAGGAATGTGGAAGGAGTGCAAGTGAGCAGCTTCTGAGGGGAGCAGGGAGTTAAACTTCTGTAAATATACACACACAGTGCAGGCTTTCCTGACAAACGTTCCTGAAAATAATATATTAGCGTACAGTACCACGGCTAGGAGACAAGGTTGGGGTTTTTTCTTACTGGAATTTATTTTGCTTGGTTTAAAAATCGCAAAAAAAATTTCCTTGAAATCTACTTGTCTTTCAGCCATGATGAACAAGATCTTAAAAACCCCCAAAGCCAAAACAAACCACCACAATCATAATTATTCTTCACTGTCCATTAAATGGAAAGACAGTTTCTCCAGTTGTTCAGTGTTACTTATTTAGAAAATAATTGTCATGACAGATTTTCTTTTCAGTTGCTGTATCTGTTATGCTGGTTTTATGGGATTGGGGGGTGGGGAATTACTCAGTGTGTGTATTTCTTTTTAATCAAGTGCAATAGTTGGTGTAGAAATTCAGAAGACCTCATTCAGAAGAAAGGGAGTGGGGAAGGGGAGGCGGGGGAAGAATTCTGATATTTTACCATGATAGGATTAACAGTGAATATAGTTACTTTTTGTGGCTTCAGGGAATGAAGGGCAGAACTAACTGCATAAATAATTATATGACTCAGCATTTATAAAATTAAAACAATTTAATAATCGTTAAAGAATTCTTTATATGTGCTACATCTTTGAACGGAGAGATCTGGAGGGATTGTGCTGGCTTGCAGGCACCAGAAATTGATCACATCAGGCATGTTATCCTAACCCAGCCCTGCCCCATCTTCAGGGGAAGGTGGAGTGTACAACCTAAGTCCTGCTGAGAGGGATATGACTTTTTAAAGCTCAGACTTACCGATTTGTTTATCCCTGGCTGTGTCAAGAATTACTATATAGATACATTCTTCTTTTCCTTAATGTTTGGGGTTTGGGGTTTTTTCGTCTTTGTGTTTACCTCTGTACTCCTGGTATCCCCTGAAGAAGGGAAGTAGTACTAAGTATAAAACTTTTCTGTCTTGATTTCTGTATGTGCTCCTGTTGCTGTTCGGTCCAGGGAGACCTTTCTTCTCATGTGTCTCAACCCATTTTGGTACTTATATGCATGCATTGCAACAGGCCTTCACCCCCACCTTCCAAGTGCCTGTCCTTAGCCTCAGCCAGCTAATAAACTGCAGGGATTGCTTCCACCAATGCAGCTCATAAACTTATCTCCACAGGAAAGTCCCTTCCACAATGTTAATGAGGTTAAAAGGAAAAAAACAGCTTTTTCCTGGCATTTACATCACAAGAAAGGGTTTCCTTTGGTTTGTTTTTATGCCCTTTTGATGTGTCCTGAGATCCTCTTGGTCTTTTCCACTGTTTTCATATAACTTGTTCTGATCTTCATTTTTGAAAAGGCGTATGATGTCTTTTTATAGTCTGTACTTTCCATTTCGTTAGCCAGTGAGTGTGCTTCTATTCAGTGTCCTCTCCTTTCTGAAATCTTTTCCTGAATTCCACCATCCATTTTACTAATCATCTCTATGACCCTCCCCTGCCATTTCCATAGGCCACAAGATGAATACATCCATTAAAAAAAAAAAAAAAAAAAAGTCCTGGTACTGATCCTCAGAAAGCTGTGACTCTTCATGGTGTTTTCTTGCCATCTTTATTACAACCTCCATTCTTCTGTGGTTTGCACAGCCACCTTCTGGTTTGGCCACTTGAGGAAAACACTTTGTCTAGCATTTTGTTAAATGGGTTCAGAAGGATACATGTGCAAGAAAGGAATACCATGTGTTCATCATTTTTATGTAAGAAAAACTTTGCCTGTGGTTATATGTTTAAAGAGAAGATCCTCCCAGTGCTAGTGTATGTAGTTAAAAATGTAATGTCAAGTAGTCTTGGGGTCAGGCAGGAAAAAGTTTAGTCACTTTTCTTATAACAAAGGAAGCTGGTATGGTATGACCTGGGGATGTGAAGGCTTCTGCTCCAAGGGCATCCTGTTACAATTCTGGAAGATTACCTCAGTGCAAAATGAGGGCAGAACATAAAATCAGTGGGCTTGTGAAAGATTACTTGCTGTCTTGATAAACTCTGTCTGGGTCCAAATTGGAAAGACCAAAAAGGTCTTGCCTTTCCATATTGGCTTTATATCTGGCAGAGGACACAGTAAAAGCTGTAAAGGCTGCATAATGTTAGTCGTGCAAATTAAAACAACCCTAATTGGTACATGGGCATAGCACTTCTATAGGTTATTTTCCCAGCTGAATGTAAATCACTGGAGGATGTGACATGCACCAAGAAATTAAAAAAAAAATAAATGTGAAGGGCAAAAGCCTGCTTTCAGGTGCAACTGCTATAGTTTTACAGGGAGTAAGGCTGCAGTGCCAGGAGCTCTCCCAAGCAGAGGGCCACCCAAAGGGGAGGGAGGTCTCCCCTCCTGCCTTTGCCCTTCCATCTCTTACCTCGTGCTGACTGTGGTGTGTGGTGCAGTCTTCCATGTGCCATGTTCGCTCACAAGGCTGGAAGAAGCACCTAGCAAGAGCGGTGGAAAGCTTTCCACATCTAGAGACTTAGAGGGCTGATGGGATGGTCTTGCGAGTGTGAAGCGGGGATGGAAAGTGAGAGGAGCCTTTTTCTTTCTTGCTGCAGTGAATTAGCTGCCCCTGAAGCTGCACTCTGGGCAGCCTCCCTGCAGAATGGTGGGGCAGCTTCAGCATAGAGAGGTTCTTCCTCACTTGTTCACAGGGAACAAGATAGAAACAGCACCAGGATGTGGCCAGCTGTGTCTGTGTCTAGATCAAGAGCAGGCTGATGGCTGAGCTAGCCAGGGCTGATGCCTGTGCCACTAACTTCGGTATCAGTATCACTTCCGCTGCTTGGGCTGGAATAATATGAGTGTTTGTATGTGGCCTGCAGTCAGAGTTCTGCTTGCCATGAAAGCATGCCTAGGCCATCCCAAATGGTTGCAAGACTTCTCTTAATGAGAACTTTGTGCAGCTTCTCGATCGATTAACCGTATTCTGTCAGGATACCATTTGCTTTTCTGTTCTCATACCACATGCTAGACATTTGTAGTATGCTCCTTATGCTTACTCATCATGAGCCTCTAAAACACTCCTACTCAACAAAAAGTTGCCAGACAGCGTCTTTTCTGCTTGGTGTTGCCTGGAGTCAGTTATTTCACTTCACTTTGACAGTAGTTCTCCAACCGAAAAGACCTTCAGTTAGTTGTTAATATCTGTTCTATAGGCTTCTGGCAGTTTTTCACTCAGAGCTTTCTGGAGATTTAGTTTCTTATGAAAATTAGCACAATCCTACTGATCTCTCCCGTTTCAGCATTCAGGTCTAAATTAGGTTTCCTCTAAAACTTGTATAATGGATCCCTCCACTAGCTTCAACTATAACTCTATTGTTGTTGAACATCTGATTAGTCATTGACAGCACTGAATGAGGCCCAGTTTAAATTCCTTCTCCTTTCAGCTTTACGTTACGTGCGGTGGTGCAACTTCTCATTTAACTGCACTCCTGAGGTGTCCACTTGTTCTGAATTCTTAGAGAAGCACTATCAATTCTGACTGCTTTTCAGTTTAATATCAAAATATTTGTGTTATGCAGGACCATCATGTATAGTTCCAATATCTGCACTACATGAAAGATATTTACATACTGATGGTTTTCTGTGAACAAATCATGACTGCTTATCTGGGGAATAGAAATTCAATAGATGAAGGCAATTTTCTGTAGGAAGGATATGTGATCCCCTGACTAGAAGTTGAAGCTAGACAAATCCAGTATAAGCGTGAGCTTCAGGTTTGTAATCATAAGGGTTACAAGCTAAATGTTAGTCGTGCAAAAAAAACCCACAAGTACTCCAACATTTGAAGTGAAAGTTGAATGCTGCTGTTCGAAGAGGAATTGGTTCAGGCTTAAGTTTGGTACAAAGTCAACTGAATAATCACAGGCAGTGCCTTCTGGAGTTAAAATCAATGCACAGGAAATTATTCAGAAAAATAACAAACCAAACCACAGAAGCTTGTGGTTCATTTAGGTGGTATGGAAACCGATTTTGGAAACCAAGCCCTTTTCCACCGTGATATAGACAACTTACTTCTGGATTCAATGGTACAACAGAAGGTAAACACAGATTAATGTAATTAAACACTTTAATTTGGATAGCAGAATTTAATCACTTCTGAAAGTCCATCTAGGAACAGCAATCAGGCAAGTTTATTCCCTTTTTTTTTAATTAGGCAAATATTTATCTGGGGTTTTTTTCATTTACCATCATGCCAGAATGTGACCTTTAATTAATTATATTGCTTCCCTTTAAAATGCAAAAGATTATGAAAGGCTTGTTTTCAGATAAAGTTTGAATGGTGTCTCTGATGCTGAGTAGGATCCACCAGAAAGAATGAGACAATTTTGCATTACAGCAGTGAAAGACTGAGAAAAGTTTAATTTTAGTTTATGGACTTGCTTATTTTCCCTGAAAAAGCAAACTGAGATGATGCTGTATATATATATATAAAGACTGCATGAGGACTAATCAAGCTGTCTCGTACGGCTGATTTGCTGTATGTTTAGCATAAGTTGTGTTGTTGTTGGAAAGTTTTGCACAAAGCCACCTTTCCTTTTTACCCGGGGACCTGGGTCTGGTAGTATCAATTGTCTGGTTTTATTGACTAAAGTTAATTGTCTCACTATGTGATCTACAATGTTTCTCATACCATTTTCATTTTGTACAGCACTGTGGAAAGATGAAATTACAAAGATGTAGTTTTTGTATATTTTGTTGTGTAGTCATGACTGCCTCTAAGGTGCCATTAACATTTTTTAAAATAAAAATATTTGCAATTATTTGATGATGAACATTGTTTCCTAAACTTACTGTCTCATTATTCAAACCCTTAGCAGTATTTCTTTGTCAGTAACAAAGTTATTCAATTGGCAGCGACAAAGCTATTCAACTGAGTGTAAAGCCCCAGTGTCGTGGTTTAACCCCAGCTGGTAACGAAGTACCACGCAGCCGCTCACTCACTTCCCTGCTGGTGGGATGGGGGGAAGAATTGGAAGAATTGGAAAAGTGAGAAAACTCGTGGATTGAGATCAAGACAGTTTAACAGGTAAAGCCAAAGCCGTGCACACAAGCAAATGAAAACAAGGAATTCATTCACCGCTTCCCATGGGCAGGCAGGGGTTCAGCCATCCCCAGGGAAGCAGGGCTCCTTCATGTGTAATGGCAACTTGGGAAGACAAATGCCATCACTCCAAATGCCTCCCCCCCCCCCCCCCCCCCCCCCCCCCCCCGGCTTCCTCTTCCTTCCCCCAGCTTACACACTCAGCATGATGCCATATGGTATGGAACATCCCTTTGGCCAGTTCAAGTCAGCTGCCCTGGCTGTGCCCCCTCCCAGTTCCCCGTGCCCCTCCAGCCCTCTCCCTGGCAGGGACCAAGAAACTGAAAAGTCCTTGACTGAGTGTAAACATCACCCAGCAGCAACGAAAGCCATCAGTGTGCCATCAGTATCTCACACCAAATCCAAAGCACAGCACTGCGCCAGCTAATAAGAAGAAAATGAACTCTATTCCAGCTGAAACCAGGACAGCCAGCTTAAAATACTGATGAAACTAAGCATTCTGCTCTGCCACAGTTTTGACCAAAACTGGTAATTTAATTATTCACAAGCTTATGACATGATAAAATTGCAGACATGAGGGATCATCATTGCTCTTCTCCAGAGCTTGTGTGAACATGCTATGCAAACGTCATACTATTGTGCCAAGCAGTTGGATTTGCTTTGGATTATTTCTTTGGAAAACCAAATTAGAAATCTAAGCTGAGTTTTTACTTTATTGTCAGAAATCTTGGGTCATGTCTCCCAAAAAAGTAATAGTGACATGCCTAATAGTTAACATAGCTGACATAAAGCAAAACGTTTGCATTTATTTTTCACAAAGCAGAGGTCTTGTCAGCTGGCTCCAGTAGCCATTGGGAATTATGTTTTTATATGAAAACCAGAGTAGAAACAGCATGGTAACAGCATGCAACTTTGCAATCATGCTGTACTTCCTATTTCTTCCTATCTGAGGAAATGGCATACAGCAGCTCCCACGTCACCTGCAGACTTTCCAAGGTCTTGTCATGCTGAGTTTCATGTGGGTGCCTGGAACTCAGCCTATATTAAGACTGACTCTATTCACAAACAGCAGGTTCTGCCTCCCAGCTGCTGACGACTTTTGCCCACTTCTGCCAGGGGCTGAATGACCCCTGCTAACACACTGGCAAACTAGGCGTGAAAAAAGGCATCTCTTTCATCATCAGTTCTCAGAGTTGCTCATAGTTCTGACTTTGAAGAGTGCATCAGGTACCTGGTAACTGGTTTAGCACCCAAAGATAGAAAGGTGAAGAGGAAAATACAACAGTGCTGTTTAGCTTTGCACAGAAAGAAAAATGTCACTCATAGCCTAGTAGTAGTCACAACGCAGCATTAGTCATCCCCGGATGAGACAAATTGTCCTCACCATTAGGTGTCTCTAATACCTCTGAGAACTAAAGTTGGGTGAACGTGCCAGGAACTAGCTGAAGATTAGTTTAGAAGGTTAACCCAAGACTTAATCTGTTACTACACTGCAACTCATTCTGCAACACCAAAACCTACTCTGAAGTAGCTAGTTCAGATGCCGCCAGCAGTGCAGTTTAGAGTTGGTGATAAATGCTTCCTGAACGCGTGTGTGCTGTTGCTCTGCCTGCACTACTGTGGAGCACAGCAATCAAGTGGCAGGTGCTGCCTCCCATAGCAACTAGCAGAGAGTTGATGTAATTAAAAGAGGGAATTTCCACACTGTATCCTCCTCAGTTCCTGTTTGGACCACAGACTTAGGGGGCAACTCATTAGTTTTGTGAAGTTACCTAGTGGATCAATGCTATGTTACCTTTTATGTGCAGCCTACCAGACCCAGACAGAAGTGAAGCAGGGAGGCTGAACTACCCTGCCTTAGGACAAGCTGGAAGCTGGCTGGTGGCAAGCTGCTGAAAGAAGCACTGGCACGCTTTTGACAGAAGCTTTAGGAACCGAACTCACATTTGATGCCGTCATATCCCTTCAGTTGGTGAGTGTGTGGTTCTACCCATCCATGTGTGTAAATCTGGAAAAAGCCTTTAGTTAGTGTGGCTAGAATGGAGTCAATTTAATGGAAATGAAAGCACAGCCCAGACTGAAGCCTGTAACACAGGAGGACAATATACATGAACGTGATACCTCCTTGTAGCCCAATAAATTCCTGTCACGGTATAACCCAGCTGGCAACTAAGTACCATGCAGCTGCTCACTCACTCCCTGCCCTGGTGGGATGGGGAGAACTGGAAAAAGGTAAAACCCCATGGTTTGAGGTAAAAACATTGAAATAAAGGAAAACATAATACTACTAATATTAATTGTAATGAAAAGGAAAATAACAAAAATAGAAAGAGAAATAAAACTCAAGAAAAAAAAACCACAAATGAAGCACAATATAATTGCTCACCATCCTCTGACTGATGCCCAGCCAGTTCCTGTGCAGCAATCCACACTGCTCCAGCCAACTGCCCCCGGTTCATATACTGAGCATGACATTATATAGTAACAGAATATCCCTTTGGCCAGTTTGGGTCAGCTGTCCTGGCTGCCAGCCTCTTCTGCCTCTCCAGCCTTCATGCTGGCATGGCTTGAGAAGCTCCTAAGTCCTTGACTTAATATGAACACTACTTAGCAACAACTAAACATCAGTGTCTTATCAACATTATTTTCATACTAAATCCAAAACACAGCATTGTACTAGCCACTAGGAAGAAAATCAACTATCCCAGCTAAAACCAGGACAATTCTCCCTGTATTTTGCTGTTGAATAGCATCTTAATGAGTTTGTACTGGTCTGGGAAACATCCTTTTTCCTCATAGCCACAGAAACACAGTTGAAGGGGAAGGATGCAGAAGATCAGTACTTATAAGCATGAGATACTCCACGCACATGCTGAACAGAGAAGTAGGTAATGCCTGTGTGATCAGCAGTCCCATACAACACATCTGCCCGAGTAATGGCTTCATGAACTGCCTCATGCTTTGTATCTTCTGATGTCCTAAGTGCTACACATTGCATTCTGGCCCTACTGAGCTCAACAGTAAAAACCCCTCTGAGTTTAACCAGGGAAGATTCTTATCACAGCACTATGGCACTGCCCTGTTTTCAGCTGGGATAGAGTTAATTTTCTTCTTAGTAGCTGGTGCAGTGCTCTCTTTTGGGTTTGGTGTGAGAACAATGTTGATAGCACACTGATGGTTTAAGTTGTTGCTAAGCAATTTTATATTAAGTCAAGGAGTTTTTAATTTCTCAGGTCCTGCCAGTGAGAGGGCTGTAGCGGCACGAGAAATTGGGAGGGGACACAGCCAGGACAGCTGACCAGAACTAGCCAAAGGGATATTCCATACCATGGGACGTCATGCTTGGTATATAAAGCTGGGGGAAGGAAGAGGAAGCGGGGGGGCATTCGGAGTGATGGCATTTGTCTTCCCAAGTAGCCATTGCACATGCTGGAGCCCTGCTTCCCTGGGGATGGCCAAACCCCTGCCTGCCCATGGGAAGTGGTGAATGAATTCCTTGTTTGCTTTGCTTGCGCGTGCAGCTTTTGCTTTACCTGTTAAACTGTCTTGATCTCAATCCACGAGTTTTCTCACTTTTCCAATTCTTCCAATTCTTCCCCCCATCCCACCAGCAGGGAAGTGAGTGAGTGGCTGCATGGGGCTTAGTTGCCAGCTGGGGTTAAACCATGACAGGCATTAAAAAATTAAAAGTAATTTTGCAATGGCCAAAATACTATTTTTCTCAGGCAAGCTGCGCACAACAATGTATGGTTTTATCTCTCCACCACAAATAGCACACCACTCAGTCACAGACATCTCTGCCATATGAGATGATGGAACTATTTGGATGCTTTCAGGTTCTGCTGACTCAGAGGCTGAACAGAGCTTGTACTCCCAACACTAATTTCCCACTTGGCGTCTGTCCTGCTAGGTTGGATTCAGGTCAAGGTGACATAAACTAAGCATGGATTAAACTACAGGTATGTCCAGCAGCATGTCTGCGTAAAAGCAAAACCCTTCTCTAAAGATATGCCACTGGGCTACAGGAGCTTGAGGATTTATCTAATCTAGCAACTATTTTCAGGTTGCTCAACTGAGGCAGCATGGAAGTCTAAACGAGCCTTCAAACTCATCAAGACATTTTCTGACCATACTTACACAATATCTTCTTCCAAAGAGTGTATCTGCAAAAAGCATTGAAATATTTTCCTGGGCTTTTCCACATATTTTTCAGCTCTTTGCATGTTGCTTTCTTTGTGTGAGGATGAACCTTGCTGCCCTGTGAAATGCTGATCTACCCGGAACTAATCTAAGATGACATTAAAGAGACATAAGTAATCCCTAATACTGTTAAACAAAACCCTTGAGGTCTCTAAATGGTATCTCTTTATTACTTTTACTTGAGCCCCACAGTGAATTTAGCGTAACTTAGAGAGACTTTACTTCTTTGAAAAATAAACCACTGAGATCTGTAGCTGCATAAATTTCTATTTCTACAAAAAAACTGTGTTGTGGGAGATGTTTTAAAAAGGGGAATTTGCCACTGTTGGGAGAATCCAACATATTATAAGGGTATTATACCTGCTTCTTTTAAGTACTGACTGAATTAGAAGAGTAAGACTGACATAAACAAAGAGAAAATAAACAAACAAACCCCAATGTATTTCCCCTCACTCCTCAACAGGAGAGCTTCTTTTCATATTTACTTCTCTCTCACTGTTTTAATTTGTCTTGTAATATTTATAGTCTACATTTTCTAGCCGTTTGTTCCTCTTGCTCTCTCAGCTCATCTCTTGATTGACCCTCTTCTCTCTTCTCCCTCTGCTGTCTTCGTAAGTCCCACACACCTGCTTTCTACTCCTCCTTCCTTCAGCAAGCTCCTCCTTGTGCCTTTGAACTCCATCTTGCCTCTTGATTTTTCTCTTTCCTTCTACTCTACAAGATTCCCAGGTCAAGCCCATCTGAGTCACTGCAGCAGCTCTATTTTTAAAGCAAGAAGAGGTAGGAGCAGGTTTTCAGCGCTGCTTCTCACATTGCTGTGAGACATGATGAGAGACGGTCACTGTGATGAAGAGCATCATTACCACCCATACTTCAAAAATGCTATCAGGTGATTAACTAGAATTACATGACTCAGTGGGCCTTGGATGGAAATAAATGCCATTTTTTGATGAATGTGAACAACATGGAGGCAAAAATAAATTAACACGATTTCCACCATCTTGAGTCATCCTCTTAGAACAAGATTCTACCTTGGAAATGATTACACAAAAATGGCACCATTATCCAACATATTAGCTGGCAAAAGACACCCAACCCTGTCAGTTGATTTTTCGTTAACTAAATAACTTTGAATATTGTAACTTTTTTGCTATGTTCTCTGCAGTACTCACACTGAGTGAGCTAGATTCTTGACGTCACGTTTCTCGTGTAAATTAATTGTTTTCCAACAGGTAACAGCTGTGTAATCCTGATGTTAACACTAATAGAACCAAAGAAAGAATCTGGGCCATGCTACCATTCCTGTTAATGAAGCTCTACAAGGGAGGAAGACTTCTGTTTAACCTCAGTTAGCATTAATATTTGTAGAGCTGATAGTAGGAGAAGTAATTTGAAAATCAGCAAGTTTGATACAGAAAACAAGAGAGGCACACAACTTCATAATACTGTTTGTAAAGATTTTTTGCATTGTAAAGCTGTGTAGAACTACGGCGCTTCCCCACCCCCCACCCCCCCTTCCCCACCAAAATCTGTTTTGCACCAGAATTAAATTTCAGTTCATTTTGGAAGGTGAAGTTTAACTTGCTGTAATGTTACTTATTTCAGTATAGATATATACACTGGTAGAGACTGAATACTGTTGGTATTTTATTTCTAATATTGCAAAGGTATTGACCACAAGCACAAGATACACATAAAACTGTACAGCAACATCAGTTCCCAGTCAGACTTCCAGTGAAGTACTAAACTCTTGTCAATGTAGCGATGGAAGTGGCTGTAACACGTTTTAGACACCTTCATATTAACTGAGCTTAGAACCACCTCTAGGGGAGCTAACTGTTACTGGAATCTCCAGATCTGTATAAAACTGCTGGCAATTTTAACATGTGGCTTTTTTCCTCAGGGATGTGTGTGTCGTCAGTAATATTCATCTTCTAATACACTAACTGAAAAAAAAATACATCCCTATTAAAGGATTAATCTTATTAGGGGACTGTCAATACCGGTCCAGATGGTCGGTCTCCTACTTTAGTCAAAGAGATTTTAGAGAGAAATTGAGGAAGTTTACAAGAAGATCCTGTTCACAGTATTTCAGCTGCTCTTACAAGCTGATTTCTGTCAGAAAACAGCGACTACTGCCTGGAACGTATTTTTCCTTGTAGGTGGCTATGTGAGCCCGAGTGTTCAGTCTGGTATTAGCAGCTGGACATCAGCTACTTAGTACCGCTGAATACAAAACATAATGCATACTTTTTTCCTCAGGGTTAGCCTCGGCTACCTGTTACCAGAAACTACTGTGTGCCGCACGACCGCGCCGTCGGGCCCGTCAGCGCTGCTGTTTCCCTCTCTCCTTCAGAGGCGAAACTGCAACGATGGGCTCGGAGCGCCGTATTTTGGTGCCGGAGCTGCACAGCGCCGCACCGGGACGCATCACCCGGGCTTTAACCCCACGCGGTTCACCAGAGGGGGATTATTTTGGCACGGCATCCTACGCTACTGCCCCTCGCCCCAACCGCGGAACGACCGCTGGCGCCGGAAGCCCGCGCAGGGGCGCTGGCGCACACGCGCACGCGGCGAGCAGAGGTCGCGCGAGCCCGTTTCCCCGGCAACGCTGCCCCGCCTCCCCCCGCCCCGCCCCGCCCCGCCCCGCCCCGCGCGGCTCGCCTCGGCCAACCCCGGGGCGGTGGCGTGGCGCCCCCGCGCTCCCAGGATGCTCAGCGCCTCGCGGGACCCCGGCGGGCGGAGGCGCCGGCGGAAGGTGAGGCGCCATTTTTAAATTCTTCGAACCGGTGGCGGCCGTGCCGGCTGAGCGGGCCGGGATATGAGGGGCAGGGCACTGCCGAGGGGAGGCCGGGCGGGCGGGCGGGCGGACCGGACCGGGCCGGGCCGGACCGGACCGGACCGACCGACCGGGGCCTTCTTGCTTGCGGCGTCACCTCGCGGCGTTCGAGCTGGGCCGTTACCCCCGGCCCCGCTCGCTCCTCCCCTGGGCCGTTAGTTACCTAGCAGAGGGGCCGGCAGCCTGTCCCGCAGGGCGATTGTCTTTGTCTTGTGTTCTGCCTGGCGGTAGCAGCCTGCCGCGGCCTGTTGGCGGGTTGTGGGCTGGTGGGTCGGGAATCGCCCAGCGCAAGCCGGGGCGGCAGGGTTCCGGGGCAGGGAAGGCCGCGCGCTGCCCCCTGTCACCTGCTGGTTTGCGTGCTTGCTTTTGCACCGGTGAACTGCAGGCATGTGCGGTTTGAGGGTAATGATTATTTTCCCGCTCTTCTGGATGCGTGACGTCCGTATTAGTGCTGCTCCTCAGACCAGGCTCCTATGTCTGTAAGCCACAGGAAAATTAACAGTAAAAATATTATGGTGACTTACAGAGCTTGCTTTGCCTCTCACGTGCTCGTTGCCTGCATACTGTAAGGTGCATATAATCATATTTCTGCCTATAGGAGGTGTAGGATACATATATTTATATGAGACCTTTGCCCTCTCTGAACATCTCTGTTTTGAAGTCAGTATGAAAGGGATGTGATTTTTCAGAAGAGTTTTGGTTGTGGACTATAGGATTATTTATGACAAGCAGTCATCTCTATGCCCTAGTTAAACTTTGAATGAGATTCTGGTGAGGAAAAGTTTCTCATATGTGTTTGAAGGGCTCTTGTCATGAAGAAACAGTGGAAAACATGTATAAATTACTTGTTCTTGAGTATAGCTGGATTTACCCGCTGTGGCTCCCATACAAAATTTCAGTTTGATTAGTAACTGCTGTCAGTTTGACTTAGTAGTGTATGTGGTTAAAACAAAAATTCCAATTCTGAGTTAAGACACAACCTTATTTGTTGCTTTTCACCTAATTATTAACCATATCTCTAATATAAGACAGAAATTGAACAGGTGATGCTGTATGCCATGTGTAGGGATGGACACTCAAATAATGTATGGTTAATTGGTGGAATTTGTAATTTGAACAGCGTTGTGGAGGAAGCAATAGTAGTTTGAGAGTGATGTCTCCTGTAATGAAGAAGCTGTACAGATGTTCTCAAAAACGTCTGCAGTAGGTGCACAAAAGTATTAAGTGTTTATTTTCACTGGATTCTCTACACTGATATCTGAGCAGTAGCGAGATTATGGAACTTCCTGTAATGAAAGTTTGCATGTTTCTCTGATATTTCCCACCTGCCCCCATATATATATATATATATATATATATGTATGTATGTATATTTAAGGTGATTACTTTGGCTGTTGCAAGTTGTTGATAGTGTGGTAGTAGAATATGGACTGTTAAAATAATGAGAGGTATACTATCATATTTCTTAAATGATATTATTTTCTCTTGTTTTTTATTCACTTGATGTTCATGGGAAGTCTTATCTCTGTGGGTATGTTGCATAGTCTTTTAAGGTAGGATGTGTTTCACTTCGACTGTCTAAAAGCTACGTATCTAGCTAGGTATCCAAGGCTAGGTATCTAGCTAGGTATCAAAGGCTGTGATTTTGCGAACATCCAAGTTCATGATGTGACAACTCTGCTCCTGAAAGGAGAAAGCCTTCCTCCTCCTCCTGCCTATTTACTTGGCTTTTTTTCCTTTCTCCTAGCCAGTACCAGCAGCCTACTTTCACTGATGTAGCTTGTTGGATTTTTCCGAGAGCTACTGTGACTCACTGACCTCAGAAAACTAGCGAGTGCTTTCTGCTTGTTTAAGTGCGTTGGCTTCTTGAGTTAAATCAGTTCATGGAAGGGTCTGATGAGTGACAAATCTAGGAATGGGGATGAAGAAAGGAGAAGTGGAATCTTCCCATTCCTGGTGACAGTGAGCCCTCATATTGTTCATTATC
This sequence comes from Falco peregrinus, assembly GCF_023634155.1. NCBI lineage: Eukaryota > Metazoa > Chordata > Aves > Falconiformes > Falconidae > Falco > Falco peregrinus. The sequence continues at coordinate 48,721,730 of NC_073726.1, forward strand.
TAGTCTTGCTGTAGACTCTTAAGCTTAAGGAGTGGTGTTTGAAGGAGCACTTTCACGAGGCTGTGCTTCTTTTGAGTGTCTCACTCTTTCAGGCAAATGGTTTGTTTCACAAGACCTTGGCCGATGCGATTAAAAAAAAAGGAAGAGTGACAGAAGCAGGCAAATAGATTAAACCATACCTTGTGTGAAACTGCTGTTTGGCTTTCAGCAGATTTTAATGATAATTTTATTGCTTGAACAAAACATGGCACAAGGCTAAATACTATTAATTTTTTCATCAGTAGTTGCAAAACTACATTCATTATATCACCTAACTGTTTAAAACAGTGTTCAGAAATGATAAGCTTTTAAGTGTGACTGTGCTATGGAAAACAGAGCCATGAGTGAGTTATATATGTCACCCAGGTGAATTACCAATATGTGCTGAAATAACATAATTTGGTTGTGTTGGGTAAGCTAGAAGGAAACTTTGTTGTTGTAAACAACATAAAATAAAAATTGGTATATAAATAAATAAAATTATATTGATATCTTAATATTTTCTCTAAATGCAAGTATTACCATTTTAACTGTTTGTAGCAAACAAAAAGTTAAAATAGTTGAAAAATCTTTTAAAAGAAGAAAAGCCCTTTCACAATGTCTAGATACAAAGAAGCGATGCGAAGTAGGTCTTTAAGCAATGTTTCCATATGAAACAAACAGTTGGAGAAGAAAGGCAAACCAAAAGTGATTCTTGGAAAAAGATTGAGTTACTTCACTTAGCTAGATATTCTACAATAAATAGTGCTTTATTGTGGATACCGAGAGTGCGTTTCCAAGGTTTCAGGACTCTGTACTGATACCTTTATACGTGTACCTGCACAAAATGATGTTAAGATTTCATAGTATGAATTTGGCACAACTGATACAAGTTTGCAGTTCTGTAACCTGATAACATTTGGCAAATATATAGCTGGATAATTAATTTTAGATATGGTGTGATTTTAGTTTCTTTGAAGTATGTTTTATGGTTCTCTACCTCTTGAACAGATCTCCAAGAGAGGAAGAAATTTTAACTAGTGTTCCTTTAAAGTATTTCTCAAAAATTATGGGTGTATTTTGTGTAATTCTGAAGATTATTTAAGTTCTGTTCATTGACTGTGAGCAAGTACTGTAAGTCATTAGCACAGAAGAAATGCTTGTTAGGAATATACGTAGAGTATTTGTAGCCCTGAACAATGTTTACTATTGACAGTTCACTGGCAGGGATTATTTTATGATTACTTTTTTTTTTTGGTGGGGAAAGCTTTTTATTTCTAAGAATGTGAGTTGGTTAAATATTACAAGTTGCGATTAATGATTTCAAAGAAAGAGCTCTCATGAAGTAATGAAATACCTTTGTTACTGTAGTTTGTTTCAGTTATCACCAGGACTGCAAATCATGAAATATGCCACTAGATGTCCCTGCAAGCCAAAATAGTTTTGTTTCCTTAAATACATACTGCTTAGGTTTTTGCAGCCTGAAACAATTTTTTGTAAGATACATTCCCACCCCCACCACCCCTGTCCTTTCCTTTTTCATGAAATATTCATGCAGATGAATGCATGACCAGGTGTGTGCCTTGCTTTATAATTTGTGAACTTTTTGATAGTAGCAAAAGCTACAGATCTGAGCTTTGGCTTACGGTTTGATAGTTACATTTGATATCTGTAGCTTATAAAAACAAAGACCTGTGACAGAGAAAAATACTATTACCTGGTGGTTGGTTGGGTATTTGTGGGATTTTTTTATTATTATTTCTGGTTTTTGGGGGGTGTTGTTTGTGGAGTTTTTTTCTTTGGTGGTTGGTTGTTTTTCTTACAGTGATCATGATAACTAAGAAATTCTTAGGGATGTACTGCTTTCGGTTTTCTCAGTGTACCAGAACCTCGCACATGGTTTGTTGTCCTTAGGATCACTGACCAGTTCTCCATACAGCTGTTGGTTTAACAATTGAAAATGACTTTATATTGAGTTTGGAAACTACTCTTGTCCTTTGTTTCTCAACAGCCAACAAAATTCAGGAATGAAAAAATAGATACTGTATTGATTAGAAGGTTCTTTGAAACTTGTGCTATTAATGTTTGAAATTGGTTGTGCATGTAGGACAGTCACTGAGGAGAATGTTCTTTTTTTTCCTGATTTCTTCCCCCTTATTCTCTGAGCAAATGTGGGTGAAGCAGAATACAGTTGCTGTTGTTGCCTATACTGGTGGTATAATTCTGGTAGATTTTCCTCTGACCTCTTCCCATCTTAGTGATGGAGCAGGGAAAAGATGTGAAAGAAAATGTGAATGTGTTTTTTGACATTGTTATATCTTTATTGGAATGGGCACTGACATGCAATGTTTATTGTCCTATATGGAAGATAAATTTTCATCTTACTACTTGTCCTGAACTATTGTTCAGGGGTTTATAAAATCAAATGTTAAATGTTTTAAGATAGACCCACGAAAGATTTAGAGTAGAATGGTAGCAAACATTATATATTAAACCATATATGTAAAGATGGGGAGGTAGAAGTGATGGTGGAAATTGAACATTTTTCCTGTTTTGAGTTTTACTTTGTACAAAGTTACAGTTTGTAACTTTGAATTAAACTTTGTACACTGCAACCATAGAGTTCTTAGGCATCAGTCCAGCTATGCCAAAAGCTAAAATGGCAGAGTAGTTGGTTTCACAGCTTTGTGACTTCCCTAAAATTCAGTTACAGTCCTTCCTGCCCCAGAACCCTTAGAAGTGTCAGTAATGATCAGATAAATACATCTTGCTTCTATTATTGAGAAGAATTAATGAGGCATATTAGAATATGTCCTCATTTCTCAGCATCTGTCAGTTTGCAGCTTTCTCACACCAATCTGATATTGTCAGATTTGGCAAAACTCCTTCTGGAAAGGTCACAAGAAACCACTAGATAAACTTTGAAAACAAGGAAGTGACATGTATCAATGATATATTTCAGGGCTGAACTCTGAGCAGCTATCTTCCAGTCTTTCCATGAAACCTTAACTCTTCTCTTAGGGCAACAAAGTTGAAGGGCCTAGAGCACAAGTCTTATGAGGAGCTGCTAGGGGAACTGAGGTTGTTTAGGCTGGAGAAAAGGAGGCTCAGGGGAGACCTTATCGCTCTTGACAACCACTTGAAAGGAGGTTGTAGCCAGGGGGGGTCTGTCTCTTCTCTCAAGTAACAAGTAATAGGACAAGGAAATGGCCTCTAGTTGTGCCAGGGGAGGTTTAGATGGGATATTAGTAAAAATTCCTTCACTGAAAGGGTGGGCAAGCATTGGAACAGGCTGCTCAGGGAAGCAGTTGAGTAACCGTCCTTGGAGGTATTTATAAGACATGTAAATGTGGCACAGGGGTCCTCAAACTTTTTAACCAGGGGGCCGGCGCGCGGATGCAGTGGCAGGCAGTCACCTGCGGCTGCTTGGTTCCCCCCCCAACCGCCGGCGGGGGGGGGGCAGGGGGGTCTGTAAATACCGGGGGCCGGATTGAGGACCCTGGGGGGCCGTACCCGGCCCGCGGGCCGTAGTTTGAGGACCCCTGATGTGGCACTTAGGGACATGGTTTAGTGGTGGACCTGGCAGTGCTGGGTTAACAGTTGGACTTGATGATCTTAAAGGTCTTTTCCAACCTAAACAATTCTATGATTGTTATTCCAGAGAGGGCTTGATAGGGATTAAACAGTGAGAATTATCTGTTCTTCTTCCAGTTGAAATGGTCGTGTATTGAGTCGTACAAATTGTTAGGGTAGTGTGACAGACTGTGATAAGTAGTAGTAAAAGCTATGTGTCTGGTGTCTGTGGTGTCTGCTTGAACTCTGGTTAACAAGGTGTAATTAGGGCATTACTAGCATCATAGTTCAATTCTTAGTGTACAGCATAAATAAAAATAACTTGTCATGTAATCTGTTAGATAAAGTGCTTGTGCTTATTTTGTATTGATCAAATAATCTCCATATTTGTTTATTCAGTGCCCCTGGAAGGGCTTTTACTTTTCAGGGCAGGCAGAACATGCAGAGAAGAGTTGCTCTTTCAGTAGAGGTTTGTAACCTGAGTTACAGCAGAGCTAGGGTCTTTCTGTACTGAAAGCAAAAGCAGCATGTGAAATCTTTGAACTGTGAATGTACTTGACTGCTAATTAGATGTGCTTGGTTTTTTTCAGGTGACTTGATCTTCTGGGATGTCAGCAGAAAAAGTGAATGGCTTTGTAAATTAGTTATAATTTTATTTTGTCCTTTCCATACTCATTGTGAACAGTCATCATAAAATGGATACTTTGGGCAGTCTCCTTCCTCCTGCGGTTGGAAATGGTGATACGGCTAATTCACAAGAGTTACAAAAACTTCTGATTGATGAAAAAATGCGATGTGAACACCATAAAGCAAATTATCAAACGATAAAGGCAGAACATCTAAGGTATATGAATTTAAACAGGTTTCTTCATTTGAACTGTTAAAAGGTGAAGCTGAATGTTAGGTGGAAGGGTGAAGGTGTGCGTGTATGTTAGCTATTTCTGTATTTAAGAACAGATTTAAGCATTGTCCATATTAGAACATAAACAATTCAAAATACCTTAAGACATTGCAAATACATGTTTCTGCAATACTTTTTAGGCTTGTAAATATGCGATGACTTTTCAGTATACTACAGAATGAGGATATTAATAGCTTAGTTCCAACATGGTATTTGCATGTTTGCTTCCGCACGTTAGTTTTATAAGCTTTAAGATCTAATTTTAGAGGGTAATTATAAAATAGCTCTGTATTTTATCTTGCAGATTACAGGAGGAATATACAAAATCACAAGATGAACTGAAGCGGTTGTTAGTTGAAAAGCAGACTGTACATGACAAATTTCAGTTTCTTCTTGCTGAATATCGAGAAGAGTTGCTGGGTAAAACTCAAGAGCTGGAAAAACTGAAGATGCAGGTGAGATAATTTAATGGCAGGATTTAATATGAATTTTAATCCTGTAATAGGGCCATGCATGTATTTATGTGAACATGTATATACCTAGTTTGAATATATTTCAGATATCTTGAAATTCATCCGACCCCAATAATATTTCTTCTCTGGAGTGACTATGGGTTGAAATATCGTTTTCTTGTTTGTCTGAATCTTCCAAATCCTGTTATGTGCTATGTTAATAGTAAGACCTTTAGTCTCTGTCTGTGCATGCTGTTGTGTTATGGGGAGAACCATCTTCCCTGGAAAATAACTTAGATGCTTAAACTTGTTAGGATAAGTGACTGGAAAAATAGATATTTGTTTCTGTTCATGAACGATAGCTTTCTTCATCTTTAAAAAAACAACAACCAAACACAAAGCCAAACAAACCCCCCTCACATTTAAGATAACTTCTGATGACGCTTTCTAGAACGGCTTTTTTCCTTAAACTAATTCAGGACATGTTCTTGGGAAACAAATACAGCATCTAACAAAGGATCCCAGGCTTCAAATGGAGATGTCCCTTGCTACCATAACTAGAATAGTTTCAGGGACTTCAAGGTACAGATAAGTGGAAGAAAAGTAGAATAAATTAGGATATGTTGGAGGTTGTGGATGACAAAATTTTAAACATTTTCTTGGTATTTAGTTTGCTATATATACACTTTCAAAAGTGTAACTAAATAATTAGTAGCTATACCCAAGAAAGCTTAACAGAATACCATGCAGCATGGAGCTTAAGGCAGGTTATCTTTCCTGATGTTAATTTCTTTTAAAACCAGTATCCATGTGTCTGTGGGAGAACATGTATCTAATGTGTTTAACAAAGCATTTGTTTGGTGTTGCTCAGTTTGATTCTTTGGGGTTGATTCACTTACTGTTTAAGGTTTTCCAAACACCAATTCTTTGTCTTTTATGTGAGACCACTTTTCCTTCCCCCCTCTCTCCCGCAAAGGAGATGAATCTCTTGGCAATTCAGCTTGACATTTGTATTCCTTCTACCAGTAAATACTGACATTTTAAATGCCTCAGTTATCCTTATAGAATATTTTTAGTTCACTAATCCGGTTTTTTGCTTCTGTAACTACTATTGAAAATTCTTCAGAAAAACATAGAAAATTAAGCAGGATTCCTAAAATCTTAAATACTTTATTCCTGGTTATTTGTCCTATCACAGTGTAAATAAATGAATACGACTAGTTATTTATGATACCTTTCTGTCTTAAGGTGCTAACTCCTCAAAAATTAGAACTGTTAAAAGCACAAATACAGCAGGATTTGGAATCTCCTATGACAGAACGTTATCAGAAGCTAGAAAATGTAAGTAGTAAGTATTGAAATTCTATTTCATTTAGAGTAGAGATCACCAGTTCATAGTTGTTGGTAAAACCTTAGGAAATTAAAACTGAAAGGGGAGCAAAGTATGACATTCTTTGTCTGGTACTGTTGCCCCAAGCAGTGAAGGTTGAAACCTTAGAAGAGGGAGGAGGAGGGATTCAATTCATCAAATATAACTTGTAAAATAATGGGAATATTGCATGGACATTTGAAGGAAATAAATCTGAAAACTTCTCTGATGTTTTTGTGTTGGTTTGGGTTTTTTTTTGTCTAACTTAGGAAGTGGAAAAATACAGAACAGAATATAACAAACTTCGTTATGAACATACTTTTCTGAAATCAGAATTTGAACATCAAAAGGAAGAGCATGCACGTATTTTAGAAGAGAAGAAAATCAAATATGAGGCTGAGGTACATTGAATCTTACAGTAGCTTAAAATGTATCTGATCACAATGTTCAGGCAGCTTTGCTAAGATGTTGGTACTTGATGGGTTGTCAGTTTGACACCATTTCATAATGTGGTGTTTGTTTCCGTTCTCTGCATTCTCAAAAAACTTTTATGACTTAGCCTAAAGCTGTCTCTGTAGGTTTGCTTCAGTGATGTGTCGCAATATCGTTTGTGCTATTATAAGTAATAGACTTGCCTTCTGATAACTGACAGTCAGTAGCTTTGCTTAAAAAAAAAAATTATTTAATTTTTTAATTGCAATTGTTTTGGAATTTGAGACATTATGCTAATCTGAAATTAATAAATTATCTGAGCTGTTGATGTAAGTTTAGATTTTAAATTACTGGTGTGGCAACTAATCCAGGAAGAAGGCTGCGGAAGACATTGTTAATAGCAGACAAGGGTACATTTTGCAACAAGGTTGCATCATGACAGTGGTGGTCAAAAAGATACTGAAAACTTTGGTAACTTTATTTCAGTTGTATTAACTCTTGAATAAACAATTCTTAAATTGTTTAAGATTTGGACTTTCAAAAGTGTAACTAAATAAATTGCCAGCTTATTTATGTTTTAATTATATGCAGCAGTGTAAATGAGTGTTGTATGACATTTGCATATTCATTTAAGTATTTGTCTGGGAGCATATATCCTAAGATGCCAGACTTGAATGTATTAGTCCAAACATGAGACACAAATCCAAGCAATCATCACTTTCAAAATCAATCAAAATTTGCAAATGTAATGCATTGAAAACTGAACAGTTGTCCTTTTCGGAGTGAAACCCACATGCTGCTTTACAGCCAGTCTTTCTTGTGGGCTTGTTGAGTTTGTGCTAGTCCTGCAGCTAGTTAGCACACTTACAGAGAATGAAACTACCTTGAGCTCAGGGCACAATGTGATTTAGTTCCTCTTAGAGCCTTTTTAATCTTCCATGCCATTTAGCATAAGGGGGCTACAAAACCATCCTGATTCTTAAATGATGGCTTGGACATGTCATGCAATAAGCATTTGAATCTCCTCATAAAAGGGATTTGGAGGGCTTTTGCTGCAGAAATTGGCTTTGTTCCATAGAGGTCACTGATGCAACTTCTAAAAATTGCTGCGGATCAGAGTTTGGACTAGTCTCCAAATATCAAGAGAACTCTTACATACCATACTTGCTCACTCTTTTGCCCCCAATATTACATTTAGTCCATATAACTAATTTTGAAACAATAGAGTTTATATGTTTATAATATGTTTGTTAGGTACAGTCTTGAGATTAGTTTGTACCTATCATACTACCTTGAAACAGTAAGTTTTGGGGTTTTTTGCGTTATTTTCTGGCTGACAGGGCCCGATCATGTTGATTATCTTGAGTTACTAGCAGATTTGAGTTCTGTTGTGGTTACAGAATTGTGGAATCATAAGTTGGAAGAGACCTCCTTATAGTCCAACATCCTGCTTAAAATATTGAAGTGTAATGAGATAGGGTTGCTTAGGGCCATGTCCAGTTAATTCTTGAACATTTGCAAGGATGGAGATTCCACAACCTTTCTGGGCAAACTATTTCAGTACTTAACCATCTTCGTGGTAAACTTTTTTTCCTAATATCTAATTGGAATTTCACATCTCCCAACTTGTGTCCATTGCCCCTCTTCCCATCACCATGCATCTCTTTCTCCTCTCCAAGCTGAAAAGGCATAGTTCTCTTAGCCTGTCCTTACATGTCATATTCCCCAACCCTGTGACCATCTTTGTGAACATCCACTGGACATGCTCCAGTTTGTCGTCATTCTTCATGTACTGGACACAGACTCCACATGCAGTCTTAGGAGTACTGGAAAGGGGACACAGGATCACTTCCTTGGATCTGCTAGCTAGGTTTCTGCCAATCTGCATCTTTGCTGAAAGGGTACTCTGCTGACAAATGTTCAACTTATTGTCCGCTAGGACCCCCTTTTCCATGGAGCTGCTTTCTAAACAATTGCCCCCAGCCTGCACTGTTGCACTGGATTACTCCTTCGCAGATGCATGACTTGCCCTTGTTGAAGAGGTTCCAGGCAGCCCGTTCTTTCAGTCTGTCCAGGTCCCTCTGAATAGCAGTTCTGCTTTCCAGCACATTGACTATTCCCCGCCCTGCCCCCCCCCCCCCCCCCGGTTTAGTGTCACCTTCAATTTGCTGAACGTGTACTCCATTCAGGTCACTAATGAAGGCATCAATCAATATTGGACCCTGTACTGATCTCAGAAAGACCCCACTAGTTACAGGCAGCCTATCAGGCTTTGCACCAGTGATCATCACTTGCTGAGCCTGGCAGCTCAGCCAATTTTCCACCCACTATATCATCCACTTTCCCAGCCTATATCTCACCAATTTGGAGATTATGAGAGACTGTATCCAAGGGCTTGTTAAAATCAAGGTATACAGGATCCACTGCTCTCTCCTTATCTGCAGCGCTGGTCACCTCTTTCTAGAAAGCAGAGAAGTAGGTCAGGCATGATTTGCCCTTAGTAAGTCCTGCTTTCCATCACCTTGTCTTTCATGTGTTTTGAAATGGCTTTGAGAAGCTTTGTTTCATAACCTTCACAGAGACTGATGTGAAAGCCGATTGTCCAATAGTTATCTGGATCCTTCTTCTTGACCCTCTTGCTGCTCTTGATGATGGGCGTGCTGTCTGCCTCTTTCCAGTCAACAAGAACCTTCTCTGATCACCATGACTTTTTAAAGATGATCGAGAATAGGCTTGTGATTATATCAGTGAGCTTCTTCAAAATGCTTGGGCCCATTCCAAGGACTTGTGTTTGTCCAGTGGATTAAATAATCCCTAACATTTTTTTCCTCTACTCTGGGTACTGCTTTACTCCCACAGACTGTGAGGGAGCTCAGGGACATCTGAGGACAATCCTTATCAGTGAAAACTGAAGCAAAAAAGGCATTGAAGAATGGGTCTGTTGATTTTCTTGCTCTAAGAAAGAAAATAAGTGTGAATGTAATTTAATAGTTTAAATGCACACTGCTGCTGTTTTCTGAATTGTCAACTGCTGTATTTATGCTGCCTGACACTTAACCAATGTAAAAGCTTTTATTTTTCTGATTAAAAAATATCAGATTGCAAGGCTGGATAAAGATAAAGAAGAGCTCCATAATCAGCTGCTTAGCGTTGATCCCACGAGGGACAGTAAACGTGTGGAAGCACTCTCTAGAGAAAAGGCACAACTGTATCAGAAACTAAAAGGCTTAGAAGCAGAAGTAGCAGAACTAAGAGCAGAAAGAGACAATTGTGGTGTGCAAGCAGAAAGTGTTCAAAGAGTACAAGTACGACAGTTAGCTGAGATGCAGACTATGACAAGGTCTCTAGAGGTAAGAATTTTTTTTCCTTTTTAAATTTTGCTTCCTTGTAGAGTGTAGTGAGGTTAATGCTTGGCCTGTTAGAACTGTCACTGGAGTCACTGATAATTTTGCCATGGACTCCACAATTTCAATTTGTACATTTCAGATTTTAAACCAAATTGTAAGTACATTGGGAGTCACATACTGCCAATTCAACTTTGGAAAGGTGGAGAGCTCAACTCAGAGATTCTGTTGAATGATCTCCTTTCTAAACATGCGAGTGATATTCATGTTTGCAGTCAGTAAGATGATCACGTTAGCACTTGTCACTTGGCTGGAGTTAGAAACTGATGACAGTATGTTAATAATCTGCTATAGTAAATTTTTTATACTTTTCAAAAATGTTGTATGGTGCTCCCCTATTTCTTTAATCCTTTCCTCATCTATTGTCTTTCTTGCGTGCCCATGTCTCTCCTTTCTCCAGCACGTTACTGCAATTGTTTAGTTTTTGGTTGTTGCTTCCCTTTAAAGAACCTTTGCTATTTTCTGGCCTGTTATATGCTACCCGGGTTTCATTGTATTCCTCATCTGCGGTCTTCAGTCTTCCTCTCCGTTCTTGATCTCTCTTTAGGTAGTGAGTCTTTCCATGTAGATTTCTCACACGGTTGCATACGGATAGATTGTTCATCTTCCTTTTTACTGTTATCAGTGCAGTATATCTGTGTTACAAATGTTCTGATCAGAACTTAAAAAGTGCTGTAATATTCGTAATGTAGAAAACTTTAAAAAGTCTTGCTGGAAATAGGTCAGTTTGGAAAAAGGAAGTTGAAATCATAGGTTAGATTAACTTTTTGATGCTTAGTAAATCTCAGGGTCTTGAGTCTACAGTACTCACAGTAATTGCATTTTATTTCCTCTCCATGATGTTAATTCTTCAGTTATTATAACTGCATAGACCAACATATGACATCTTTTTGAGCACTGCTTGTAGTCATACTGGTGTTTACAGCCCAGTAATTTACTGGTAGGAATACCTGCTGCCTCCTAACCAAGTCAGATTGCCTCTTGTGAAGTAGGATTGAAAATATGTGATTCTGTGCAGGCAGTGCTAGTAAAAACAGTTGTGACTTTTGAGTAAAATTCAAGACCCTTGTTGTATCGGAACATACTGTTGAGCAAAGATAAATACTTATATATTATATTACCGTATAATATAAAGGATCAGTAATATCTGAAAGCCCAGATGAATTGCACCTTTCAAGTGAATAGCAAGAGACAGCCTTGCTCCAAAAATCTTACATATAACTCCTTTATTCAAGGCAGAAAAGAAGTCTGCTGAACTACAGTTAGATCGAATTGAGAAAGAACTGCGGATGAGTCATGAGCAAAACATACTCTTGACTAGCAAACTTCACAAATCTGAACGAGAAGTCAATTCCTTAGCTGCTAAAGTAAGTGCTTTAATGGTATCTTAAATACATGTTTCAAATCCTGTTATGTTCAAATTTTTCCATTTATATTTTACATGAAGAATAAAGTAACTGCTGTAACTTAAAATAGGTTTGGAATTTTTTTCGCGGTTTCAGTTGGAAGATGTAGAATATGTGACTTTACAGGAAAAATGTCACCCTTAAAACTAACTCTATAGATTGTGGTTACGCTGTTTTTATTTAATTTTCTAAATTTTTTTCTAAACAGAACACACCTCGAAGATGTGTCTGTTTGTGTTTTTAGTATTAATGAAAATAGCCAGCCTTATTTGATAGAAACAAGCATTACTTTTTCATAAAGTGTATAAAAGTGCAATAGAGTTTTAAATTGTTTTTTGGGTTTTGGTGGTTTGTGGTTTTGTATTTTTTTTTTCTAATGGAGCTATGACTTCTGGAGATCTTACAAAGTGTCCTTTGAATGGGCTGCGTTAGCTACAGGAAGCAAGCTGCATTGGAATCACCTGTGGAGATTTTGGTTCTATTAGAAGGGGGATAGTCACATTAGCATAGCGTTCCTCTTGGGCTAATGCCAGCATAGCTTGTACAAAAACATTTCTGTACAGCACTGCATAGTATCATTTTAAGGAGATCATTGTCTTGCAACATGTTTGAGTATCTTAGTTCTTGGGTTGGCACCAGATCTTAGAGGTTTTGGTCTATGTTTGTATACTTTCTTCTTTTGAGTTTTTAGAGAAATTTCTAGAAAAATACTTAATGAAAAAAGATCAGAAGGCTTCAAGTTTAGGGAAAACCTGAAAGTGCTTAAGGAACTTGACATCACTGTTTAGTATTTCAGCATAATTAGGTTAGTATGGATGCCAGATTCAGAGTTTTATCTGGTTGCAGTGACTCCTCAGCTACACAAAACAGAGAGATCCTTTATGCAATGCCATATGTGATGATTTGAATAAACAAGAAAAATCGAAACATTAGTAAACTGTTTTACCTTCAAATGTTGCAGAATACTTACATTACTTTATGTAAATTTGAGTCAGGATACTAGCCCTAATGAAATAGTTACTCAGGTAAATATTAGCTTTCTGCTGTCTCTTATTCCCTCCTTTCTGGAGAGGATACCGGGTAATAAATTTTTATCATATCTGTCAGTTGCTGGTATTTAATCCCTGTGTTTTCTTACCTTTCTGGAGAGGCTTTAGTTAATTCTGAACCAACTGTAAAGCTAGTAACTTTGGTCTTGTACATCTAGTAGTAGTAGTGTATCTGTAAGTTCTAATTTACGGTAAGAATAAGATATACCTATACCAGTATTTAAAGCCCATTTATACAGCGTGTCATACTTGTCTCATATGAATAAATAGGAAGGGAAAGCTTCTGTTAAACATTTTTTTTCAGTTGTCTATTGGAATAGAAGATTGTTACAGTCCTTACTTTTTGTATTAACTGTTGTTCTCTGCTCACCTCTAGAAGGACCAGAGAATTAAAATGTTCAGTGGTGTTTCTTGAAGGGAGGAAAACAGAAACCAATTTCTATGCTAACCTCCACCCTCCGCTGCACCCGCTCAAACTTACTTCTGAGCACAGGTGCATGCATTTGTATTCTGGATTTTGGGCCTTAAAAAAGCCACCTTAAATCTTTGCAAGTTGCCCTGAAATGCCTTTGCTTAGTATTTAAGCAACCAAATCCACCATGTAGTTACTTAATAAGCTACTATGTCGTTCTTAACCTTTTGCCACTTGTATATGCTAGCAGGTTGTAATTACATTTGTCACTGTGAATGGATTTTTATTTTAAGTGCTTTCCTCTAGATATTTAATTCTCATTGACCGTGTAATTACTGCATACAAATGCCTAAACTATAGAAAGTTTCCATGCAAGCAGTAATTTTCTTTGATTTGGTGTTCTTAAAGCTCCTGCTTTTATGAGGCCATTTGATGTGCATGTCACAGTTGTAGAGAAATGCACTTTAAAATTATGAAGAACTGGATTTTTAGAAAGTACTATAGCACTCCAGGAGGTCAGGAGGACTGTAGGTAGTTACTAAATTGAGATTAGTTGGGGGAGGCAATTGGTAATCTGGTTTTGCATATCACTGTTTTGTTTTACTTAGGGAATTAAATTTATTTTAGCTTGACTGAGGGATCTTTAGTCAGAAGTGAGGTTTGTGTAAACTTGACATGCTAATGCTTGAGTTAGCGAGGCATCAGTGTCTTAAACAATTTGGACCAGTATCATAGCAAGATATTTCCAATGAGTAGTCTTTCCAGAAGTACCCCAGTATTCGGAGGCTAGCTTGTGGAACGTATAGCATTTACTCAGAAACCAAGTTTTCACAGGCAGTCCTGTGCATCTGTGCATATATCACCAAGGCTTCTTAAAAGAGTAACTTTTCTACACTGTAGCTTGCAATAACTGCCTGGTTAAAGATGGAATACTTGCCAATAGTCAGTTCACGGAATATATGTTGTGTTTGAGCACTTTGATTCTTTTAATCGGGGAATATGTAAAACTTGCATTTCAAGATGACTGACTTCTCATTCAATGATTTTCAGTGTGTGACTTGAGGAATTAATAAAAACCTGTAATAGCCTGATTATGATTTAGGGAATCAGATCATGTCAATAGCTTTAGTGTTACAGTATCTATATAATAGATACCATTAAAAATTCTCTACAAAAGTGCGTATTCTAGATTGTCTTCAGGAAACTGGATAAAAAATAAAATTAAGGTAGGTTTAAAATAAGCATAGTCCATGATCATTTGGCAGATTTTCTTGTTACCAAAGGATCACATGTAAAAAAATTAAAGCTGCAAATATAGATATATTTATTTTTTATTTGGGTTTTTCTTTTTTGTAATTCATAGGTGGAAGAACTTAAACACTCACACAAATTGGAAGTAACAAATGTCAAACTGGAGGCAGCAAGAACAAAGAGTGAGGTAGAAAGAGAGAGAAACAAGATTCAAAGTGAAATGGATGGTAAAACATGCAATTGATTCCTAAAGATTTCTTTTGTAACTTCTAGTTAGAATACTACAATTATATTTCCTCCAAACATTTCCCAGCAGCCTTCACCTTCTACTTCTGGTCTAGATCATAGATCTGACAATTCATTCTGTATCTGAAATAACTGTGTTGTTTTACTTGGTCTACTAGGTTAAGAAGAACAGTTTTGCATTTACTTAAATTGGTGACTTTGTGACATAATCTGAGCGTAATCTGTTTCAAATTGTGTACTTCATATGGTTATTTTTTATATTATTGCCAAATTTTAGTCTTTCACACTCTGCTTGAAACGTACCATGGGGTTTCAGTAGATGTTTTGTTTTCTGATTCTGTGGAATTGATAACAATTGGGTAAGGCTGCCATGTGAACCAAAATACAATTTCTAGCTCATTCTTTGAAGAAAATAGGCAGTGTTCTAAGCTACCTGATACAGCTGAGAATGTAGACAACTTGAAATAGCTTTCTAGAGTGAAAAGGCCCAAGCTTCCTAGTGCTAGTTATGTGTTGATGATTTAAATCACTACACAGCTTTTAAGTGGACTGTACTCACCAATCTGCCATAACCTCAAAACAGTATCTTTGTCTTCCTGGAATAGTTGTTTCTGTTCACTTGCTTTTAGTATTAAGTTCCCTTAAGAGCAGCTGAAAAGTGGTGTTTCTATACCGACACTAACAGTATATTGTGAACTAAAAATGTTGGACCCTATGAAATATGAAACCAAATACAGACAAGATTTATGCTAACCTGAATTTTCTGTGTAATCCAGGAGAAATTATTATAGCATGTTGGCTTATTTGCCAGTGAACACATGTGTCTTGGTCACAAATTTTTAGTTTTTATCTTTTGTCCCTGCCTATAGAGTCATAATTTTAGAATTGCCTTATTTGGTAATACAAATGGATTAAAATTTGAGATTTATTGTAGCCAGGTTACTGTAGCTTTGTTGGTAACCAGTTAGTGTTTACCACAAACTTTTCCATCAAAAGAAAATGACAAATTTTTTTGCTTGACCTTCTTGTAGTTATTGTGGAACTTTTTTTTTTTTTTTTTTTTTTTTAGTCTGGACACAACTACTTAGCAGAAATTGCTTTAGACTAAATCTATGATAATATCAACTGTTTAATTACTTTTGTATGTTAAAATAATAAACCATCGTAGACTGATTCCAGTATAATGGTTAATCTTCAAAAGTTTTTGAAATGTTGCTATTATACTAAGAAAGGCCATGCCTTTTCTGTTTTTCTTGGGTTGTTTTCCCCCATTCATTCATTCTATCATGTGAATTGTGATTTTTAGCTCTCTTTTATCAATTTATAAAGTTATTTTAATGCTAGATTTTATCAGGTTGATATCAATAATGATATTTTACCTTTTTTTAATGTATAATGCAGGACTGCTGTCAGACAAGGAAATTCTTAAGGCAGCTGTTGAACGTCATAAGGTGCTTTTAGTAGAAAAGGATCGGGAGCTAATTCGTAAAGTGCAAGCTGCCAAAGAGGAAGTTTTTGAACAAATTGCAGCCTTACAGGATGAAAAGTATGTTTGTTGATTTACTGCTCAACTTCTAAACGAGGAATGTTTTGAGTAACTTTTAAAAATGTTGTTCTTAGCAACGAAATGCTTCTGGCATTTTGTCATGATTGTGTGCATGTTCAATAACGTCTCAGGTTAGAACTCGAGACCAGATTAGCTGATCTAGAGAAGATGAAACTGGAACAAGATACATGGAGACAATCTGAAAAGGATCAATATGAAGAGAAACTACGTGTTGTACAGATAGCAGAAGAATCTAGCAAAAAGGAACTTCAGCGTTTGCGGTAGTGTGGCTTTTCTAATCATAACACAAATTTCTCTTCCACCCCTCTCCCCCCACTTTCTTTACAATAGTCAGGATAAAGGTTTTCTGTTCATAGATACACAAATATTCATTATGGTAAATTAAAATTATCTTTTGCATTGTGTAAAAAGAGGGCAGAATTTAAAATGTGCTGTTGAAAAAAGAAAAAACAAGAACCAAACTACCAAACCTAACGTTTTTCATCCAAACATTTAAAATTTATTTGATTTTAATTAAATTTTTTAAGACATAATTTTTCAATGCTTATGTTTGTTAAAACTGGGTTCATGTTGGCTTCTGCCATAGCCCCAATTTTAGAGTAAACCATTTCCCTTCCCGCAGTGGCACCGTATCAGCAACTGGCAAACGGTGACCCTAATACGATGTCTCTTTGAGTTGATTATTATAGTTCTCAGCGGTTTTACTATAGCATTTATATGAAGGTCAGTATGATAAAATGAGCAAAAGTCACACTCCAAAAGCAAACAAATCAACGTCTTATTTACTCCTAGATGAATTTCAATAATCAATAAAAATATATTTTAAAACATTATTTTGTTCAATATTTATCAGCCTTTCAAATTTTGCAATATATTCTGTTGTCAGACTGATTTGTCTTAACTTGCAATATTTATATTTTAATTAGATAAAAATAAGGATGTGTTATACAATTTTAGATTAAAAATTCAACAGCAAGCTATTCAGACAGAGGAGTTGGAAGAAAAGAAACGTGAAAGTGCTGATCTGAAACAGGTAAGGTTTTATTGCATTGTAATGTTTTATAGAGAAATAAAATCTTTCCTGCAGTTACCATGTCCAGTGTTTGAAGATTAGAATGAATTTTTAAGGCTTTTTTTCCTGAGGGACAAAATGCATACAACAGATATTTAAAAGCAAAAGCGTTCAGAAATCAGTCATGCTTTCCTGGACCTTTATGAATGGATTACAGCTTTTTGCTTCATACATTTTGTGGGTACCAAGGATTTCAAAGCTGAATGTTTATAGACTGTTATATTGAATACAGTTATGTGCTATTTAACTGTTTCCATGGAGACTTAGAAATTGTTTCTAGGTAATGCTTTGCATTTACACTGCATCTCTCATCTGAGGTTCTTCAAGTGCTTAACAGATGTTTCATAAATGAATAAACTAGTGTAAAGAGGTATATTTCTATTGCAAAGTGAATTGATGGCAGCGTTGAAAATAAAACCTAATTCTTTTAACTCCTGCTCACCCATGATGTTATTTAATGGGCAAGAACATAGCTGTGGATCAAAGTAGTCTGCAAGCTGTGTGCATTTGGAGTTCAAGGCAATATTTTTTTTTTCCCCCTCTAGAAATCAGAAGGTGGGGTATATGCGTGTCTGTGTAGGGAAAGGATAAGGAAAGGGAAACCATCCTTTCTCTGTGTTTGCTGCAGGGCGTGGACTTTTTATACTCTATGCTTATTTGTTTTTCTGAACTGGTTGGTACAGCCACTGCTGGCTATCACACGTTGTGTGTTATGAGAGAGAAGAGTCTGGGTAGCTCCACAGCTCTGTCACTACATGTTGTGTGGTGATCTAGTTCTGTTCAGCCCTGGGGCTTAATGTTGGATTTCTTATATTCTGGGGGACACATCAATGACTGAAGAGTCCTGCCTTGCTTATCTTTCTTATTTTAGCTACAATAGAAAACCTTCTTTGTCTAGTAGTGATTTACTGTAAAGCTTCTGGAGAAGAGTAAAGAGAAAAGGAACAAATAAGAAGTGCTCATGAAAAGATAATGCAGCCACTTGGTATCTGCCTTTTGCTTTGTCTCTGTATCTCAGAGTTAATTGTTAAGTTATTTATATACCTTATCAGATAGAAAATTTTCTTTATTTTTGGTAGCAAATTCATGACATGCAACTCCAGCTTGCCTCACTTTCTCAATCAGAAAATGATTTGTTGGAGTCTAATCAGAAGCTGAAGGAAATAGTAGAGAGATTGAAACAAGAATGTCAACATGCAAGGACTCAGGCAGAAAAAGCTCAACTGGAAACAGAGAAGTAATTTTTTTTCTTCCTTTTGGCTTTACTTTTCCTTTTCATGTTGCTTGTGTTCTTCCACGGGGATTACTTAACTATGGATGGTAAATTCTGAAAAAAGTCAGAAATTAAAAATGACCAGGAAATATTGAACCATTGTTAAAAATGGCCATACCTTCTCTTATGCAGTATATATTAAAGCTTTGCTTGTGGTAACTTCAAAAAATAGGAGTTTGTTTCCATTCCTGTCTGTTACAATTAATTATTGAGTAGTGAAATACACTATCTGTATAAAAGGAAATCCTATTTATACTGAAGTGAATTCAAACATATTATAGTTTAAGTGGATCTAGAGTTTCACACACAGTTCATCTAAGAGTGTGAAGCATTAAGGGTGAAAAAAACATTTAAGCATTGTGTTATGCTTTGATAAGCTTTCAGGGACCTAGTCTTTGTATGTGTGTGTATATACTTTTTATTTTTCTGCTCCCACTAGACCCTTTTAGCTGATAGGAGGCTAATAAATGCTTAGTGGATATCTTATTGTTGCTCTCATCAAAATCAGAAATAATCACTTTCCTTTTATGCACAAGCTTGGCCACATACTATCAAAACCAAATCTTGTTCAGACTCCACATAGCAATGAACAGTTTCCTGAAATGTAAAGATTAATTTGTCAGTTATCTGAAATGGCTGTTTGGTATTTCCTATCCTAATAACCAAATACATGTCTAATTTATAGTGGATTATTGTGTGCTGGGTTTTTAAAAAAATTAGCATCCTAGCTTAAATAGAAAACTTCCAAAAGGTACAATGTGGCGTTTTTTGTTTTCACTTCTCTTTTGCTACCAATTGGTACTGCAGTTGCTTCATTGTCATTAGCTTAAGTATTGCTTTTCAGTTTAACATGAGAAGAAATGATTGCATTGGGACTGGGGAGCACATTCAGTTGTCAGTAGCATGTTGAATACCTTTTGGATGTTTATTTTAGGAAGGTGTATTCATATTTTGAATGAGATTGTCACTGTTATTTGAGGGAGACTGTAAATGTAATTTCTGTGTTTGTGGGCCATAGATGAGTCAGGTTTTCCTGGGAAGGCAGTGGGAGGATCCTGGCAGTCCTCAGAGATCTTTCCATAAGTAAGCAGCTTTGCAGCCTGCATGTAGGTCCTCCAGGTCTGTCCTACTGTTACTGTGGGAGCCTTGGGACCGGTTTCCGTTCCTGTTCTGACCGTGGGTGATAGGACTTCCTTCCTCTGTTTGGTAATTCTTACAAGCTTGAACTTCAAGTGTTAAGTTTCAGCAAAGCAACTTGGCTTAAAGAGGAAGTGAAATAAGGACCAAAAGATAAGGAAGCCTAAGATAAAAAGTTCCAGATAACTAAAATAAAGCCAGTTTAGTCGTAAGTAGGCAAAGCAGCTGCCTGCCTGCCTGTACCAACGTTAGGCTTGGAAATGAAAATGTGAAATGAGGACTGAAGGCAAACTGAGACTGATACAGATCAGAGATGAGCTTAAACAGGCACTTGTTAAGCATTTCAGGAACACTGTTAGTGGAATTGGAAAAAAGAAAAAACTCATGGCATTTTTAACCACTTTCTCAATTGAAATTCTTTTGTTGTTAAGCAGAGCTTTTTGAGAAAGCTCTTTGGTTTCTAGATAGTAGTAGTAGTAGTTTACAGTCAAGAACAAAGTACAAACCATGCTGGGTCTACTAAAAGAACTGTGTTGGGTATCAAGTGGGCCAGAAGCCTGGTTCTGATATGAGAGTGGATGATTCCTAATACCTCTGCTGTGGGGAAGGAAAAGGCCGTTTGATGAGAAATGTACGAGGATTCATTCAGAATCCCTGTAGGTAAATGGCATTAGCCCAGATTTGGAGTGGAATGGATGCATGGATACCAAGCCTTGATCTGCATTTCTTAAAAATTGCTGCACAGAATCTCACTATTTATTTTTTTTAATACTAATGTAGTTAAATATGTAGGTAGTTCTTGTCTACTTTGACGCACAATGCAGATAGCCCAAACAAGGCAGCTGAGAGAAACTGGCTTCTTTCCTATCCCCTGCTAGGGAACACAGCCTCATTTTAGTATGTTTTAACCATGCAAAGGCCTGAACAGATAGCGCATGCTGTTGGTGGTGTGTGTTCGGCTGGAATGTTGTCTAGGAACCATATTGGTGGGAGCTTCATGTTGTCTTGGTGTTTGTTCTGGCTGGGAGAACATACTGGTCAAGTCTGTACTTCTCTGTTACAAAGGTGTAGTAGACTGCACAGGACAACAACCTATTATTTTACATTTTGCCTCCCAAACAGAAAAGGTACTTGTCAGCTCTTCTGACAGCTGATGTTTGGCATAGGTGTCTACTGTGCTCCAGTGTCATTGTTTGACCTGAATGTAGAAATTTTCCGTGGATTGTTGGGCAGCTCACCAAACCACCATGCAGCTGACAGTTAAATAGCTTAGTGAAATCAGTTTTCAAAATTTGCCTTATAGTTGAACAACACCTAGGATGATGTTAATGCACAGGTTCGAATGTTGTTAGTCACAATTAATTGTTAGCATAATCAAATTAAATCAGATCCTTCAAGTATATAAAGGTAAGAGCGGTGAAAAGATCTATATTTTAAGAGCCTTAAGGCATTAATTGAATGCACTGCTTTGTCTGTATAACCTCTTAATCTTTTAATCTGATTTGTTCCAAGGACTTTAGAATATAAACGTATAGAATGGCTGGAGGAGAAGCACATGCTTACTCAGCGCATCACAGAGACAGAAGAGAAATACAACCAAGTGAAGAACAAGCTATCTCGAGCTGCTGTTGCTCAGAAAAAGGCATGTTGACTCTTCTCTTTTTGAATGATCTGGCTTATGAAAAGTTGAGCTTTATTTCGGCCAGCTAGAATAGTTTTTAATGTTAAGAGTTTATTTACAGCCAACAACTTTGTTGTAATGCCATCAAAGATTTTGTGAGGCTTTTTTTGTGCATGTGTGTGTGTGTGTACGGTTAAGAGGTGGACTCCTTGATTAGTGAGAATGATGTTTTGGATACCAGACAAATTATGTTCTACTTTTTCTTGATGGAATGTTATAACTTCTCATAAGCTTGCATTTTATGAAAGAACTTGAAAGGAAAAGCTGATTAATTGTTTATAAAAGCCTAAGATTACTTGGCAATTTTATGCATTGAACATTTACAGGCTGTGAAACCTGCCAGTAGCTTTTAACTTTGTAAAAGGTTGAGGTCAACATGAGGAGGGGAAAAAAACCACATGCATTTTTTTGGTCATGTTTATACTTATTTATACATGGGAATGAGTTTTGTAATTCTCAAATACAGTCCGTGTTTGTTAATACAGTTGGTCACTGACCAGCAAGTGACTGACAGCTGTGGTGCATATTTCAGTTGCAGTTGTGGATGATTTCCCATCTCATCTGTTTCCCATCATGGAGATTCAGAACCTTCAAACACCACAGCACCTCCTCTTAAGGAAGGAAAATCCTAAGAACTGTCACAGCTTGAAACCATGTTCAATGTAGGTTTAATTTTTACAGGATCTAATCTATCAAGACATTACTTAGCTGTTTGAAATGTCTGTTTGACAGAGAAAGACTCTCAATGACAATAAACAGAGGAGGATGCAAGAGAAACTAGAACTTCTGGAAGCCAAGATAGAAGAACTAGAAAAAGAAAACCAGGTGTTAAACAGGTAATAAACTTTGCTTTTTCTTAGCTTGAAAAATGGTATATGCCCAAGATCTAATTTAAAAAATGAAGTATTTTTGAAGATACATGACACTTAGTTTAGTAACTGGAGTCCCGTCTGATGGCATTTTCAGCACTAGAATTATTTAAATGGAGTCCGTTTGGGACAGGCACCCGAGAGCCCGTAAGACAACTGCGGAGGAAATAGAGGAAAAAATATCTGATGGATGCTGTTGCAGGAATCCCTTCGAAAGAAGAAAGTGAAACAGACTTCGTATTTGTAAAAGAAACAGATTTAGCATGCACTTTGAAAGACAAACTCCTATTTTTTTTCTTTATTGAGCACCTACAGAGGGCTTGATTCAAATAATTAATGTAATGTGACTGCTGTGGCTTACTGCTGTGAATGATATTAAAGGCTTAATTTATTCCATGTAAATTCTAATCTGTAATACAGGAGATACCTTAATATGTAGAGGGACTTCTCGAATATGCACAGGTCTTTCACCTTCCAGTTCTTCTGGTATATTGTTTTGCTTCGTAGGGATGGTAAACAGCAGAGTACTTGTGGAGAAGTATGCTTCTGTGTCGGGACAATAAAGATTTTGAGCAGTAAGAAATCTCTTCTTTCCTAGGCAGAATGTTTCCTCTGAAGAATATGCACGCCTCCAGAAGAGACTAAAGGACTTGCAACGTAGGCATAATGAATTCCGGAGTTTAATTCTGAATCCTAACATACCATCACTCAATCCAGTCAGTATAATGTCATCATCTGCCTTGCCTCCTGGGCCTGAAGTGTCCTTCTCCCTTCTTCAGGTGGTGATGTATTACAAGTTGTGAAAAATAATACAGCAAAAGAGGGTACTGGAACACTCCTTCATCATAGACCTTAGTCTTAAAGAAGGAGTATTTGGTCTTTGAATGGAGGAAGGAAACTTTGAGGAAAGCTTCTAGTGACGTTCCCTTCCTCAGAATAGGAAGGAGTTCTTGAAAGACAGATGATACATTGCAGAATATAACAAACAGGCAGCTTTAACCCAGTTCTCTGTACTTTCTCCTGACAGTCTTTAAATAGTTCGTTCTGGGCAAGAAATACCATAATGGTGTTCAAATACCATGGTTTCATTATTAGAAAGCGCCATTGCTGCTCTTGATTTCTTGTATGGTTAAAAGAATTTTACTTACTCCAGTGGGCTTCTGGGGGTGAAAATCTCTCTGGCTGAGGCTGACCAGGCTGACTTTACAGATCCTTGGTTACTGAGACCTCAGGTCTATGTCCCTCTTCATCTGAGAGGAGGAACGCCTGCACACGTATTTCTTGCTGATGCTGCTCATCATGAATATTGGAACAATACCAACAAAACATTGAGGAGTAAAATTTAACAAATAAGGATATTTTAGACATCAGTGTTTTTATTTTAAAATCACTAATTAAAAGAAAAGGAATTATTGCTCACTTTGGTCCCCTGTAGGTGTGCAAAATGTAATAGAGCCACTTTTTTTGTATTATTTATTTCAAGGAGGAACAGCATCAAAGAGAACTTTCCCTTCTTCGCAAGCGGCTGGAAGAACTAGAAACCACACAGAGAAAACAGCTGCAAGACCTTGGACCATCTAGAGAGCGAGCAGCGGTGGGTGCGTACAGGGATTTAGCTAGAAATAAGATTGCTGGAGAAAGTGATGCACAAAGTGAGGACTCCAAATAAAATCTGTAAACTTTACATGGTGTTAGTTTTCAATAGGTTAATCTTTGTACGTGCTTTTAATATTTTGCCAAAAACATGCTTATATGTGCCTGAATAGCGTAATATAGATTCTACATAGTTTTGTATTTTTGATAGACTGTCATAAATTATCAAATCTTATGGTTCAAAACAGAAGTATTGAAAGAGAACTATATTTTGAAATGTGTTTATATAAATGAGATAAAATTATTTGGAAGTCAAAATATATGAAATAATCTCATCACACAAAACTCGAAAAAACACTTATCAAAGTTTGAGTTGTGCTGATATTTAAAATAAAAATTTAAATTTTTTTTGTAAACCCTTTGAGACTTACTTGATAATATCCTCTTATTTCTTCAACGTAGAAGCTACTGTATCGGTGTGGAGTTTTGCTGGGTTACTGTTTTGATTGTTAACAATGCTGTAATCCACATTTGGATTGTCATTTTGAAGTTCCCATGCAGATAAAGAGGATGAAATGAAAAGGAAGAAGTGCTGAAAACTTTTATTTGCTACCCTTGGCACTGTGCTTCTATTTTTATAACGGGAATAAGCAATAATCAGGGTTTTTAATATAATGTAGTAGAGATGAAGTATAACAAATTGCCTTCACATGATGAAAATGTAAGTTTGTATTTGTTGCTACTGTGATTTGTTTACTTAACTATTATAAAATTATTTATTCAAGGTTGAATGCATTTTTCCCCTTCATTATCAGCTTAGTGACAGAAACTTGTAAAGAATCAATTATTCTTTTTACTTGATAGCAAAAACTTTCCTGGAAGTACAGGGATGTTGTTATCTGGTTTTTGTTTGGAGTCTTTTTTTTTTTTTTTTTTCCCCCCCCCCCCTCAAAATACTGCAGTAAAAGTATGAGCCAATGAGATACACAGTGCAATTTTTCTTTTTTTAATAGCTTATTCAGTATTGTTATTAGACTGTAGTAATAGACAACTGACTAATGACAGTGCATATGGTGACATTTCTCTCCTGAGGCTGTGGTTTTGATTTTCCATCCAGTCCCCAAGTGTAAGGATTGTACTGCGCTCTCTTGGGGAATTTTGTTAGACATCTCTGAGGAAAAGTATAACTACTGGAAGTAACAGAAACTATTTCTGTGGTCTCCTGCAGGGTTACTTTGGAAAAAGTACCTACCTGTTCCCCACTGGCTTTGCCCAGTGTAAGGTTCATACATAATGGCTGGCGGCCTGCATGTCTGTCCTCAGCTCCGCCTATGTGGCCTTCAGCAAGGCTTTACATGACAGCAGGGGGCAGGGAGGGCAGTTTACACAAACTAGGGGAAGTCTTGGAGGGCAGAAAAAGGGGTAATAGCAGGAGGAAGAATTATGGTTATTTGCTGGGTCAGCACCTCTCTGCCCTCGTGTTGCTCGCCACTGTACAGTTCATTGGGGTTTTTTTGTACTTTAGAGTGACGGAAGAGGTTTGTAACGCACGCCTTGGAGCCTCGCAGGGCTGGAACTGCAGTGGTACTTCTCAGCTGACACCAGTCAGTGTCTTGTGCTTTGTTCCTTGCATGACCTTGGCATTGCTACAAGCTGTGCTTGCCTTAACTGTTTTAAAGCAGACAAGTTAATCAAAATAACCTCCAAATGCATTTTATTCTAGATAAACCCATACAAACACCAACATTTGTCATTTGCACTTTTTTTAAACCATTCATTTTAAACAACAGATTAACTTCTGTACAACAGGAATTACTTTACACATTAGTAAGATTTGACTTCAAACTAGATGACTGCAAAATAATGCTCTGTAAGCTAGTGTTAGAAAATATGCTGTTTGCCATAGCAGTTTGCCTGTAAACATATGAAAATAAGTTAAAGAGAAGTTTGCTTTCAGTTCAGAGGATGCGATTAGAATTGTTGGGTTGCCATAATTAATACAGCTTTAGTCAGAGGTTGTTTTTTTGGTCCGTGTAAACAGTGCATTGCAGATGTAGAAGATGTGCCAATGTTTTGTGTGCTGACTCAAACCTACCAAAAGAGCCACAATCACTTAATTATACTTCACATCACTTTGTGAGATCCACTTGATGGGTTACGAAGTCTCGGCATGACTTTAAATGGTTTACTAACAGAGTGACGCTGTTTAGGAGGCTTGAATAAAAGGCAATAATCCTATTCCAGGCTGTAGGCTAAAGCTACGGGGCCTGCTTCAACACATACTTAATCTCTAGAAATAATTAAAGCTATTGTAGCAAACAAGCAGTAGTACAAATACAGAATAGGACTGATTTTTGTTTCCCCATCATATAAACACATATAGTGAAGTTCACAGGATCAGACCCACGCAAACAGATTATATTTTACAGCTTTTCAAGCAGAAATGTTGGTGGTTTTGTTTTTTTCTGCCTGTACAGAAAGTTACTGTTGAACAAAACTATCACAGTTAATTCAAATGCACTGCCAGCAAACACCTGGAATGGAACAGAACTGCTGAGACAGCTGTCTAGCTGGAAAATCTGCTCATGCCCCTCCTTTAATTACTGTGCTTTTTTTATTTATTTGATGCTGCTTCAAAACGTTGGGTTAGGAAGGATAAAAACTGAGCCCTTAAGGTACGTGTATGCTAAGCTTAAGTGCTACTCAAGCCATGGTCCACTTCTTCAGGACAGAGGGCAAGATAGGTTAGGGTTGGGGTGGGACTTTTTCTCCAATTAAAATTAAACTTATCAAAATATATTGTGCCAGGCAGAGAAGAGAACTGCTGAAAGTACTGCAACACTGTAGTGCAGTTTCCTGAACAAAGCCATACATTCCATCAAGTATAAAGTGTAAACTTAATAGCGAGTGTAAGCCTTAAATTTAAAAAAAAAAAAAAAAAAAAAAAAGCAAGCCATCACAGTATGGGTTGGTGGCTGCCCTCTCTGATACGCAAGAGGTACAACTTGTGCAATCGCAGGGTAGGGAGGGGGCAGACCAGTAGGCAACGTGTTTTTGTGTTTGCTTTCATCCACGTTAACAGCCGGCCTTGCTTCTGCCAAAGCATGGTCAGCAACGTGCTCCGGAGTTGAGCCTGGTACCAGCTGCTGGTGGCCTCTGCCACTGAAGCAGCCGGCTTTAGAGCCGTTGTGCTGCAGCCTTTGGGCTCCTCCAAAGCAGCAGCATGTGACAATAAATGACTGGTTCGCTCCGCTGCTCGGGAGCCCCACACGTAGGTGTCCCCGGCTGGTCACAGCCCAGCACAGGCTTTCTGTACTGAACTTGGGCCATCTGCACTGTTCGCAGCCCATGGCGCACTCGCCCCTGCCAAGGCAGCGACAGCTCTTCCCGCTCCCGTGGGCCACCGCGCTACGCCACTCACCTCCAGGGGTGGACCCCTCCGGAAACACGTGGAAACGTCTGTCTCATCGGCGCCTTCCCTCCATCCAGGGACGGGTGGAGGCCTGCCCAGGTGCCTCTGCGCGACCGGAGCAGACTCCACAGCAACACAACACTTGGGCTTTGCAGTGGGTGCTAGAGCTAGAGCCACGGCTGCCGCTCCACGGCCTCGCACGGCAGCCCCGCTGCAGCCCCATCTCAGCAGCATGGCCACACACCCGCCCTCCAGCGGGGCTGACTTTAGCCACCGCAGCAACTGTAATGGCCACCCTCCTTTTGAAATGCCCACGCCTCGCAAACCCACGCCCCCAGCAGGACCACGGCAGGCAGCTACCCCCTCCCCATCCGGCCCTAGCTGTCACGTTTGCATCAGTTTCTCAGACAGTCGGAGATTACACCGGCCCTGCTGTTCCTACGTATTATTAACCTAACCCTCTTTTGACAAAGTCTTTGCGCAGATCAACCTGAAAAAAAATATGCTGGCTTCAGAGTTGGGAGGCCCTTGTATACAGATGGCAAGACCTGCCAGGACTGCCAGCACTGACCCATGGGCTGACCACGCACCTGAGGACAGGTTTGTGCACCGAAGTGCAGCCATCGTCGACTGCTTCATCAAATCAGGGTGTCCCCACACACTGCAGCTGCACGGAGATTTCACCTGTGAAGCTGCTCACGGGTGTTTCACAGCTTATTTAAGGATGGAACGGTAGCAATGTAAACACAGACTGATGCCCGTCTAGTGCCTTTCCCCAAAAGCCTCTCCCTTGCTCAGTGGCTGGCTTTGCTTTGCATGTGGAATTTCTAACCTAAGAAAGGTAAGTACGTCCTGCCATGCGGCATCTGCCTTCAAACCTCAAACCCACTTTTTCTGCTAAACAAACACACTTGTCCTAAGTGTTGCTTTGGTGCTGTTGTTTTGTTGGGTTTTTTTCTTTTTTCTCCAAACAGGAACCAGTGTACATTTGTCTGGAAGGAAGGAAACTGCAGCTGACCCGTATTCTGAAGCCGGAGCTCATCCTTACAGTTTGGAAGTATGTGGCAAAACATCAGCTTTCTCTCTTAAAAAAAAAAAAGAGGCAGGCAACTTACAAGTTCACACAGGCAGCTCTGAACTTGCAGTGTGTTTTGCACATCTCCTATGAGCTTGGTTTTAAGTAAGCAGAAAGCTTACTTAGGCTGTATTTTTAAACCAAAAGGTATGTGTGTTCAAGTACCTAAAAATGCTGGTCCTGCCAACGCTAGACTCGCTTTCGCATTCACATGCCCATGTTTGAATATGTAACCCTGCCCGTACTTCAGTCCCAAACGCAGACATAAATTGGAATGGTCAGAGTGGAGAAGTGTCCAAATGTTTCAAACCCTGTAAATACAGTCAGTCAAAACAGTTCTGGGAGCAGTAGCACTTTTTTAAAATCCCCCACAGTGATGCTGTGAGCCAGTGCTCTGCTCAAAGCCATTTGCATTTTTTCTTTTCATCAAATAAGGCTTTTACTTGCTGGAGCTGTTTCTGGACTTCTTCAAACCCCCGTTCTCGCTCGAGTTTGCTGACAATCTGTTAACAATTAGCAAAAAAAAAAAGAAATTTTTTTAGTGCTTATTTTACTCGCTGTTTTTTAAAGCCTGCTCTTCTGCATTCCAACAACTACTGGCAGAAAAATCCATCTGAATGCCTGCCTATATGTAAACATTCTTCTCTGACTTTAACACTCTATTTTGGTAGTTTTCCTTTTAAGTCATTGTGATTACAGGATTTGATACGCTTCCACAAAAGAATGACAGAGCCAAGCAAAAAACCCAAAACAAATCCAACACATGTTCATCTCCTGAAGTGTGAGGCAAGGCCAGTGCTCCGGTTTCACCCTAGAGCAGACTTGCAAACCATATTTATTTCTCTTCCTCTGCTCTATAAACCGAGGACAGTAAACTGCCTCTCTTCCTCTAACTGGCCCACTTGGCACCAGCCCAGGCGATAGCAAGGCGCGCTGCTGCTGTCTGAAAACTCTGCTGGCAACTCTACAAAGCGACTGAGGTCTCAGCAAACAATGAATGAGGTTTAGCCGCTCCCAGTCCAAAGCCGGAGGGGAAGGGCACAGGGAGGGTTTCCTTCTAAGGATGGGGTGAGTTTAGCCAGTACTAGCTTCAAAAACACAAAAATGGGCGCTAAGATTAGAAAGTATTCTGAAGTCTCCTCTATCAACAACTTTAATGAGCTTAATACAGTGTAGTGCCATTCTGAGGATGATCCCAAGCTTCTTTTAAGAGGGAAAGATTTGCTGCTGCACCCAGATGATTTGAGACGTTAAGAGATCAGAACCGGTAAGCTAGCTAACAGGTGACTGAGAGCTGGATGATTACAGCCAGTGCTGATGCTGTGCTGCCGGGGATGAAAGAGAGAAAGGTCTGGTTGCTGGGAGACCCAGACAACCTGCTGGAAGTGGTAACGAGACCTTCAGGCAACACACCCCAGCTCGGCTCTTATCTGCCTCCCTGCGCAGTCACACGCAGCCTCTGTTAAGGATGCTGAGCAAAACGGAGCGGAGAATCCTATCGTGCAAAGTGGAGGGCAGGGATTTTCTTACAAAGCAGCTTAGAGGTAGCCTGTGACTAAGTGCTTTCAGTTGAGAAAAGATTTCTTTTGCTAGCAATAGCAGGGACCAGAAGCTATAGCTTTTCCTCTTTAAGAGAAAGACTATGAAAGCAGAGCGTAAGAGGGCTATGATGGGAAGGGAGCAGACGCCTCTTGCTGTAAGGCTGAGTGTGCTCTGCCGAGGTGTTTGTACCGACTGTTAAATCGAGACGCCCGGTGCTACAGTCTAATCTGATTTCTGAATCTCCAGGGAAATGGAGCGTGTGCACAGGAGTTGCGACAGGCGTTAGCAGATACTCTGCAAACACAGTAAAACAAGAAATCTGGACTATATAGGAACTTCCTCAAAACTGCAAGGGAGGATTTTATTGCTACTGTTCTGTGAAATCCAGTGGTGACAGTAAAGGTGCATTTACTTCGGCCTGTGACCCCTCTTGAGAGGTGGGGCTCCAACTGCCCTGGGGGCTACACTGCTCTGCCACCCCCCTCCCCCCCTCCCCAGCTCAGCAGGAGGAGCAGCCTCAGCTGCATCACCCAGGGGCCGTCCCTGGGGCGGCACCCGCTAAGTCACCCGTCAGGCCAGCCCTTGGTTACTTCCAAGTCAAGGCCAGCTTCCAAGCCTGAGGTAGCAAGGTAACATTCAGGGATTAAGCAGGAATAGCAGACACGCTTACCTCATCATAGTATTTCACTACGTATCTGTAGATTTCAATCAAGGCCACTTTCTCATTAAATTCATTTTCATGTTTCTAAACCAGAAAAAGGTTCTAGTCAGATAGTTCTCCTTTTTAAAAAACTTAACATACAAGAAAATGAAGTTGCCGCTTCTCAACCATACCTTAGATTCCTGAGTTAGAAATTCTTCAACCTCTGAAGTGGTCAGCGGAGGCAGATCCCTGATGGCTTTATAGTATGCTTTCACCTCCTTCTTGTAGAGTGGAATGTCCTTAGCGTAGAGAAGTTTATTTGTTGGTGCTTCCTTAAAAGAAAGTATTTGAAGCCTTGTCAATTTTCACAGCACAGATTTCCTAACGTTCCACCTCCACATAGTTAATTGCATCTAATTGTGTCTGTTCTCTTTGTGACTCATTCCTCTTTGTGGTGGTTATATGCAAGGAATTAAGGTTATGAAATAAAGATGAAGAACAGATGCAGGACCTCAGTAACAGCGCATTGTGTTTCACGACAGTTGCCACGTAATTATTTCTATTGGCATCAGGAGCAATGAACATTTGTCCCTTAGACGTATTTTTCTTTCTCGCTTCCCCCTCACTGCTCCCCAGGCCTGAAAGATGGTGAAAGCTGAACCAAAGGGCTTGAGGCTGGTACCCTGTTTACGCACAGTATACAGCAGTGCTGTGGAAAGGTCCCCAGGGTAATGTGCCAGAGAGCCTTGCTAGATCCTGTCCTGGCAGGGGTTTCCCTAAAACTCCCCGGTCCCTACTACTCCTTTTGCTCAGGGGTTCGAGTGCGTGCAGAACTGACCGCCAGGCATGCACAGCCAAAGGGATGTATTTTTTTTCCCCAGGACTTCAAGAACCCAGGTCAGCACTGACCTACCAGGCAGCTTTAGGCTTATCTGTGGAAATAAACTGCTGATGTTTGTTTGGCAGGAGCCGAAGCCCCACCTGGAAACCATGTTTTCAGAACGTAAAAGTGGGGGCTGGTAGTTTCCTGTCACTGCTCTAGTTTAAAGTCTGGGGAATAAATGACATCACCACGTGACATCTTGTCACTACTGTTTCCACTGTGCAATGAGATTATTTAAATGTTTGTTTTCTAAGTGGCTAAAGAATGTTTTAAGATAAAAGGCTAACAATCATGAAAGTAAATAGATTTTAGTACTAAAAGGCCACAAGATATTTACTGCACTGAAAACCTTTATCACATTTCAGCATCCCTTTTCAAATGGCTAATGGAAGCCGTAGTATCAACAGTACTTCAGAACAGATGTTAAGCACAGAAACCTGACAGACCATGCTCATTTGCAGTTTTCCCATCAAGTTATGTGATTAGTCTGAATTCATGACACTTCACTCCTAAAATTAGATAAATAAATATTTTTCATTTACCTGCAACAGATAAGCAGTTGGTTCAGATCACACAGGAAATTAGTCTATTTTTTTTTAGGCTAAAAAACGACTAGCCTTTTTTTCTTGGTAGCGTGAGCCTGAACAAATGCTTCCTGCTTTGGTCCAAAGAAAAGGAAAATATCCTTGGGGAAAAATGAAGTATTTCTGCTCCCCAGAGTCCTGGACACTATACTAAAGAGCTTTTGAATGTAACGTTTCTGGACTTGTTACTCCAACAAATAATTTTGCATGTAAAAAGAGAGCAGCTAGTACATCTGAAAGGAACTGTTTCAAACTTTAAAGCTCTTTCAAGTATTCTTACAGCTCCCAGTAGCTTACTGTGTGTGTTTTCTGCACACTGGTGTACGGCAGACAAAATTTGGACTACTTACCAAATAATGCTAATATTTTTAAGACCTGTGTTCAAAAATCCTTTAAACCTTCATTAAAATCTTACAATTTCCACCCTCTCCCACATGTTCTACAAACACACTGTGCAGAGACTAACTGCAGAGAAGACAAGCAGCAGTTAACTATACAGCATTTCAGCAGCTGTATCTGTCTCCTCCAGTGAATTCTTCAAAGTCTCGTGAGACAGAGCAACAAGGAATGGAAACCCAGCTTAATTAGGCCACTGACAGTTTTGCCCCCGATGTCAGCAGATCCAGGACTCCATCCCCTAAATCATTACAGAGTTGAAAAAGACATGGTTTGAGAAGTGCGGAAAAAACTGGAAGGGCAGCATACCTTCCCCAGAGTCTGTTCTGCTAGAGAAAAGGCATCCATGAAAGCTTGTGCGATTACAGACAAACAGCCATCTATATGCGAAGTCTTCTTAATATCAAAGACAAACTGGGGATTCTTCAGTATGTTCACCCAGAAGCGAAGAGGAAGACTAGACAGAGAAACAACAAGCATCTTTAAAATTAACAACTCGGGTAGCACAACTGCCTTAAAATGGTAGTTTAATTACACTGCACTCACGGAAAGAAGCACATTTCTGGCTGTTAAAAAAGGGATCAGGGAACAAAGGCTACAGAGCAAACGCATCACTCGGTCACCCTTCCATCTTCGAATAATGTCACAACCTGCAGGTACTTCTGTCTGAGTGAGAAGTCACCATGCAGACTTACAAGTCCTGGAAGCTATGGTGGTTTGTATCAGTATCCAATCACAATATACTAGTTACTGGGATCCACAGAGCCAAACCCAGACCTGCCAAAATCTCAATTCTTCTGACTGCAGGTGACCTGTTCCATCTTTGCAACTACCCTTTCAGAGAGTGCACGCACTCCTGTGCATATCGTATGGGCATACCTGTTGGTTTTCCATATGTGAACCACGTCAGGGTCAGTAATTTTTTTGCTCTCAGCCTGGGCGTCCAGAAAGTCAAAAAAGTACTTGATGGCAACAGGTGCTTTATTGTTGGGTAAACTCCAAATGCTCCTGAAGAGCTTTTCAACAACTGAATGAATTGCAACCTGAAAAGTAAGAAAATGAACCACGCTATTTTTGCACAAGAATAGTGCTTTTTCTCTCAGAGAGCTGAGCAAGGCAATCATGCACCGAAACTACAATACACTTGTGGCAAACATCTAGGCCATAGGTTATTGGCAAACAAGACAGTCAATAGTAAAACTGAAACTACAAATGCACCATAATGATCTGCTTTCAAATGTCACATGGCCTATCACTTTACCAACAGAAGAATTGTGGTGAACTTTGTGATACATCGTAGGTGGAAGGAATCGCTCCTTTCAAACAAGACAATATCAACTCTTCAGATACTGTCAGCACTGTTGCTAAAGGCATTTGGAGCTTGGACTGGAAGCAAGAGGAAGGTGAGCAAAAGGAGTTTAAGCAGTTTTCTAGGGCACTGGTCTCCAGGGTGCTGTCTGCGACACATGTTGAACACAGGTGCTCATCAACACTTCACAGCCAAGTGACTGTGGCGCTTGATCCAGTTCTAGGATAACAGCTTTGGACGGCATATGAAGACACTAACATTAGAGAGAAGAACTGAAAACTGGGTATTTCTGATCCAGAAGTGAAACTACTTGGCTCATAAAAGCAAAGGCTTGGCTGCTGGTGGACTCACTGACATCACAGAGTATTCATAAGGGGAAGCA
This sequence comes from Falco peregrinus, assembly GCF_023634155.1. Lineage (NCBI taxonomy): Eukaryota > Metazoa > Chordata > Aves > Falconiformes > Falconidae > Falco > Falco peregrinus. The sequence goes on from NC_073726.1 coordinate 48,755,661, forward strand.
AACAAAGCAAAACTGTTTTGTGCTTTTTTTCTTCACGTCTGTTCCGAAGCTCAGTTCAACCCAATTTTCTCTCAACAAGAAGGACTTAAGTGTACCCCAGGGCCTCGGTGCACCACTGGCCAGTTCATTTCACGGGGCAAACTCTGCATCTGTGTCTCTGTGTGTGTATGGGTGAGAGAGAGAGCAAGGGAGAGACACGGCTCAATGCCATTTCCTTTAGTGCGCAGCGTATCACGGGTGGAATTTCGCAGCGAAGGGTATCACGGCACTGTTGTTCAGAGCACTATCCTGCTCTGGAGAAGATGATTAATTTAAAGCCCTGTAAAAGGACTGTTTCTTAAGAGTCTGATCTTTCCTTTTGTACTTCAGCCTTCCACCGTAAGTTACTGGTTTACTCCAGTAATTCCTAAGGGCTTATGTTAGTTTCCACAGCTAATGAGAGATGACCAGTCTTCATTCTCACTTTGGGCAGTGTCCCAAATTACTTCAGATGCTATCAACAATCTAACTAAATAATGACTGATAGATTTTTAAATGCAAGGTGGCCATAATCATCATCCCTTCAGGCCTCTTGCATCACACAGCTCTCTGTGTTGTGTACTAATTAATATTTTAAGAAATATGCTGTTGCAAAGAGTTTCATAACCCTTTTGAGTAAGTCAGAAACAAGATGGCATTACTGGAGGGAGTAGGAAGGACTTATTCCTAAGGAAAGTGCATTGTATAAATTGGGTAATTGTAGTAAAACTCCAAAAGACCTATTAAAATGAAAAAAAAAATTAAATGTTTTAAAATAAAATAAAATAAGACCTTGTTTTCAAAATGAATCTAGTTATTCTGGATGCTTAATTTGAGATCCTAAAAGATTATTTCATTTCATGGGCAGTATTTTATGAAACTCAGGCCTTGGAAGTGGTCTGTAAGCTGGGCAAAGTCTAGCAGAGAGTGAGAAGATCGTTGACTGAAAGCTGTCTCTCCAGAAGGGATCGTTCTCATTCTATGGGACTCAGTGGCAAAACTCGCTTTCTATAAGCTCAGTAACCCACCTTTATTCTTTAACCTGAGAAAAGAAGTCGTGCTTACTGAGGAGATAGAGAGATAGGAGATAGACAGATAGGAGATAGACAACGTTAGAACTCTAGCATTAGAAAACCTGAAATATGTCTGTCTTTGCAAATGGTCGTAATCCATACTTAGCACAGTGACTTTTTTTAGGCTACCTTTTTATTTAACATTGGATACACATGCGGGAAGTCTGCGTAATTTCTGCTTTCATTTCTATTTCTGTTCTGCCAGATTAGCCAAGCCTAACATCAGCCCTCCCCCCAACAAGGCTTTTACAGTGTACCTTAGTTGACAGAAGCTTTGTCAGGTACATTTCTTTCACTTTGAATTTTTGCTTTCCTTTGTGACCTCCTCCTTTCACATCCTTGTTTGCTTCAGAGTCTGGTAAAATCTGTCACGAAGAGATTAGAGAGATTACACAGATACAAATACAGCTCAGTACTAAATCTACCACTTAACAGTGTAATGACTGAACTCACCAAATGACAGTGTTCATCCGAGTAGTCCACATCTAAACAACAGAAAGGAGAGAGCAAAGAGGCATTAACGAAAGACATGGCTACAAGCTTGTGAATTCTGCTGGGCTCTGGGTTGTGCAGCAGGGTGCGTGCCCGCATGCCGAGGAAGCGGGCTGGCTGTCCTGCTTTCCTGCCTGTGGTGTGGGGGGAGCCTCTGAGAAACACACAGGTCATGTCTCCCCTCTCCAGTGCCAGCCTGTAGCTGGGACCACTAAGCTAGGGCATCATCACCTGCTGCTGGGGTAAGCTGGCTGCAGATTGAAGCTCCTCTGAAAGGAGGACAACAGACAGCAGGTGAGATGATTGCATTGGTTTAGTCTCTAACAGTACTCGGTGCAGGTGGGCTAAGGTCAGGCTTGAAAGCAGTGGCTGAGAACAGACAACCCTGTTCTTGCTGAGGGCGAGAGCAGTGCCATCCCAGTGACTTGCACCTCAGGGATGCATCTCTCCTAACTCTAGATGTCGACTTTGACAGTGAGGACCACATGCTAGGAGTGTCTGTTTCTCCCCAGGGGCTACAGAAAGTCCACCTTCCCCAAGCCACCAGCTGGGATAGAGCAACCTGATTGCAGGGGTAGATGAGATTAACTGACCCCTCGTAAGCACCTTTTAATTCCTGACCTGCTGTTGAGACAGCCCAAAGAAAGCTTTCAGAAACACAGCCAAGAGAATAAAAAAAAATAAATCCCAAACTACACTTTTTTTGTTACGCCTGTGTCTGGACAGCGCACCACTATGTCTGTGATGCACAGCACTGGGCACCAGAGCAAGGCATGTTCCCTGTGTTGGTCCCACCAGTCACTGCTTTGTGTCGCCCGGGCTTTCCTGCCTATGAGTCCGTATCTTTAAGCACTCATATGCCGAGGACTGTAAGTCCTTCTGTCCTTCTTTCCTTTGCCTTCTTCCCTCCTCCTAGGCCCACTATGCCTACCAGAGGCCCAGAGCCAGGGTAACACGGCTCTTCGTTTGGCTCAACCATATCAAAGTGCCAATTTGTCTGACCTCCTATTGACCAGGATACAACCTGTCACAGCTCAGCTCTCTGCATTCCCAGCTCATTCCCCACAAAAGGTTAAATAGGTTGCAGCTCCTTTGTTACCTGATCGGGTGTTTGCCTTCTTTTTAAAGACTTTTACGGTGGCTCCATTTGAAATCTGAAAGCAAAACCAAACATATCATGCTGAGACAAAAGTGTTTAGAATTCACAAACCCCTCAGTTTCATTTCTCCTGTCTTTAAGCCCGTGGTGGTGAAGGAGCACGCCAGCCCGCCTCATCCTCACCACGGCGTGCACGGCTGTCAGCCCACAGCCAGGGCTGGGCTTTCAGGCATGGGCAGCAGCTGTGGTTTGTTAGCCTTACCTGGAAAGGTGGGATGGCAGTTCTTCTGCAAACCAGTCTTTAAGACCTTTCCCTTTCTTTGATTTTTCTAGTTCAGCTCCTATTTGGACATTTTCATTTCCATGTACTGCTTTGTGCCGCTTCTTGCAACCCATCTTTCTACAGACTGCCCAGGCTGAGTTCCCTGGCTCCAGCGCGATAGGATCTTAGAGGAAGCTGAGGCAGGGAGGGGAAAACCAGGACGGTTTCTCTTCTGGCTGCCTTTCTTTGAGCTCAGTCCATTCCCCTCATGCCCTACAGCGGGGACATGTTGAGGGCCTAGCCTGGTGCTCCCAAGAACTATTTTCAAACTTAGCAAAATATTTACACCCTGTGAACTGTAAAGTCAAGATCCATATCTAGCTACCTTGGGATTTCTAGGAAAAAAACAACCCCCGCCTTCCCTGAATTTATAGTGCTGCCGGGGGATGGTAACTATTATCTTTAAAAGAAACTGGCAAGTCATGCTTTTATTGTCGAAGAGTAACTGAAAAAAGGTTCCCACTGAGAACTACACCACTGCTCTGCTGTCAAACGCTGGGTCTTGCCAAGTGCTAGTGTACTTCCCTCTACAATTACAAAAACAACTGGCCAGTTCTAGGAAGGGATCTCTGCCAAAATAATTTAAGTGTTTTTTAAACCTTGGCAGCCAGCCTGGTGTGAGAAACCAGTTTAAACATTAAGATACTCTATCAAAAGCTGTGTCTTGCGCCAAAGAAATCTGCACTTGCACTTGCTCCTGGAAAGTAAATGCGATCTATTTTATAAGTACGATTTTTTGCAGGGTTTCCATTTGTCATACAGTGTTCCAGAGCTCTTTCAGATAACACAGAGCACTTTAAAACCTACAAGTGGGAATACGCTCTAAGGCTAGCTTGTGAGGTGACACAGACAGTCCTCCTCCTTGGCCCTCAAGATAAGTAAACCGGAACAGCGCTACCCAGCAGCTGACACGCTCCCAGAGCAGTATGGGCTATACGCTGCCTCCGCTCCTTCTCCAAGAAGCAGGAGCACAGCTCAACGCTGGAATCTGTTGCCTCCTGTCCTGAGGGAGATGGGCAGAGCTCGGAGGCAGAACCGTGCTTCCTGCCAGGAACTGGAAGCATTGGTGCAGTGCAGTCATAATCCAAGCCCCCACTTCAGGTTTTATTTCTGGGACAAATTGTGCTTTTAGCATTGAGTGGAATACGCTTTCCCTGCTTTATCATTACTGCAGCAGCCATACCTCCTGTTTCTTTCATTATGATCCAATAACAATAAAAGTAAGCCCTTCTTTTTGTGTCCTGATGCCTAAACCGCTTTTCATGGTGGGCTGCTCCCACGGGCACCTCAAAACATCTTTACTTTGTCAGGTGTGTTATTGAGGGGCACAAACAGAGAGAGTGGAGATCTGTTCAGATCCACGCAACATGGAGTACAAGCTACTTTGCAAAACATAAGACGTAGCAGAGTGGCTCTATGTATCTTTCCTGTTCTCCAGGCCTCCTGTCCTCCCTATAATCCAGTTCTTGGCAGTGAGCTCCCTGGATCACTCATTCAGATTTACTCTCTGGGGCTGTGCCTGATCCTGGAATATGCAATGCTGCTACAGGCTGAGAAATTGGAGATCTGTGACTGGACAGCAGACCTGAAAGCGGTTCTCTAGCTCTCTTCTTATGTGGGAACCAGGACATCATGATAACCAGCAACTTTCTTGTCAAGGCTTCTCATTATTCTCATGCAAACAATACTGCAGACCTCATAAAAAAAATCTCATCAATAACCCTACCAGGAGCAAAAAATTAGAGCAAAAGGAGCACACAAATCAGACACACATGAAAGTCTAGAAACAGCAACTTTTTTCACGTTCAGAAACACCACAAGAAATGCAAACATCCTCTACTTGTGCATTTTCAAAACCAGTGTAGAAACTATGTCTGCTTTTTCAAGAATGACCGGGTCTTCTGGGACCTTTGCAACACAACCCTCATCCTCCAGTATCTTAAAAATATTTGATGGTACTTCCCAGTTTCAAAAATCTGGTTACTTTCTAGCATTTAAGGCTGGCAAACAGAAAGAAAAAATCAGGCTTGTCACGAAACTAGGCACTGTTGAAATGTAAGTTGGAATTCCTCAGGCAATGCTACTACCCTCACACTGTGTATGCAATGTTCCTTTTTCTTGCTAACTAGACACCTTTACACTCCTTTTTGCATTAATATGCATACAAGAAAATAAACTAGATATGCTAATGGCTGATACTTGCCACTAAGCCACAACCTAAAATGCCACTAAGCTTCTGCCTAAAAGGTCCATTTTTGTGTCAGAAAAAGCAAACTAAAATATCTGAGACAACCAGCACAATTTCCATAAGGCAGCTGCTAAGCTATAATTGGTGTAGTTACAGCTTTGCAAAAACAATTGAGCCTCCAATCTAACTTGCATCTGTCTGCAGAAACCTCAGACGAAAATAAGGGCTGGGACAATGATACCCAGGAATGACAGTGACCAACTGGAGCAGACTCGTTTGCCATGAGGTACGGCACCCAGGAGCCATGGCATGCCATGAGCTCAGGAAGTGCCAAAAGCTACCAGGTAAAATCAGGGAATTGGAATAGCTGCCTGTAGTAAAGAGAGTGGGTACTATGACGTTAGAGAGAAGTTCAAATACCTAATCGGACTTGAATCTCCATTGACCTTTGCTGCACAGACTCCGAGTGTAACACCGCAATGTCCTAATATGTACAAATCTTTACAAGTGGAGAGGGGGGAGTCCCACATTAATCTACAGATGATTCAAAAAAGGCACAGGAAAAGCTGTATTTGAGACACAGGGCATCGGGGCTCACTGCTGCCTCCCCAAGAGGTAAGGAGCGCCAACAAACACCTACAGAAATCTGTAAAGTGACTCCAAATGAGCTTGGGCCAGATCTGAGCAGCTTTTTGTTCTGCCCAAGCTACTAACAGTCCTGCTAGGAGTCCTCGTTTCTCTCTGTGGATCGCACTGTATTTGCTTATGCAGACAACAATGTGTTCAGGGCTGGCTCAGGTTTCGCAGCACCATACTGCATTGCATGGCACAGACTACACTCATCAGCAAAACTTCTAAATAAATAAAAATAGATCATGATGTTAAGAGCCAGATTTTCAAATTCAACAACAAGGCATGAAGAAAGCTCACTGAAAGCACTCAGCATACTAACCTCATTTCCCAAATCCATCTGTAAGCATCAAAACGTGAGCTACCTTATCACCCGAGGCCAACCATCTGTTGCACGTTGTACCCCAGCCTCTCACCTTCTACTTTGACTACTGTCAGTGGAAACTCCTTAGACAGGCAATGCGACTTGCTATGCTTTTGCAACGTGCTACCCCCGGAAGGGCTCTTCGACCAGTTGCAGCCTTGTGTGTTTTGCAACAATGAACAAATTACTGCAACATTAAAAGTGACTGGTTTATAGCTGCAATTGGAAGCGGAGGGGAAAACTTACGGTACGAGTGGTGACAGTTGATGGAAGCAGAAACAGAGAGAAAAAGGGAAGGAGGCTGACACAGGAGGTCTGAAGAGAAGAGCGAGAGCAAACTCATCAGTCCTTTCTATTCTGACTCGCAATGAGCTTTCACAAATATCACTACTGCCTGTTCAGAAAATCAAAATATGAGGTGGGAAGAGATAAACAATTGCTCATGGTGCAACAAAACCTCAGCAGCAGAGACTAGAAAAGACTCAAGGCAACATTCATAGCTGGAAATCAGATGCTGTTCTAACTGAAATGCTCAACAGAAACAACAGTTTACCTGGTATGCTTAAACCAAGCAACCCTGCAACAAGCAAACCTCTGAAAAGTAACAGAAAACATATGACTCATTGGCAAGTTGTGTGTCACGCATTCCTTCCCTTCTGTTGATAATGCTCAGTGCTTTCTTCAAGGTTTTGGTCAATCAAGATACTTCTATGAGGACAGTATAGTCTTCTATAGACTTCTGGATTCATTAGTATGGCTCCTGTACTTACCTCATAATGACCAATGGTATTTAGCTTCCTTATCCCATCCTCCATCACCTCTGAGGAACCATCAATATCTAACAGTTCTCTTTGCTGCTCTTCAGACACAAGTTCTGCGATATGACAGCAACAGAAAACAATTACATCCCAACAGCATTCTTACTGTACAGATGTTTGTAAAGAAAAACAACACCTAATTATTTCTAGACCAGTGGCTCCCAACTGAGCTGTTTCTCTCTGTCCTTGTGCTAGGTCATATGAGAGTCATTTTGCACTCCCCACGCTACAGATTCTTTTTCTGAGGTGACAGTTTGGGTGGCTTCCACTACTGCAGGCTACTGGTGCTTCACTTTGTGTTGGAGTTCTTGGAGGTGCTTTCACCTAATCTAGCTATTCTGTTGCACGAGCGTGCCCGGGTGTTACGGCCACATTGAGACTAGAAGAAAGGTTCCATAAGCCACTTCTAAGAGATCACCAAAACGAGCTGCACGAGACTGACACAGTATTTGTGAAGGGTGGTCAGGCACTGGTAGTAGATATAAACATCAGATATAAAAGTAAATTATCACCACTTGCTGACATAGCGTCTGAGAAGGTGAGGAAATACCAGCATCTTAGGGGGCAAATCTGGGAGGTGACAAATACAAATACAAATAAAGTTTGTTAGATTTCTTACTGGATCACACGGGAAGTGGTATGGTGGCAACTACATGGTGGCTTTTATCTGACCCTGGGCCCCTGAAGACCTGAGAAGGAAAGGTGGCTCGACTCATCTGCTGGAATGGCCTTATTTACATGTGTAGATATTATAGGTATCTTTGTGATTCACATGCAAACTATTCTATAAACCTAATCTGGCTGTAAATAAACTATATTTGTGGGTTCTCCTGATCAAGTGAAATGTAGGCCTGTTGGAAGGAAGGGCGGTAGAAGGGGTAGTAGATAGGGACTAAAGTACTTGGTAATCATGACACCTCATCTTACCCACTGACAAAATTTATCAACTGGCTGTACTTAGGTGGATGGGCCACCTTAATCCAGAAAAGAAACAAATAAATTATGTACGTTCAATAAATATGTGTTTGTTAACTGCATGCTGAAGTCCTGGCAGAAGCACTATAGATACAGTTCCAGTGCTCTAACTGGTAGCATAAATGCTCTAGTATTTCCCTAAAATCCCTTATGTTCTTTCTTCTAGAACGTATCTTTCTTCTAGAAAGATATGTTCTGCCTAATCACTGGAAAAAAAAGCAAAAAAAAAAGCAAAGCCAAAGGCAGGAATTCCTAACAAGAAAACCAGTGAATTCCAAGAAACTATAATAGAGTGACACTCTCTTACCAAGACCAATTTCATCCAGCTGAAGACCATAGAGAAAGCCATTCTTATTAAGGAAAGCCTGAAGGCTCTTCTCCTTGGCTTGGCCTATGGTGTCGCAGTCCAGAACATTAACTTGGATAGTTTGACAGGCATCTCCACTCTCATTTTCTGGGATTTTTTCAAAGATAACGTTCACTGTCTGGGGAAAGAAACACATGTTATTCTGACTTACAGGGAATACCTGGCATGGGAAATTTACAAATTCCTGACAGCAAACCTGAGAGGTTTTCAGCATATTTATTATTAAAGCAATTTCAAATAAAGATTATTTGAAGGAATTACACAATGAAGCATTCAGAAATCCTTGTGTCTGAAGAATCAAAGATATATAGCTATATATTTCCAAAAGTGTATTTTGTACTCTCTTTTTGTGCAAATCTATATAGCGAATTACTAAAAAAAGACAGGACACTAGGAAAAATTACAATGCATGTTCTAAAAAAAAAGTGCATCGTTTATTTAAAATGAATGCCTTAAAAGCAAAACTGTAAGCGACTAGAGATCTGATAAGGTTGCTAAGTAAGTCGTCATGGTAAGCATGGCCGATTTTGAGTGGATAGGAAGTAGTGTTAAAATGCCTATTTACACGAGCAGATCATGCCGAATGCCTTATACCATACAAAAAAATACACCTCCCCTGGAGACGTCAGCGCCTGTCTGCATACAGCTGTGTCTCCAGAGGCAGCAGAGACAGGGCTGCTGCAGGAGCAGTGGAAAGCAAAAGCATGTTGCAGCAGACAGAATCCAAAGTGGTCCAGATCTGCACAGAAAAGCGTGATTTATTCTATCCGTTATTAATCCAGGTCAAACACCCATACAGCCTGTCCAGTCACAACACCCCTGCCCTTTAGCTCCCTCTTAGCTGGGGCACAACTCAGCTGCTAGGCTGCGCACAAGGTGAGTATGGGCTAGAGGGAGGTGCCAATGAGACTGGGTGACCATCTCCAGAGAATTTCAGTCAAGTCATATTTCTGGTCAGGTCAGGCAGATCAACTGCCAAAAGGCAGGGGAAAAGGGATGAGCACAGAATTGCTAGTGCTGAGAGATAACAGCAATCGCTTCCAGTGCCACAGCCTGCTCCATGCAGAGAAATCACTGTTCAGCTACACAGATACAGATGTTCTGCTGGGGATGTCTTGGGGCAGAATTAAAACAAGTGTTTCAGGTGCTGGCACTTTACTGTAAGTGGTGCAGGAAAATCTACATACTCAAACTGTTCTGGCTGTTGGACATCTCTGATATAATACATATCTTTTGATTGAAATGAGAGGACCGCAGGTGAGACTCAGTGAAGGAGTGACTGTGAAGAGAGGAAGCAACTAAAAATTTTTTCCCCCTGCTGTCACGTGAAGGAAAGAACTTCCGTCCAGGTCGCTGCAAGGACAACTTTTCCCTCTTCTTAGAAAAATGGGTAGCTATTATTTAATAACTACTATTTAATAACAAATGTATTTAATAGTTGTAGAATGCTGTTTTCTGCTTTATTACCCAGCAAGAATGGGAATTACGACACACTGGTGGTGAAAAAAAGTAGTTCAATGAGACATAATTTAACTTCACTGTTTCTACAGAAGCAAAAGGATTATTAAAAACAGGGTTGCAAGACTATGAAGATCAGGATTTAACAAAGGCTACAATATAACTGAAGTAACTGAGAATAACTTAATCAGGACACCAAGATGTTTAATTGTGAGGAAAATGAGTCCATGGAAAGGACAGACAGAACAGAAGAGGAGGATATGTGGGAATGGTGCCTACAGAAGGAGAAGCAGACTGAATGCCATGCCTCAGGTTGGGATTTCATGCAGAAAATTAGTAAAAAATATATTGGCACAGGAATGAGGGAGTCATGCTTGGTTAGGCCCACAGACCCGCTGAACAGACAGCAGTCCTGTCCTTGACTTTGACTGCCCTGAGGTCGTGGTCTTGTAGGATAAAAATATGGACAGGGACTAACTGTATTTTGACTTTGGAAAACTCATTTTAATCAGACTTTGTCTCTTGTAGTCTCCAGACTGATCTTTCTGGAGTAGCTAGTCACACTTTAACTAATGTTGATTTGTCTTTACATCCTTGGAAGCATCCCTTCCCTTAGTTGATCCTTTCCTCCTAACATTATTCCTACACTGCAATATGCACATTCCTGATTCCTTTATTTTCTCTTCCTTTCAGACCATCAGGAGAAACTGTCTTTTTCTCTGCTGCATTCCCTTTTCAGCACATGGTCTCACACGGATCACACATAAATGTGCAGACTCTTCAGTTATTAGCATGTGAGAGCTCTCCCATCCCTGCACGCTCAACTCATTGCAGGATGACAGGACTGCAAAAAGAGAGCAGCAGTCCTTTATGTAGGTGGAATACAAGTAATTTATGGACTCCTTAATTGACAGTATCCACAAAGTGAGGATAATAACAACACTTTACGACTCAAAGGTGGTCAGATGGGAAGAAATATTGAAATGCATAAAAATCTAAACCAAGAGAGCCAGACAGTTTTGCTGATATGATTTCCTGCAGAAGTTAATCTTAAGTGATGAAGCAATTGATGGGGAGCTAGGAAAGCCAATTATTATTAAGTCTTCCCTCTGCAGCTGAAGTCCTCATAAATCAGATTCAACCTGTCTGACAGCACGATCCCTGGCTTTAGAAACCATTAATCAGAATCTGACAGTCACAATCACTGCATTTAGACACAAAGTGTAGAACTGGAAAAAGGATCAGAAAGGACTGTAAAATTATGAAAGCCCTTTTATGATCAGCTCTGAAGGTCAGAAAACATTTAAGAGAAATCACAGGAGAATACATGGAAGGCACAAAGAAACATTATCAGGCCCCTTTTCTAAGCTTTCTCACTTTACAAAGTAAACAGAAATACAAGTTAACTTAGGGAAAGATTCAGGAGAAAATTACAGGACATGGTTCAGCCTAGTAATGTCTAGAGTTGAGACTTTGTGCACTAGATACTAGTGATTAGCAACACAAAGTCACAGTGCTCTTCAGCAAAGGCTTAACAAAGGTTGCAAGAATTGTTAAAGGCTACTGAAGGAGAACAAGGCAAGCACCTGCAACTACTTGTATAGGAACTAGTTTGGTACCTAGCTAAAAGAAAGGAACAAATTTTAAAAACATTTTTTTTGCACTCATGCAGTGACAGAAATAATGACATTTGAAGACAATGTTTATAGATGATTCTTCAGTTTTGCAGTTTTCTTGAAAATGAATTTCCAACAATGAATTACTTAGTAAAGCTATTAATAACCATAGCAGATAAATGTCATGTGGTTTAACAAGTAAATGTGATAATGCCGTATTTTCTTAGAAGTAAAGAAAAATCATCTGGGATATTCAAGGGTTCTTACTCATTACTCTGTTCTCTATTCAGCTATGCATCTGAACAAAGTGTATTTCCATTTAACACACTGACTGAAAAAACAAGAAAAACTTTTGACTGCTAGAACTTAAGAGAATTTATGTAAAGGAGACAGCACCATGATGTACAGCGCAACAAAACTGCCTTAGACCTACACTCCTGTCACCCAGACTATGAAATACAACAAACAGGAAAAAACATAGTGATTGTATGATCCTTCTGTAGCAGCCAGAACAGTTACCCATGAAGAGGTTATAGAACAGCTAACAAATTGGCACCGAAAATGTTACAGGAGTTAAATTTAGGCTAGATGGGCACTATGCAAAGCAAGGGTTCTACTCTCGATGCTACAACGGTACTCAATCTGTACCTAATTCAGAAGACTCTCCTGCAGCCAACATCTGCCCTGCTTGCTTCCTAGAGAGGGCCGTTGCGTCTTCTTTTGCTGACAAAAATCCCCGTATGTCACATGCTCTTATAGCTTCCTTATCTCTCACAAAGTGTGCCTAATAATACCACAAGCATGGGTATTATTAGGAAATCGGGTTCCCTTTCGCTGCTCTACTCCCTTGCAGCCCTCCCACTTCTTTTAACACCCTTCTTTAACTCATAAAGCAGTTGGACACTTTGAACAACCTTCCACCACTTGGCTTTGCTTCACTGTCAATAAAAAGCAGTTGGCTTAACAGGTGCATTAGATAATTTCTTCCCATCTCAAAATGCAAACTCATTTCAGCAAAGAATTCAACAGCCCAAATCCTCTCTTTTAAAATAAGCAGTGACTATTCAAAAGAATGCTGGAGCACCAAGTCTACCACAGGAAGAAGTCCCCTGGTTTTCCACAGGAGAGATTCCACCAAGAACTTCTCCCATGCTAGGCTGACATTGTGTAGCTTTTCTATTTAAAATGAAACACTTCAGTGAAACGCTAACACTCAGCTGTGCGCTGCGCTGCTTCATCAGTCATTGAGCAAATTATTCACTGAGGGGTGCAGCTGCTTGTCTGCCTGTGAGAAAGCAGACTTGCTTCCCCAGCCTGTGAAAAGGCTCCACAACACATCCAAGTCTCTTTCAAGGCAGTTTTATTTCTCAATACCCAAATATAAGCACAGTGTGAAACCACACAGCTCCTCAGCTCATACTGGACCAGTGCTTTTAGAAGCATCTTTCCTTCAATTCCTCTGCTTGAGTATTTACTTCAGCAGCTCATCTCCGTTCAATATCTGACCCTTTCCAGCAGAGAGGGCTAACAGTAGGGGGCTGGCTGGTTCCAAGGTCTGTAGCCTTTTTAAAAAAGGCATGGGGCCCAGCCAAGGGCCAGCTCTAACACAATTCAAAACCAACATATTTCTTAGTTCTCTTTTTGACCTGTTACAAATGGCCTGAATTTTAGAAAATCTGTCTTGTCCTTCCTTCTGGCTCTCTACTCGGTGCATCTTCATTGTCCTGCTCCAAGAGTTTACCTGCATAGTGGTGTGTTTAGGAGAGAACCGGTGGAACCCCCCTTGATTTTTTTGAGCCTGTCTGTATTCTGCTTTTATTGGCTTAGAACCGACTCCCGATCCTGAAAGGAGATATTTGCATGCAGAATGCCTACACCCTTCTTTGCGCCCTGCCACTATTTTGAGCGTTAAACTCCTTACCAGATGCATCTCTGCATCTTCAAGTGGCTACACAGCTTAAAAACCTGGACACTGTGTGCCTGCAGATGTGCTTCAGTATCTTTCTGTCACTCTCCTTTTGGCTGTGTTTTTATACTTTGCTCTGGACAGGTAGGTTTTAATGTACTGCTATTGTAGGGCTGTGGAAAGGGCCAAAATAAAATACCAACAAAATACTGCAAGACTCAGAATGTAACTGCAGTGAGCAAATGTGCAAATGCATTTGAAAATTCAGCTCAGAATTAATTCCATCTAAAAACCAAAACCTGCAATCCTTTAGGGAGAAATTTTCTTCCAAAGAAAGGAGAAAATACTTGGTTTCCTGTTGGTACGCTCAAAGGTCCTGCATTTCATTGCAGTGCACGTGAGTGGTGTTACTGAGAGAAGAAAAGCTGACTCCTTCCACTTCAGCATCCTGTTAAATGCTATTCTTGAAGAGAAAACGTGCACTGCTGGCCTGCTTCCCCAGCCCAGAAAGCTTCACTGTTCCACCTAAATCTCTTTCACAGCTGAGTTCTAGTTTCTAGCATAAATCTTAGACAGAACACCGAACAAAACTGTTTCCCTGTCCAGCCAGAACCAGAGTCCTTGGGCTTCATCTCTATAATTTTACTGCAGGATCCCCTCCCCTTTTCTGACAGTTTTAAAGGCAACATTCAGCCACTTTCAGCCAAGTCCAATACCCTACTGGACCTTAGTGGGGAAAGCTGACTTACTAACTAACCCTGGAACAGTATCATTCTCTCCTACTAAAAAGCAGGAATACAAAGCACAAAGGCAGCAAACAATGTTCAAGAAAGGCTCTCTGCTCTCTCACTTCCTCATCCATCTGCAGCCAGCCTTCCCCACTGATACCGAGTCCTTCAGACCGCTTCCCCTCTCTCCACTGCAGGCTGCCCACAAGACCTTATCAGCAACTGTATGCATAGAAGTAGCACTAGGGAAAGTATTTAAGGCAGTGTACAGTGGTTCAGCATCAGCTATCCCCCCCAAGGTGCTCTCAGTTTGAATTTGTGCTATAAATAAGAAAAGTCAATCAATTCCACAGGACCAGATGTTCCTGCGCAGTCTACTAGGAACAAGCATATTGAGCCTGCTTGAAAATTGTTGCTCTGCATAACTACTGGGTTTTGTATGCTATGGCTATATATAGCGATATATTTAAACTTACCCTGGATCCCAAATGCATGCCAGAACGCAGCGCACAAACAAGGAAACCAAAGATACAATATTATGCATTTAATTTTTAGTCACAAACTTCCTTTCCAAATGCACGTTGTGGTAACTTAGCTTGAAGTACCTTCAAATGAAGCTTCCAACAACAGCTTTGTAAACAGCTATAAGAAGATCTGCCTATAAATTTGTCAGTCCAAGAGCTTTTGGCAGAAAATAACAATTCAGAAATGTTTCACAGAAAGGTTGTCATTTCAGTGAGCTTCCTATGTGACCCAGTGAGCTAAGTCCAATGGGTTACTGACCAGCCAAAATTTTCAAGGTCACATAGTCTGCTCCAGTATATGGCATCTTAGGACCTCCAGGTTCTTGCTGCAGAAATGGAAGATGGACAGACCTAGAAGCTCCAGCCCTACCTGAGGCTCAGAATATGGACTCTGAAAAGTACTGAATTCTCCTCCAAAGCCACCAGCACTTGCAGTGTCCCTGCCATGGCAGTTTCTGCTCCCAAGCTCTGAAGCTCGCTATTCAGTCACACTTCTCATACTCCTAAGTATGTCTGGTAACTCTAACAGGAAGCCAGGAGTTAAGAAGCAAGGAAGCTATGGAAATGACTGGAAACACAGATTTTTAAGTTCTCAGGCTCAAAATCTGGAAATTCTGGAAAAAAAGTGCTCAGGTTATTCTGAAACCCTTTTTCAGACCTTCTACTCAAAAAGCCACAATTTTTACATGCTCCAAAGTACAATAACCCTTGCTGCCCTCCTCCCCTCAGTGTCAGAATGACAATCAGTAAAAGAACTCCAGCTTTAAAAGAATTCTGGGTGTAACTGGAAAAGAGAAAGCGCTTTGTAATTGCTTTGAGAAGGCAAGAAATCTATGCTGAAGTTCAGAAATTTAGCTAGGCTTCCCAGACACCTTGTTTTTAACCATGCAACTAATTAAAATCCACCACATTAACCTTGCTAATTTAGAGCTAGTAACATGGAAACACACAGCAAATGATTGCTGCCTGAAGATTAGCCACAAGTAAACACAATAGAAAAATAAAACCTCAGCATTCCATTCTTTCATTCATTGGAAAAGTGTAATTTAGCTTAAATTCTAAGCATATGTTTATATTTTTGTAGTACACTTTAAAATAAGAAGGAATTTTAATACCCTGAGACTTCATTAAGCCTAACCTTTGGCGATTAAGGCATGCTGTGAAGCCACAAGTGAGTGCTATTTCTGAAATGTGTATTGGTGAAACGCTAGCTAGTTAAACTCTGTTGCGTTTTGAAATTTTGTCAGCAATAACAATTGTATTTTCGGGGTACTTAACCATCACCTTAGCATCCAAGAACCTTAATTTAGCTTCCTAGAAAAAGACAAAATGCGGTAGTTGTCCATGTTTGGAGGGAACACAAACTGGCAAACATACCACTGTTTTGAACTCAGACACTTGCCACAGCAGCCAGTCTTCGTTAAGCGTGTACAGGGCTTTGCAAGTTATCGCGTCAACAGGGCCTTTGTTTATCCTCTGATTGAGGGTTGTCACTAGCAAATAGAAAGGTTCACCAATCGTCTCCTAGGACATGAAACAAATGCAAGGAACATGTTTATTTTTGCAATAATTAAATGGGCACGAATAATGAGAGAAAAATATCAAGTGTAACAAATTATTTCCTTTTAACTGACTTGCTATCTTGCAATTAGAAAAGAAAATCCCTCTGAGCCGATTTATCTAGTTATTTGTTTAAGCCCCATCCTTTGCTTTTCATGTGAAAGTCTCATGCAAATAGCAAGGGACAGCTGGAGTGTGTGGCAAGACAGCTCACAGCCCCTTGCTGTGCACAAGCACGCTACAGACAAGCTGCTCCTACTCCACCTGGCAGATGCTTCCTAGTTCCACCAGAGAGTGGGTGGGGGGCGAGATGTGCATGTGTTCACACACATACTTCAGCTATTCCAACCTTTTTCAGTCTTGTGAGAAAACAAGCTAACAACTGGTTTCCTTTTGACTTGGTGTCTCCCCTTGCTGTCCCTGAAAAAAAGCCTTGGGAGCAAGGTCGTGGGATGTAGACTGGTGTATCAGCAAAAGAGGGAATGAACCTGGGGCTTCCCTCTCCTGCCTGAACTGCAGGCTTCAGGGAAGTACCTGAGAAAGGAAGGATGGATCTTTGTTTCCACATGACACCATTCCTGCAGCCTGGCTAAGGCATCTCACTAGCACAGCTCTGTAAAGATGACTGGTGTACCGAGAACAGATCTCTGACAGTTCCTTGGCTTTCTCCTGGGGTTTCAGGAAACTGGTGTGAGCTGCTAAGCCTCAAACAATTCTGCTGCTATATTAATGCAAGAACTGATATGAGTGATACCAACAGTACAATACCATCACACTGGTAAGAGAAACAGGAAGCATAACCAAGCACTGAAACCAAGAATGAAGTGCTATGAAGTGGAATAAAATAAACAGCAAAATGAAAGAAAATGCTTATTTTGTTTCCACTTGAAGTCATTTAGTTCTTAAAATCTGCAGGCTGTTTGGAGGTTAAAAAGTGTGGAAAGAAGTTTAGTTTTCCAAAAGATGGTATTCCTTACATTTCCATTACGTGGTAGCTTTCCAACAGCTTGCAGAGAAAGGTACAGCTGTACTTAAACAAGCATGTCAGTCTTTTAGTATGACCAGAATACATCTCCCGGAGATGAAATGTCTAACATGAGAAAAGAATATGCTTGAACTGCAAAACTACCCAAATCTCAGCCAAATAAAGGACGTGATCATTGCTTACATACGTGCTCTTTTCCTACCTCCCACTGATGACAGCTAGCTAAGTCATCTAAACTAGAAGAGAACACATTAATAATGTTAAATTGAATGCTTTAAACGGATCCCTCTAACAATTCCTATGGAAGAAATCAGTTAAAACAGTTCTTTGCATATCTTACATAGTAACAAGATGTACACGTACCCGAAGAAATCCAGAAAGGCAGACAGACATCCAGTTTGTCAGCAGTTTTTCTACCACAGATTCTGTTCGCCTGAGCAGGAGCTTAGGCTGTACATTGCTTGACTGCTCCATCAAGTCCTTTGTCAACACTTCCAAAATATGGGTTAAATAAACTAGCTTAGTTTGTAGTGCAATAGTCAAGAAGGATGCAAACAAGCACCTGTTAAACAAACAAACAAACAAACAAACAAAAATAAAAGGAAGAAAAAAAAAAGGAAGAAGAAGGGGGCAGGAGGGAAGAATGCTATAGTATTTGGAATTTCTCTCCCCAGTCATCTTTAACAAATGAAATACACTTTAGTACAGTTCATATCTTAAGTTCTCCCTCCACAGGTACAGAAATTGTCCACTGATCTGTACAAAAATATAAAATATTGAAGTCCATCTGCTCTTGTGATTATTTTTAAACACAGAATTTGTGTCTCTAGATTTAATTCTGCAGAACAACACCTGCTTCAGTGACAGAACACTTCTAAACTGTAGAACTGTTGATCTAACTGCAGGAAGTGTTTACAGTTTTGAAGTGAGTTTTCCTGCTTCTCTGCCTCTTTGTTTACATGTGCAAACATTCTGATTTCTCTTTAATGGCTTTTTTTAATGGCAATGTTTTTTCTTCCTCATTGTGTGCAGATGGAGAAGATAGAAAAATGCTCTGGGGTAATGCAAGCGTGTTTTGCAAGAAACAGAAATTACATTTGTGCGCTACAATCCATGTTGTTTTTTCCTGCTAATTCTTTGTCTTGAAGATGATAAGCATAATCATACTATACCTGTCTTTCACAGAGAAATTTTTCTGCTTTTCAAGGGTGTGAATGAGAGTAACAAGAAAGTTCTTGTTACAAATTAAAGCATGCAACATGTTGAAGCTTTCGTCCTTGCTTGTTTGGTCTCTGCTCTGGAATAGTTAAACAAAAATAAGCAAACTGTAGTTTGGCTATGATGGATTCTTAATGCTCAGAAAAATGGTAAGCAACATATGGGATAAGAACCTGGCTTCATTCAAATCAGCGGGAATTTTGCATTTACTTCACGGGTCTCAGGATTTTACCAAAGATACAGTTGCATTTCTGTGCAACACAGAGTACACACAGGCAGAGCACACATTTTCTGTCATATACACAAAGTAATGCCAATAGCTAAGTTTGCCTGTCATTTTCCATCACTAGATTCTGTTTATTTCATTTAAATAAATCATAATATACATTGGGTAACAGCATCTTACATACCAAATTCTTTTTATACATAAATCCACGTAACCTTCCTCATGGGGGAAAGGGAACACACTGAAAATGCAATCCAATGTGTTCTAGAACAACACTGAGATAAGGGATACAATTACTCTTGAAAAACTGTTTGTTAAATAAGGCATATCACACTACATCAACTTACCTGTGGCATGTCTTCACTGAAGATGGATGCAAAGCCTCCTGACTAAAATATAAGACAGGTGATATTTATCATTCTTAAGCATACCAAAAATTTCTAACACATGTATGTTAAACATGCCAAGCACGTTCCTGATGGCATACGACTTGAAATAAAACAATGCAAATGCTGTTTTCTAGCACAGCTACAATATAAAAACTCTACACAATAAGGTGCTGCCAAGGTTCACTGAAAAGCGAACTCTCAAAGATGAGCTGGTACTGACTTCAGTGCTGCTCTGTGTGTTACTCTGTGCTGCTGAGCTGCACTAGCACAGCAGTCAACTATCGGTCCGCAGGAAAAGCTGTTCATCACCCTCATCTGCAAATGTGCTGGCGTGTGAGGGGTGCTGTAGGCTGCATCCTTCTAGGACAGCAATGATAGCCTTCGGTATACAGGGTTTCTGTAACAGAGTGACACTCAAGTTCATCTGCCTCCATTCATTTCAAGGCACTTCATGAATGTTCACTAATGAGCTCTCCAGGAGGTCCATGCTGTCAGTCTCCAGAGAGGCACAGGTGCCACCACACATCCAGTCCTAGCAAAAGCTCTCACAACAAAGGGAAGCCCCCAGTTCTCCAATACCTTGTCAATGCCTCTTGTCTGATTCTAACAGCCTGTAAGGTCCCAACACAGCTGCATGTTCCCAAAGCAGCACCCTTGAGCAACAAATTCACACTCCTAACAGTCATCTGCTCTATCTGTGATGCTGGCAGCCCCTAGTTTCCTTACAGAATCATAGAATCACAGAATTGTTTAGGTTGGAAGGGACCTTCAAAGATCATCTAGTTCCAGCCCCCTTGCCATGGACAGGACACCTCCCACTAGATCAGGTTGCTCAAAGTTCCATCCAACCTGACCTTGAACACTTCCAGGGATGGGACATCCACAGCTTCTCTGGGCAACATGTTCCAGTGTCTCACCACCTTCATCGTAAAGAATGTCTTCCTTATGTCCAATCTAAATCTATCCTCTTTCAGTTTAAAACCATTGCCCCTTGTTCTGTCACTACAGGCCCTGGTAAAAAGTCTGTCTCTGTCTTTCTTATAAGCTTGCTTTATATTGAAAGGCTGCAATAAGATCTCTTCAGAGCCTCCTCTTCTCCAAGCTGAACAATCTCAGCTCACTCAGGCTTTCTTCACAGGAGTGGTATCCCAGCCCTCCAACCATTTTCATGGCCCTCCTCAGGACTCACTTCAACAGGTCCATGTCCTTCTTATGCTGGAGACACTCTTGTGAGAGCAGAGTAGGGAGGGAGGATCACCTCCCCCAGCCTGCTGGCCAGGCTTCTTTTTATGCAGCCCAGGATATGATCAGCTTTCTAGGCTGCAAGTGCACATTGCCAGCTCACATCTAATTTTTCATCTACCTATCTGATTTTTCATCCCTCCTTTTCCTCATGACTCCTGTTCTCTTCTCCCCTACCATATTCTTCTCCCTCTTCCTCCATTGGCTATTCCCATTTTTCCAGAACTTTTTCAGCCCCCCCTAACACCATCTACCAATAAAACAGACACACACAGAGAATGAAACAATCAAAACCACGTTAAAGGTTAAAAATGCTTGTGAACAGGGAACAAGTATGGTAGCATCAAACCAAACAATGTGGGAAATTGAGGGAAAACAGAAAAAATCTAAATTGAACAAGTAAAGCAAAAAACCAGGCTGAACAGAAGGAATATTTTAAGAACAGATGTAATATCCATCTAAAAACCTACAAGCATTAAGCACAAAACAAAAGCTATCAAGCCAGATTAAATATAAAAAAATTGAAGCAGCAGGAAGTGAGAAGCTCAAAATGAGATGGGGTCTATCACTCTTCATTTCAGGTATCTGATTCAGGTATCTGATTCAGGTATCCTTAAGCAACTCATCCCATCCTGAGACAGATTCTCAGACGAGTGGGATGGATCGCTTTCTTGAGCTGCCTGTCTCTGCACTGACTACAGAAGATGCTCAGTGAACAGCTTTGATGTCCATGTTTAAACAGCTTAGGTTAGGAGAGACAAAGCTCATTGAACATTGAACACACTGGAAGGCAGAAAGAGTACAGTACAGGCATCATTCAAACACATGAGGTTAGTGAGGGAAGTGGTGGTTTGTCACTTTGACCCTTCTGACGCTCAGTTGCAATCTACTACCCCATCACCTTTTCTGTTCACCAGCAATATTTGTTTAGTAGAGCACTGCTCTCCTACCACATTCATAAAGCACAAGGCATGTTTGGACACTCCGGTAATGTAAACGATAAGTACTTAGCAGGACAAATCGGTATACAATACATTAAATAACTTGCCTGACTGACACTGCATGTCTGCAGAGAGCTAATAGTGGCAAGTTTACCTTTGTGGTATCAGTATTTCACACTGAGATAAGATCTAATTGGAATCGTTTCCAGGATGCAGCAGCATGAGTCTCGCCAAGGCAAAACAGGAGCCCTTCCCTTTCTGACCTCACATAATGCAATGGAGTGGCAGACTTCATGTCTTTTTTCCTTTCCTTTTCATTTGCATAAAGCAAAGCATTTCCACCCAGACAGCTTCTACAGATTGTTACTGTTTTGACAGGAGACTACCACTAGTAAAAGATGCATTCCTAAAAATAACCACTATTTTAATTCTAATATGCCTGGCAACAAATTAAACTGAAAGAAAAGAGATACACAAAGTAACGTTTCCTTGGTCCAATTCCTTCAAACCTCCTAGCGACCCCATAAAAATTACACTGGGGGCATCCCAGCAGTACCAGAAGAGATATTCCCAGTTTCCTTTGGTGTGAGAGCTGGACTCAAAGCGTACAAAGATTATGCATACGTAATTGTTAAATATTAGTCTACCTTAGTATCTGGTATTTGGTGGTGTACATAAAAAGACCCTCATTCTGCACTATCACATGTTTAATTTTATCACAATGAGCTTTTAGTGGAATCGCACATGGCAATAAAGCGATGCAGTGTGCAGATAAGACTGCAGGATGGGACCACAGCACTGATGAGTAATACATGAAGACTAGTGGGTAGTTCGCATACATACCAGCTATACCCTACAAAACCGCAGCACTAACCAAAGTTTTCTACTCATTGGTGACAGTTACACAGCAAAATATCACCAGCTGAGATCACAGCTTCTACCAATTAGTAAATGTCGGTAAGCATTGCTTAACATCATGATAAAATTTTGAAAGCTGTGGCAAATGCACTTATCAGCATTGTAATGTGCTACATATGCAAAAAAAAAAACCCAACAGCAAGAGAAGTAAAACATTTGAAAAAAGGCCTCTTTGGTCCTCTGATGCAGTGGCACAAACTGCTCCAAAGAACAATGAAAATATCCACATCTAAACCAGACAGCACTTAAGTACTAATGAAATTTTTAAGCATGTGACCTGCACTCCTCTGAATCAAGGTCTTACCATTTCTGTCAGCAGCTTGGAGTAGAAAGTTAGCACAACCTTAGAGCCATTTCTTCATCCCACAAGTCTAATTAGGAAGTGTCATGATGTTAGTAGCATGTTAGCTAGCCTGACTGTTGCTTTAATTAGCTATAGCATGGAAAGTGAAAGCATGAGAACAAGAAAAAGCAGTGGATAAATTATAGCTTAGTTAGGATGGCCTGAAAGGCAAGCAGCTTAGGGAGGCTGAGCCAAAAAGAAATGGATGCACACACAACCCTTGAAAATTCAACAATAGTTCTTTATCTATAGCAGTTAGGCTTCATTAAATATAGAGATGTACAGCCATAAGTGTTCTTTGCTAATTCTTGACTTAAGAAAAGTTTCTCGTGAAAACAATGTGCAATCACTATGTAGTATTTACTGTAGTTATTTGATCCTGACCTTCCTAGCTTTTTCATTATTAGGCAGGGCTGACAACTGAAAGACTTGTAAATAATTACCTCTGGAAAGAAAGTTCTAAGAGCAAAGTGTTTGTAGTCAAGGAAGGGAACAGTTCCAAAACTATCCACCACATCTAATTCATCCATCTGCAGCTCAGCAAATCCTGAAAAAGCAACCCCCCTCCCCACCCAGAGAGTTAGTTTAGCTGACACAAAATCATCTTTACGATTATAACTTGGCCCCAGTAGATATTCCTTAAAAACAGTTTTCAGGGAAGAGAGGTTGTTTTACTACTGAAGCTCTTATGAACAGGAAAGTACCAATCCATTTTTTTCCTCCCACTTTTGCTGAAGGAAATATTACGTGCAATCCTATTAGTAGCTCAGTGCTTTCTGCTACTGCAGTGCACAACATTAAAGAGGAACTCTGATACAACACAAAAATATTCTAACAGCTATAAAATTAAAATGTTTATATCATGTGAGCTTCTTGACAGTTTCAGTTCAGAAATTATCCTGTACTTAAGCTCTATAAAGCTCTTTAGACCTACCCTCACGTATTTCCTTCCGAATCTCATATTCCAGCAGTTCAAGTTGCTGACTCTGTTTACGAGTTAACTCTTTGGATTTGTATCTAGTAACTATGAATGCCGCTAAAAAGGAAGAAAAAAAGATTCTGAGTACAGAAATCGCAGAACAGAAAACCCCTATATAAAATATATATTAATATTACTTTAAGAAACAGAAAGATTAACATACACTTGCACTCTCCAGGAGGATTACTGTTTCTACTGTTGTTAGTGTGCTAGTACCCATGAGCCCTGGTTATCTGGATCTAAACCCTAATGTTTAATAAAAAACATTCCTTTTAACAAGGTCATAGAATTGTCAATCCAACTTTATTCGAAGCACACCCTGCTACGTACAACCTGCACAGTGAGACACAGAATCTAACAACCACTTCTGCTAGCAGCCTTCTTAAAGTAGCACTGATAGAACAGGAAAACCAGTTGTTTTAAGCAGCAAATCTGAATTAACTTCTCTAAAGCTTATTTTGAGAGAGTAAAGGCATGAGATACGGTTCCTGTAAAGGTAATGCACTTTTTAAAAAGAAAACCAAGCAAACAAAACAACAAACTCCTAAACTTATTACAATGGATGGAAATTCATCAAATACATAATCAGGTCAACACGTTCAGAAAACAAGTGTGACAAAAAGAGGAGGGTATAATTATTTACCCCCCTCAATTTAGTAATGACCTACAAATTCATGAATGATCCAAATGAGACTGAGCAGAAACACCACAAACACTGCCTGAGGATAAGCAGTTTGTTAGGGAACATCTGCCCCAGGGACAGGAGGGAAGCCCAGCTGACAGCTGGAAGGGCCCGAGTTGTGACACAAGGATGTCAGTCCTACGGCTTGCCTCACTAAATGATGACAAATAATCCCAGCAGAACAGACATAACTACTGTCTCCTAACGCGCTGTAATCTGACAAGATGGACTTCACCACCAGACCGGAGTTAACTTTGTCCACGCTTATTGGGAACCAGGGAAAACCATCGGACTGCTTGTGACAGTCCCAAACATGTATGTGTGCATGTATATGTGTTTTATGTGTCATGATTATACCCTTCAGCAAATCAAAAACTGAAAACACGTTATTGTACTTACCTATAATGACACCCACTACAATAGGTAGCAAAATAAGAACATATAAATATATGTGTGATGATGTTGGTTTGACTTCATGCTCAAAATTTCCTAATTTGACCTGAAGAAAAATAATGGCTGTGTTAATAGAGGACAGGCATTATACCAGTGCTTAAAATGACATTTATTGTATTAAAAAAAAATAAGGCACATGGAAGACACTGGTTCTGCAGATTATTGGGAAAACAGCAGCAATTTGGGAAAATATGTATGAACCAACACAAACTTAACTTTTGGTGTGTTTGATGTTTACGCAGGATAACAGAGCAGTGACAAGAGAAAAATTTGGAGGTCTTCATGCAGCATCAAATTTTGCCATTGCTCTCACTGTAAACTAGAGCCCTCGAATGGCAAGATCTGGCCTCAGGCTGGCCAAGTGGCTCATGGACTTCAGAATCGCTGCTAAACATTCTGGCATTTTGAGGTAAGGAAGGTGTGTTGTTAAAAATATTCCTTTGCACTCACAGTGTTACTCTGCTGAGCAGAAAAGTAAGATAAGACTCATGCTAATAATAAGGGAAGTAAAATGTTTGACATACACCTAGCCCACAGCCCTCTTCCCTATTTCTTTGCAGAAGTTTCAACCTCTTTACATAGGATGCAGGGCATTCCTGAAGGTCTGTTCGAGAACAAAAACAACATACACACACAACATCCCCCAACAGCCACTGGGCTTGTCGAAGGCAGGACAGGCATTAACTCTTAGGGATACACAAAAGTGCTGAAGTCTGCCAGATGCCAAACTGAGGCATTCACCACTGATAATTATGGCAGAAGAAATTTCACAAAGGAGGATCTCAAAGAGGACTGTGAAAGCACATAAATAAAGGGTAGCTAAGACTATAAAAATACTAGAAGTAAAAATACACTTTGACACAGGAAAAGAATACCACCAAGTGCCAGGGACAGAAATGAGCCTGGGATAATTGAAAAGGAGAGTCGGGTTGAAATTATTTTGGGTTACAGCAGGGAAGGCAAAGATCTGGTGATTTCAGTCACTGGCTTGTCACAGGAGGTGAGCAGCCAGGGCAGCTGGAGACTGCCAACTGGATAGTCACATTGCAGCTACACAGACACAAGCAAGCAAAGAAACCCCACAGGGCTGGAAGAACAGAGACTTCGTATTGCTGGGGCTACAAAGAACAGAACATAAAGCAGACCTATTTCCTCTGTCAAATGTTATTTTTTCCTCAGTTGTTTATATGTTTTCACAGTTCCTACACAAAGTACTTCCGATCTGAGCCTTCCTAAGATCCTATTTGCCATTTCCAAGACTGAAATGCATTGGTGGCTAAATACATTAATCATCCTGTGACTAATACACCTGCTTTTCTCCACTTGTCACATCCAGCCAAAGCATTCCTAAAGCAGAAATTTCTGTTCCTCATCCCCGCTTATTGAAAATAGAGGCAAAACATTCACTTAATTTTCTGCTTATATTTAGATTATCTTTAATCTTCACCATAACCTTCGTATCCAGTGGCCCCATTTCTTTCCTTATCTTTTATTTATCTTGCTTATGAATCACAGACTAAATAAGGTACACCTGAATCAATCCAATTCCTATTCCTAAACTCATATTCTTCCTGCATGGCATTATAAAACCTCCTCTGGACAGGTAATGCCTCTGAGCTTTATGTCATCACCAAATGTTATTAGCACATGCCTTATTTTTGTACTCAAGTCACTACCGATGTTAAATAATAACCGTATGAAAATCAACATTGCCCAGTGTAAGCTTCCCCTTACAGAGCATCCAGTTTTTCTAATCCCTAGTGTCTTCATAATCAACATGTTAAGTAGTTTACTGAATGACTAGGTACATGTGATCTACTGCTTTTTTGTTGCTGAGAAAACAACTCATCTTATAAAATAAAGATACCTAGTATAATCTGCTTTTATTGAAAAGAAGTTGACACCCCATTTTCCATTTACCTCCAGGTCTTTCATGAGACCCTCATTCCAAATACATTATAAAGCTTTACACAGAGGTAGGATTAGATCAGCACATCTCCATTTGCCTAGTTATTTTTTTCTTCTTTTGAATATTGGCTTTATATTTGCTGCTCTCCAGTCATACAGTATGTCTTCTGACTGCAGTTTTCCTTTAAATCTTTCCTATGAAGCCTACAGTATTATGTGCCATTTCCTTCACAGTGCTGTGATGGGAATGATCCTGCTCCTACTGTCTTGAGCCCCTTGATCTACCTGAATCCTGGTACTGTAACAAGAATGGCATTCTCTTCTTTGACACCTCCATTCAGACTGATCCTGTCTTTGACCCCACACTCAATATCCTCTTTCATCCTGAAAACTAAGGCAAGACATACATTTATTCTTAAACCATATCTATCTTTTATACCCATCTTATCCTTTCTTCAGGGTGGCCCTACTTCTTCGATGATGATTTATTTATAAGGTTGAAAAAAACACTTGATGGTTTATGACATTTACATTTTTCTTGATGTTGAAAAAAATAATTTTTAAGGTACCAGAAGTGAAATGTTACATTCTAACTATTGCATGTGATTTGCCTTAGCAAAGTGGTGACTTTTTGATGACAGTGACTCCTATGAAGGATGAGCACGTGATATTGCAAGGCAACGTTAATATTTAAATGCAACACCAATCTCAGAAAGGCTTTTCCGTGCCATAACTGGCTCAGACGGCAGGATTCACAGATGGGGGATCAGTTAACAGTGATATGAAATTGAGAATAGCTTCGTTAATCTTTACTATGAGCCATATGCCTTGAAGTCAATAGAGTGATTTCAGCTTTATGCCACCATACACTGCAATAAGGGTCTGGCATCATTTTTCTCCCTCATAAATGGTGATGATTGCATTTTAAAAAATTCCTATCTTCATCTTTTTCCTGGAGCAAATATCTTAAGCTGCCATTTAGCTTTGACATCCATGCTAATGTTCTTATGTTTGGGCCTGGCTTTGTGCCACATGTTCAAAGCATTTTGGCCTTCCCAGCGCACAATGAATATCACCCCTTTTTCATGCAGAAATGCCTTCTCTTCTGTCTAGGTGGCAATCCCTATGCACTCTCCAAGATCCTTATCTACTTTAGGAAGAACAAGCAAATGGGAGGACACAATCCTTTTAGTCATGGCCACAGTACAGCAGCAGATTGCTTACAGATCTAAGATGAGGGGCTTTCCTAGAGCCAGTGATGCTGTATCGGTGATGTCTGTGCTGCAGCTAGAGGTGTGACAAACTACTGCTTTCCTGGAGCTCAGCAGAAGTGAGCTCAGTTTGGGCTGCAAAGCCTACCTCTGACACTACATCAGTAACCAGACAGTAAATGAACTCAGTACCGTCAGTGGTACCTAAGCTAGGCAGGCATGCTTAGATATGAGGCGGATAACTGTACTACTGAGTACCAGTACAGCAGAAAACGCATCCAGTTCCTCCCTCTATAAAGAACATTCACGATGGCAGCATTATCGATACAGTTTACTACATTTGTATAAACATCCAAACACTGTTGAACTGCAACAAAAGGGAATTCTACTTACAAAAACTTTCACCGTGGAAAAGTCAATCTTGTCTGTTCCTTCCCTTTTGAATTTGCACAGTATAGTGCTACGGTCTGGCTTTTTGGTAATATTTTGGACACTGAACCATATCTTTTTGGTCTGTGCACCATTCATATATGACAGATAAACTTCTACCTCAGTTTTAGAAATATTCAAGTTGTCATTTTCTTTCTAGAGGGAAAAACAATGAAATAATAAAAACTAAATAAACTACATACAGCAAGAAACAAAATCCCCAATAACTACTTTAAATAAGGAATTAAGAGTTTATTACTTTCAAACTTACATATATTTTTAATTCCAGATCAGGATCCAGCTCAGTGTGCAGCTGGTAGTTAATGAACACTGGGTCAGGGTGATAGTGTAATTTGACGCATGGTATAAAGGTAGTTTCCACTTTTAACATCATATCAACAACTTTACCCTCCGTTGCATGGCCCAGGCTTGGTGTTAAGTAATGATATTCAGATTCATTTCCAGGACACCTAGAGACCTAGAAATGCAACAGCAAAGCTGTAAGTCATTAAGTACTCAACAGTGAGCACAATCACAAACAGGCATTCAAAATCATTTTAATGTCTTCCTGACTTCACACAGGTATCTGCTAAACCTCTGCGATCAGGGCTGCATGCAGAGCACCTGGGAAAGTTTCTGTGTTGAGCCTGTGTCTACCTTTATGCACATTCACCACACACTCTGCACGCTGCTTTAAGGCTGATTGCACACTGCTATGGCAGCTATTTCCTGCAGTGAGACAGGAATAGTGACAGTGATTTCTCCTTCCTTCCCCTCAGTGTAGGTGATACGAGAGGAGCAGGACAAGCCCTCCAGCACCCCTCGCACTGGCTCTCCCCAGCTTTACTTCTGAGCGGGGTTTGCTACAGTCACCCCATTGTTTACTCCACGGGGTTTTCTGGTCTCTGTGCTGCAAGCCCAGGAGTCAACAGGGTGCCTACCTCCTCACAGCCTTGGAGAAAGGGTTTTGTCCCAACATCAGCTCCACCCCTTGCTGAGGCAGTGGCACCATTTGGGTGCTCAACACAAAGCCAGAGAGAAGTACACCACCCCCGTCTGGAGGCTGAGGAGACTCAAAAAGGATGGATTTGGAACAAGTCTCTAGAGCACATTAAAAATACTCAGGGAATTATGCAGGAGAGTAGCTTTTGTGTATCCATGATCTTGTACCGAGAATGTGTGCAACTGTAATCCTACAAGTGGTCACATTTATTTCAGTAGGGTGTCTGACGTGTGCCTGCAAGTGTTCAAAAAATATTGAGATTCTCCTGCAACCTTAGGAACAAAACCTTCAAGAGACCTCTATTTGGTATTGTAAAGGAGATTAAGACTTACGGTGAGGTTTGATCTCTGGTCATCTGAAATAATCACACTGTCCACCACATTAAAATTTCTACCAATCGTAGTAATTTTGCGACCACCACTGTAAAAAAAGAAAGAGGGGTTGGAGGGCAGTGGTTGGGGTTAATATTATCTGTTTTCTCACAGATAAAGTCCTGCATTAAGGCTTCAGCCATGAATAAACTACTCATGCATTTTGCTTTGGTAGCAGCCAACATAATACACTCAAGCTGCAGGACAAGATAATATGAGCTATACAGTGTGCTTCCGTTCTTTTCTCGTAATGTAACGGTAAATACTTTTGCTACCACAAAACCAAATGACTAGATAGCACAAACATGCATACTCCTTTTCAGGGACTTGCTTTCTATTCATGCAGCCAAAGAACTAGACCATGATTTAACATTCTGTCTTGAAGAAAGAATGTCAGGGTCTTTCACTGCCCCAGAGTAGCCCTGCCTATGCTTAATTCTTGCCTTTTTCAGGACGAACCAATGGTGCCAGGCACCTCACAGGAAACATTCTCGGCAGTGTTCAGACCATCTGTCTCAGCACACACAATGGTGCTTGTGTCTGAGGGCTCTTGGCTCCCAATCTCTGCTGAACACAGCTGGAGTAGTTTAAGGTATTATTAATTTCCAGCTGCCTGAGCTGCCTCTCACCTGGAAATGAGGGCATGCACCCTAGCTGCTCAGCTGCTGCAGGGGCCAGTCCAACGTATTGCCTCAAACCCACATATGCCAGTGCTTGACACCAAGTTACCAGATTAAGAACAGGGAAGTGGGTAAAAACAGTGCAGCCAGAGGACAGGTGGAAAGCTGTGCCTGAGAGTATCTTAAAACCACCCTGTAAGTCTTTCACTGGAGCTATGAGCCTCCCACAGAACACAGCAGAGGCTTGAAAAGGGCTCTTTTGGCTTTAGGGAACCAAGTCCTAAAGCAAGTCTAGGTGTATCACTGCGGTGGTGATAATTTTCGTGTGATTTCCAATTCACTGATACTTTATACTGTTTCAGAGGTGAAGGGTGTATTAGTATCAAGAAATCAAAGTTAACTGGAGTTTGAATTCATGCATGCTACCCATATTTTGGATTTAGCTTTAGTATGAAGAGACTATTTTTGACTTCTGTGGAAGTCAAAAGAAGACCTGGGGTGGGCAGGGAAGTTTACAGAATCCTGACAAACACAGAATCTGTCTTGCATGATGACCCTATCTGTATGCTAAATCAGTTCACCGGCGTAAATTCATTCTTCATGACAGGTTACAGCAGTCATCCAAGTTTACATCAGCTGCAGTCTTGCCAAGTAGGTTCATATCAGCTCAGTGGGACTACACTTCAGTAAATAAATAAAAAGTATAAAAAGACAAATTTACCTAATCCAGGAAGTGTTGGGTGTGATTCCAAAACATGATGGCAGTGAAACATAATGCAGGGTCATTGGTGGTGAGCATTTTTCTCCATTAGCCTGTATACATATACGTTTGGCCTCTTTACGTGTTGGTGGGAGAGCAAATGTCATTTGTGTATCATTTAGCACACTTCTAACCTTAATGCTGGAAGAGAAAGAAAACAGTCAGAAATGCAGAACCCACTATGCCACTCACTGCTGTTACTACACAAAGCCTATGACCTATAGCAAAGGATAAGGAGAAAAGAGAAATGAATCTCTGACTTGCCAGATGGAGGTGGAAAGATAGAGCAGGGAGCTGAAAAGACAAAGTAGAGCATCTTTTGAATGAAGTTGCTGTGTGTCACAGTAATCAGGCAAGACAGTACAGATACGGGTCTTGTGGCCTTGGGATGAGGCTATGTAAGGCAACGTGTGGTTTTGCTGTTTACTGTGTACTCCTTTGTGCTACCAACACAGTCCACGAGCTAGTCAAGAATGAGAACCTTAAACTTTCTTTTCTTTCTTCTTTTTCTTTCTCTCTTTCCCTCTCCCTGCCCCTCGCCCCCTTCCTCCTTTTCACTCCTTCCTCTTTCTACTTCCTCTCTCTCACTTCTTCTCTCTGTTTTTTCTTCTGCAGTCCCCAGGAAATCCATGGTTGAAGTAAAAATCAAACAGTACCACATGAATGCTTTTTCAAGTGCTAGCTATGGAAAATGGGCTTGGTAATCACAGGCAGCCATTGCAGATGCATCTGAAAATGACTGATTCAGAATAAGATAGCCTAATTATCTAGGGGGTAACACTGTGCAATCATTAACAGAGAAAAGTACAAGCTATTGCATGAGAGCTTCCCTTCCCTGGCACGGCGTTTGTGCTTTCACAAGCAGAATCCTAGAATATATGGGGGATATTCTGAAGCAGCAGTGAGTCAAACAAAATCTGAGGCTTTCTTGTGACCTAACTTCTTGCTGCCTGCTGCAAAGCACAGAGGATCACAGGTACAGAACTGTCCTACTACTGCTGCGAGAACTGCCTATCTACACATCCATCCCTTGTATTGTATCCAAACACCAAATTAATTTCCATCCTTTGGGAATTTAAAGTGGAAGTATAACTAAAGGAGTGCAGAGCATCCCCCACTCTGCTGAGAAGGGTTACTGGACAACTGTATTGCTAGGGCAAAATGGGCATAATTTTCACCATGCAAAGTAAAAAGTATTATTATTTTTCAGAGCTTAACTCACATGTCTGGCTTACAGCCTGTGATTCCAGTCAGTATCAGTTTTATGCCCGATGCACGTGTAAAGTTTTCTCCTTTGACTGTTATTTCACTTTTGCCTAACGTAGAAATCCACAGAGGTTCAATGGAATGAATGCTGATAAGCTATCAGAAAACAAAACAAAACAAAATCTGGTTATAAAAAGGCTAGGCAGTTAAACAACAGCTGCAAAACCAACCACCACCCAGGAATGCAATCTTTATTGCACTGGGACAGATCTGTCTTATTAATTTCAAATTTCGTTAAGCTTGACCCTGGGAATAACTGTCAATCAGAACTTCTTTACAAGCCAACTATTTTTACCTACATATTTTCTATTTTAATGTATCTCATAACAAAGTTGTCCAATGGAATCACAATCTGACATACTGGAAGGTAAGCATCATAAAAACCCAGCTTGAAATGATACATCTTGTGTGACCCTTGAAGAACTAAGAAACAATGCAAGACGAAACCTGTGGTGCCGTCACTATGAGAGATCAGAGAAACAAATGAAGGCATCTCTCATGACCTGAAAAGGGGAAGCAGGGTCAAATCCTAGAATGAAAAGTTGAGAAAGAGCCCCAGAATTAGCTTTACTAGAAAGTCTTTTCAAAGTTATACATAGAGCTAAAGGTACAACACAACTGCAGGGATTTTTTGGTATCCCATTTTGATTCTAAGAAGTTTACAAATCTCTTTTCCAGCACTGAAGAATAATTCTAGTTTGCTCTGTCACAGTCTTGCAGAAACGTGGACAATTTTTAAACTGTGCTTTTCTTTGGCTATCTTTGCATTTACTTATTTTAACTTACTAACGCTACCAAGCAAGAAGAGATAGTTTTTTTCCCCTAGTGTATTTACTTGATCCATTTGACAGCATCTCATGTTTAATCAATTTTACTGCTTCCTCAGTTTTATAATCACACAGACTGTTTCCTCTCAGTGTATCTTTCAGACAACAAACTGAAGACATTCAAAAAAACCAGGAAAAAACACATGTGAAAAAAACCACAAACTGTTTGGGACCTTCTCAGCCAAATGATTTATTAGCTTGCTTCTAGACTGCCTATAATATTAAAATGAGTTTTTAGAGTATTATGATTATCCTGACTTCTTGACTTCTGCTGTGCACCTGTGGACACCTCCACTGGGCAGTTCAGCCTTCCTGAGCCCAGAAAAGCTGCTGGTGCAAAACCTCCAGGAAAGACCTTCCCACAGGGTTTTTCTCCCCAGTAATCTTTTCAGAGCAACACCAAGACTTCGGGCTGGTGGTCTGTGGGGACCACTGGGGTCACATCACCATCCTCTGCAAACACAGCCATTGCCTGCTTCAGAAAGGTCCCTGGCACGTTGTTCCCACACGCTACCACAGCCTGCTGAACACCAGAGTGCTCTGGAGCAAATGTGAGACCTGTCACAACTGACTGAAAGCTGCAACTTGTGTCTCAGGAAAAGGCAAGAGAGTGAAAGGCTGGGGCCAGAGGGCCTGCAAATGGGCCTCCAAGATGACCTCTGGTATGGATAATGGGGCAAAGGAAAGCCCTGACAAAAACAGCCCGAGGCTGGGGGGTGGGGGTGGGTGGGGAGAAATTCGCTCCCACCCTGATCCAGGGATCAGTTTAACCCTCAGTATGCAAGCAGGACAAGTGAAGCAGAAATCTGAGAGATCAGAGCCAGCGAAGCACCAGTGCTTTTCTCCACCCACATCCTTGTCCCTCTGCTTCTCCCCAGCCTCAAGCGCACCAAGGACAGTCAATATCCTCACACAAATCCAGAAGCCAAATCCTACAGAAATGAGTAAAACACATGCTTTGGGGCTCTCACTGGTAACCAGCAGGGAGCTGTGAAGCACAGGAATAATGCAGTGTCACACAAACACATGGCGATCCCCCAGAGCTGCACCAGGGCTGTGAGCCCCGGTGAGGGCAACGTCAGGCACCCCCAGCCACTGGAGAGCCTGCTTCCCCGCTTGACCACCGCGGTCTGTGACACTTTCCTCAGCAGCAAAAGAAACTGCGAATTTCCTCACTGAATGCAGGAGGGACCAAGCACCCTCGCTGGAGCCTGGGGTGCTCATCTGCCCAGTGCTAGAGAGCTGATGACCTCCCAGTTGCTGCATGGTAGGGCGGGGGGAGATGCCTGGCAGCGAGAGGACAGAGAGACAGTTGAGAGGCAGAAGGGTATTTATAAAAATCACTAGTGGTGAGGCATGTGATGAAAGCAGCGTAAACATGCAGAGAGACATACAGACAGCGTGTGCCAGGTCCTCAGGTAATATAAATCAGCACAGCCCTGTCAACTTCAATAGAGATCCACATTTCTGAGCTGCAGCCCCTGGTCCCCTGGACAGCCTAGCACTTCCCTGGGGCTGCGTAAACAGCAGCAGCCACATCCTCAGAGGTGTGGTTAGCATGGCTGCAGGTCCCAGCCAGATCTCTGGCAGCAGCCCAGGTTAAGCAGCCTCTGCCACCCAGGGGAGCTCATCCCCGCTCCCGCACAGCCCCTCCTGCGGTGCTAGCACGGGCCCGAGGCCACGCGAAGAACTGGATCAGGGAACTGGCCCAGATGAAAAATAACCTGCCGAAAGACAACAGTTATTTCCAGCCGAATCAGTTCCCCAGCCAAGCGTACTCTGCAACCACTCCAAGTGCTGCTCTGGCACGGGGAGGGGGAAGGCACATGCATGGAATCCAGCAGCTGGATTCAGGAGGAGGGCTGGGGCTGTCACTGAAAAAAAAAGTATATTAATCTAAATGCTCAGCTGGGGTTGTGGGAAAACACAAATCCTCTTTCTCAGAACTCCAGTATGTTCTCCTTAAAGCACCAGCAGTCAAAGGAGAGCAGGATTTCAAATGCAATTTCAAGCCCTCTGAATGGATCAATCACTTCTAAATAAACATCTGCCTTTGGACTGCCTCTGGTGCTTTCACTGCCTTGTCCATCACTGTCTTTCCAAGATAAGGCCCGTGGAAGAAAGCCATCTCCCAGGCAATTCCAACTATTTACCAATGTCAAATTAATGCACTTGGAAGCAGAGCAAAGAAGAATTTCCTCTGTTCTTCCACCAGCCATAATGTTTTATATGCAAACCAAATCCAGAATATTAATGCTCAGAAGCACAAGTATTACAATCCCACTTGTCTCTGTGAAAAACAAAATGGATTTTGTGATTTTGTTTAAGAAACCTCAGCTGAACAGCTGAATTTAAGAGGCAATTCCTATCTTCACAGGTAAAAGTTGGGGTAATTCTAACAAAACGTTTCGAGATAAGAACACAGTTGCTATTTATACCAACCGTGCTATCACTCACAGAAAAGCAGAAACCAAAAAGTGTAGGCAGCAAATCTCTGTGTACTTACTCATCAGTCAAATTTCTCTTCGCTACTCATTTCTTTCCTAACACCTGCATGCCATAAGCAACCACTGATGTCAAGATTGCTCAGTTTTATGAGAAAATAAAACCATTTTGGCACCTTAAATAATGAAGGGATAACCTCATGGTTGAAGGGCTGGCCTACAAGGCAAATCGTGTAGACTGCACACTCACATACAGTCTATACGATTTCAATAGAGAACTCAAGAACCAGATTCAGAAGGGCACCAGTGACACTCCTTCCTTTCCAGTGATCCAGCTTGAGCAGGATGGATGGAGAGTAGCTCCATCTCCCGTTCTGTCTACAGTCTGGAAGCAAAGAGAATTTTTCTGGAACTGTGAACCAGGGATTTACTAACACCCAGGGTTTTCAGTTCCTGGATGCATCCTCTAGCCACTTGTCTGTTACACAGAAACTGGATGACACGTCCTCCCCTTCCTTCTGCTCTCCTGGCAGCTATGTTTCAGGAGAAGCTGTGATCTGGCTGCATAAAATCAGGAAGAGGTTTGAGACTCTGAAACTTAGTTTCCCAGAGTTGTCTGTGAGAGAAAAACTCAAACAGGCATTTAAGTCCAGGTGAGAAACTAAGTTCAAGATGTTCTCCTTTGGGGTTTTTTGTTGGTGGTCAGCTTATACGTCCCAGCTCTCAGTACGCTGGCTCCTGTGGAGTGCCTAAATATAGCACATGTGGACTTTGGCATTTAAAGCAATATTGTAAACACTGCATCTAGAGCTAGGCATGTAACTGTTGTAGTTTTCACTGTCTCAGTGCCTAGATATGAAACACAAATCTTTGTTGGTACCTTTAAGCATCAACAAAGCATTAAGAAAAAATAGTATCAATCCAAGTCCTGCATTACCTTTCTATGTAACCTGACTGCCTTCTCATCCATATCTCTGTTCTTCCTGCAAAGTCCTTTCATTTTGAATAAATTTTTCCCCCAACCCACAGAACCTCAGTAATGGCGATCTTAAAATGCCAACTAACCTCTGTTTTCTGCGTAGTGGCGATCCCCTCGGAAGCAGCTGCATTACAACTATCCTGAAAAAAAATCAGCATTTCTCCACGTCAGGACAAGGAAGAGACACACTGCTCCTCAGATATTAAAAAAGAAGGAAAAGGCATCGCAGGGGATTCCAGTCCTCCCCAATAAACTTCACCTGGCAGGTGGTGGCAGGAGAGACACGCGTCTGTTTACAGCTGGCACACTCACCCTTGTGTATACATCGTGAGCAGCTGGTAACACAGAAAACAGAGCGTTTGTAAGACACAGGAACTCAACCTAGATTCAGCCATGACTGTGAAATTTCAAGTGACAGAAAAAAGCTCAAACCCAAGAGAACAACCTGGCAAACATATAATGAAATGCATAAAACTTTACCCTCTAAGTCTATTGTTCTGTTGTGCTTATTTTGAGGACAAATTTAGTATGAAATACAATCTGTGCTGAGATGCTGAGTCATAAATTTCCAAAAAGCATGAAGCAGACAGAACACTCTGTGTTTCATTTTGCTGTGGTTTTCTCCAGTACATAAGTGGCCAGATAGTACTTTTTAAGCAGAGAAGGGCAAAAAAACATCACTGATTCTTTCACAGCCTGCCTTAACTTCTGTGTGTGTAGAGCTAGCAAGTACTGCTAGTTTACTATTGCCTTCCCTTACCAAATAATACGCCTGTTGAAAAGTAGTTTGTCCCTATCTTGCTTTGCAATGCATCTATCAGCGTGGAGGAAAGCCAAGAGCAGCACAGGCCCTCCCCACACCTGCTGAGAAATGCTCTGATTTAGAGAAAGACAGCTCCTTCCCTGTGTTGCTCCAGGGACAGGGAAGTGATGTGCTGCTTCCCAAAAAACAGGAGTTCAATTTCATTCCAGGTGCCTATGTGCCAAGAGGCCAGATGCCCTTTGTATAGGGGAGGACCATTCTGAACAGGAACACTGCAGTTACCTACAGTATATGATAGCCATGTCTTTCTAAGTTTTAACAACCACATATCATAAAGAGTTAGGCCACGTACTGGGCACAAATGCTTTCTACTGCGAGCTCTCAATAAAGAGTACAGCTCTGAAAGATAACGTATACAGAACAATAGGTATTAATTATTCCTATTAGCAGATTAGATATCACTTTCTGGTTTAATTGTATTCATGTTACCCCTGGACTATATTTCAGTTGCATCTGGCTCTATTAAAAACCAGCTCCATAAAGTGGCTTTTACAGAATCTCTTGACTCCTCTGATCTAGGTCCTATCCCGAGTTCCAGGGGCCCACCTTTTTCACAAGGACAAAAAGGATTTTAATGTCATTGTGACATCCTTTATTATCTCTTCAGGCACTTGTCTTAAATTCAATCATTGTAATAACTCTCCTACAGCTAGCTGCCAGGGTCCTGATAAATAAAAGCGTCATCAGAAGAAGTAGCTTTCTAAGGACAACAAAAATAAGAGGAGGAGGAGGAGGAAATGGGCCAGGAAAAGGGATTTGACTACCTTTAGCAAAATGCATTTCTTTAATAAATACAAAAAAGAAGAATGATCATACTTCAGCCCCCCTTCCCCACAAACACACAAACACCTCAGTGAACTTGAATAGGAACAAGGCTCTTACTTTTTCAGCTGAAATGTTTGTGTGATATTCCAAGAGCTTGAGGACAGCGATGCTTCAAGAACTAGACAATCTGGAAAAATGTGACTGTTAGACATACAGACATATGCTGGACATTACAAGAAATAACTGTCAAAAAATAATTCAGTTGAAAGCTCACGTGCCTTCAGCTGTTCTCTACGTGGTATGCACCTTCTCTCACACATTCATTCACACTTTTGACTGATACAAATAACTAGATTTTGTCCTTCCATAGCATCCTTCAGCTGAGTTATTCCAAGACTTTATACACATTCATTAATTAAGCTTGATGCCACCACTGCATGACATACAAAAGTAACGTTATTGTCAGCATACAGATAAGGAAATGCTACCATGGGGCAGGGATCTAGAATCATCTCCTGAAGAGCACACAATGGTATACTATAATACAGTCAGACCCCAGATTCAAGCCTTCTAACACAACAGACTGTGCTAATGTGAGGGACCCTAACACACCATACTTCTCTCGCTTTCTGTCTCAGAGACTTGGTTTCAGAGTCTTCTTTTGTAATCTATGCAGTAGCAATTTTCATCCTATTTAAATCTTTTATGATTGCATGAGTCAATTTGCCATTATTTCAGCTAGCAATTACTATACCAACAATTCACTGGCAGCTGTGGAATGAAAGAGTATCTTCTCCTATGAGCAGAATACCACATCGAAAAGCAGAGTTAGATATATACCACTTAAGCCATGGTCCCTTTCATCTGTGTGCCTGCAGATGTGTACGTCTGTGAAATGAATGACTGTCTGAGATCAAACAAAACTCGTGTGTGCAGACTTTTCTGGCTTCTCTATGCTAGGAAGTAGATAGCTTTTTAATCCAGGAAAGTTACAGAGATTTAAAGTATATCTACCTTGCAAAGGTAAAGAAAGCTTTGTCTTTGTCACAGGCTGGCTTGTTCAGATGAAAGCTAGCTTTGGCTACATCTAAATTGTTAAATCAGAAGTATCTCCTAGCTCCACATGTCAGCATGGCACTAGGGGTGGTCACTGCAAAGGTTGCCTGCATTGCTTGTTAGAAACAGCCCTTGGGACTGTTCCTATGCTTAAATATCTCACTACACGGGTAGCAAAGAATCTGATTTTTAAAGGTGTTTTAATGCTTGAAGATGTGGATTAGCACACATAAACATTCTGAAATCCTTCACCAAGCACCTATTGGCATCTCCAGAAATCCACGTATCTGCATACATCTGACATAGTGGGCACACAGTTGCCTAAATCATTTGCCTAGGTCATTACATGAGAAAGGTCTCAAGCCGTGTACTACTGAAAAGTAGCATTTTACTAGGACTACTAAGTAGAAATAAGGAATCTATTTGCTTCTGGCAAGGCGTGTCTTCTCTTATAAATTTGTGTAATTTTTTAAAAACAACACTGTCAAATATGGTTTCATGATTTTGTCTGTGTGGAAATTCATGGAAGCTATTATTTTCTGTAAGGCCTGGTCTGACCTTTCAAAATGCACTTGATTGCACTGAGTAGCAGGCATTTTAATTTTTTTTTCCAGAAATGATACCTGAAGGAGTTTTGCAAGTGCATCTTCTTGTGAGACTGAGACCACTTTACATGAGGTACCATAAATAGTCAACATAACTTCCACACTTGCATAATCCACTAATATATCTCAACTCACAGGAGCATGTGAGTGGCAGTAATACTGGTGGGCACAAGCTAAGCTTCTGATTAATGCTGTTAAAGGGGTCATCTTTGGCACAAAGCACAGGCAAGGCAAGCTGGCTTCCATAACACTATACTCTGAAAACCTGCTAATGGAGTAAGGGAAAGCCTTAGTCCGTGAAGGCACAGAAACTAAACAATGTACTCCATAATTACAAGAAAACGTGGCTTTTGGGACTGGGTCAGTAAAGGACAGTTTTTCCTTCTATAATGCATTTGTCCCTCTTAAAAATCCACTAATAGTGTTTACTAGAGACAGCTTAATAGACCAGAATACTCATGGATATCAACCCTAGCTGTCATCTGCTAGTGACAAAGTCTCTTACTCTAGATTCCCAAATCAGTA
This sequence comes from Falco peregrinus, assembly GCF_023634155.1. NCBI lineage: Eukaryota > Metazoa > Chordata > Aves > Falconiformes > Falconidae > Falco > Falco peregrinus. The sequence goes on from NC_073726.1 coordinate 48,795,766, forward strand.
TAGGACAGGAAATTGACACAACGCTTGTATGACGTCAGAGGAGCTTTTCCCATACAAAGTCTGTAGGATGAGCTCCTGAGATCCCAGTATTCCAAGAAACCTCCCTCAAGGGCAAGGGTCCCCAAGACAGCACTCTTTGCAGCACTGAGCTCTCCAGAACAACAGGTCATTGTAAGTTCTGGCTAACATTTCATACCTCTTTCTAGACAAAGGTGTTATAAAAGAAACATATTCCTGCAAAGTATTAGGTGTCTTTTGGGCTATATTATCCGGGGAAAAATAAAAGCAGGCATTTATCTGAAAATTTTGTTTCCTCTTCAAGTCACTTAAGAGCACATGGTATCCTTGCTATCTTTGTCCCTCAGTTTAGATGAAAACTCTCTTTTGTATTCTAACATAAGCGAGTTTTAAAAAGTACAAGGTCAATCTGTATTCAAAAAGCTTTGTGCTTCCATACAGACCCTTGAAGCAATGCAAGCAGGACATTTTCCTCCTAGCAGTCATATAAGACTCTATTGTGAAGGATTATCATCTGATCTTTGAGACCAAAGCCTAGAGAACAGCTCAAAAGTCCAGACATTCAGTAATTTACCATCTCATTCTAAAACTTGTAGCTGCCCATAAGATGCACAAAACAGATCACATGCATTCAATATAAATGGCTCAGGTCTCTAATTCTGAGAACTACTGGTGAACAAAGTAGTATAAGAATTATTGCAAAATGACTCAACCAGTAATTCAGAAAGATGAATAAAATCAAGTCAAAAAGACGTACCAGCCAAACTGCCCCCGAACCACTTATTTTTCTGCTAATCCTCTACATGGGGCAATCACTTTCTCACAAGTGTCTAAGTTAGGTTGAAACAGTTAATTGAAGGTTAAGTTTATTTATTGCACAGATATCCATAGTCAGATTCTCCTCTTATTTATACTAGTACAGTTTCTTGCAAAAACAAGTTATGTTTGCAGGTGAAAGAAGGGTTAAGATGGGTTGATTTGTCAAGGCAGAGCACTGGACCAGCTTGCATAGCTCTAGTCAGCTTGATTGTCATTGGAGCTATCTTAAGTTTCCTTAGACAGTGATTAATGGCACCATGTAAATACACCCTAGGCTAAAACGTTGCAGTGCTACAGGCTGAACTGAGGAAGCTGTTTCCAACCATAGGTTAACCTGTTTTATTACTTCTAGAAATAATTCCGTATCTTTAATTATCAAGAATAGTGTGACTATACTCAAATCACCTGACAAAACACAGATCTTTTTTTTCAATGACATTTAATAAAAATCACTACCTACTCTCACATTCATTAGGCCTGTATTTATGCTCAATTCTCCCCAGAGATAAAGGACACTGAATAAGCATTACATACATGTAATAGTAACACATACCATGATCAGATATCGCTGGAGTGGTTAGATTGCAGAAGCAGGATGAATTTTTCAGCACTACGTTTTCATAAAATATTTCAACAGGTGTTACAACTTTTATTGTACAGGAAGTAAGGATTTTGCTTATGCTTGCAGCCACAGCAACCTAGAAAACAATAAAAAAAAGAACACAACAGACTTCTTGTAATACTTGCTAAGTGGTCACCTTGTCTTTGCAGAAAACTACAAAACCATGAAATGTACAAAATGGAAATTTTTGTGGTGGAAGCAGAAAATTCACTAGGTAGCCTCTCAAAGGAGTGGGCCTCTCCCAGCTGAAGAGGCAATACAGAAGGAGTCCTGACAGGAACTGCACTGTTTACTTCCAGAACCTAAATGGATCTGTAAGGTACGTTAGGGGAGCAATCTGGAATAATTTTGGATTTAAAAACAAGAATTTTGCTGTAACAGTGTCATATGCTGTTATAGTTCCTTAAAAATATTTGAGCAAGAATGTACAAATCCTCGCAGATGATGACATTTGCATCCATAATCAAAATGCACTTAATTATGAAACAGAATTTGTCTTGTGAAGAATTATCCTTTGTTTCTGGCTGAGAGTGCTTTACAAATATGATCACATTAGTGCATTCAATCAGGAAACCAGAAACAATGGCATGCAGATTAAGTGGCCAGTCACAATACTTGATAATCAGATACTCAAGGCTGTGTGTGCTGTGAACAGATACTGAGTAAATACTAGTATCAAACACTTAAAGATGCATTTGTGTTAGCGTATGTGTCCCAGTGAATGTTTTGTAACTTGTTACAAAGCTCAGAGCTTACATAAAACACTTGATATCTAGTCATTAGAAAGATAAAAATAGCTGATAAAGTGATATAACAGAAAGATTTCCTTTGTCAGCATAGTGAATTTTTGACTCAACATCAGAAGTATGGCTTCAGGACACATTTTACAGGAGAGGAAGAGGACATCTATCTGATTGACATATTCAACTTACTGGGATTTCCAATACATTTGCCAGTTGTTGAGATAAGAGACTAATATATGGAACATGGTGACAAAAGAAGGGAAGCTGCAGTAAGTGACAAAATGACACATTTTAAGTCACAATAAACAAACACACATAAAACTCGATGTACATACCTGATTTTTGGCAGGGAGACTTAGCAGGATTTTCAGATCTTTATCAGGTGCATGTGAAATGTTATACCAACCCTTTATGCTGTTTGAACGTGTACAATTTTCTTTTAATGTGCACCTAAAAGTATACATAAAATTATACTAGCCTCCTTATTGTGGTTTTGACTTCAGACACTGTACTTCTATTTATTTAATGTTACTGATTTTTTACAGGAACACTATTGATTTTTTACAGAAATATGGTTATAACTGCAAAAAGCTTCAGGAAACAATCAGTAAAGTCTTCTGCTTATCAAAATAAATTACAATGCATTGATATATGCCCTAGGGTCCTGATTATGTCAATAGGACTTGAGCAAATATTAGACGCTTGGCTAGTAACAGTGGACTTGGTAGCCTGGTATCGAATTCATCACCCGCAACTTCATTGCACCATGGTACAGCTCCAGATCTGACCCTTCCAGTTCCCTCTACACTCAATGAGGAAAAAGATGTTCTTTCAGGGTACAAGTCACCTAACCTGCTTTAGACATTCATACAAAAATGAAATGAATCACACTACAAAAGCTGCTCATTCTCTCCGAACAGTATAAAAGGAGACGGGGATGAAGCTCAGATGTAGAGCTATGCTACAAATGTGTATAGCTATATATCTACAAATACGAGATGCACCCTCCTTCCAAATATCCTCTGTCATCTATTGATGTGAATTGTAATCTTTCCCTTTTACGTCAGTGCACTTGGTTAAAAACACCAGGTTTGAAAAGGTAGCTCAAAACAGATTTCTCTGTCTTCAAGAATAAAACCCATGTCAGAAGTAGGATGGCACAAAGTAAATAAAAATGTTAGCTGCCAAATTGTAGGAAACAGAAACTATACAAGAGAAAAGGAAGAAGGACGAAACACTGGGCTATACAAATACTACAAATATTATCTGTATTAAAAATGTGTGATAAGAAAAAGAGAACATAGGCATACAAATTAGATGTACAATCACTGAGTTTGGAAGGTGAATCCTTAAAATACTGTCTGCTGTAAAGAGTTAATGAACAATCCACAGATTAACTCCAAGTAATTTCATATAGCTAGCAATTAAAGACAAGTAAGTGCTAGCTGTGTATCTTAATATTAAGATTGAATATTTATAAATGAATGTAACGTCAAACATTTTTAATACTACTATTTTCCTACCAAATATAGAAGCGTGTATAGCTTCGATCATGTGATCACTGACATGTGCCTTAATGAACTATTCTTTCACTAAAAGCTAGAAATTAGTACATACTTGAGAAGCATGTGACTTTTTCATGAGGAGCTCACTGTATAAACATATTTCACAAACAGTGTGTTTTCTCTCCAGAAGGAATAACACAAGAATGACTTTTAAGAAAAATACCCACTGCTCTCCAAAATGCCTGAAATAATCCCACAAACCATAGAAATGATAAAGCCATCTTCTCTGTACTTCAAGACACTGGCAACTGGAATGCAGTTAAGCAAAGGTCACTTCCTTTGCGGTCTAACTCAGGAAACTGAGTTCCTGCTGCACAAGAACCTGGTGAGGCTTTGCATCTGAATACATTCAGATCATAACTACAGTGCAAGAAACTGGGACTATGCCTGACATATTTCAAACTGTCTGAACCAGGACAGATTTCAGTCCCATGTATGTCTCTCTTTACCTTACTGAGATCACAAAGGTCCATCAGCACCAATGTTTTAGAACCACAGAGGATGGGTTCTGGCATCAACAGATGTGCATAAACCAGATATTTGGATACATATGAGTAAGTAACTCTCAGTGGAAATGATGCAGGAGAAAGAGACATCCTATAGTTTCTGACAGGCTGAGGATCATGATGTTGAAGATGCAAGGCAACACACTTGCAATACTTGATACTAAATAAGTATATACGTTTCAGTGACGCATACTAAAATACTAAAAAAGAAAACTGTTTATAAATCTGAATATTTAAAACTGCCCTAGGACAAAGTTATTTGCCTTAGACTGCCTGAGAAACACAAGCAGTGAACTTGTTTCCCTCATCTACAATGAAGAATCTAAGAGTTTAATGACAAAAAATGTAATGTCACCCAAGACCCAGGGTCATGCTTGTCTTCATGGCAGGAAAAATGTGTCTTTTGTGGCTTTAAAAGCTGACCTTTAACACTGAAACAATATGCTATGGAGAATAGTTATTTCATAGGAAGCAGTCGCAAAGCGGGCAGCAGAGCATCTGATGCCCCTCAGCACAAATTCTCACAATTGCTCTGCACAGGACGAGAGTAACAGGAATTCCAGTGACCTAAAGATGAGACTGTTTTGTTATATTCCTATTTTTAGACAACTGATATTGTTTGCAAGCACATTGGAATGAATATAACCGATAAATATTATTTGTGAACCACATAGTTCTGAAAACTAACATACAGGCTCAGACAATTACCAAGTCTCACTTTCTTGGAAAGGTGGACTAGACCAGACCCTACACAAGCATGAAAGTATAAGATATAAATTCCTAGGATCAAGTTTCAGTCACGCATAGATATGTGCACAGAGAAAAGCAGAGTCAAGACATTTTTTTTTAAATCTTTCACAGCAAGCTAGTTCTTTATGCCACTAAAGATTCCTCTTCACAATTGGAATCAAGCTCCTCTTATTTCATTATAACACAATACCTATGCATACCAGTTTGTTCATACGTACTTAAGTCTCTGCTTCAGTAATTTTGCATTAACTACAGATCCTACTGAGTTTGCCCTCTCTAGCTTGCTAAAGCACACTGATTTCATCATGGAATGAGAACTTTGTTTCAGATAAAATTTTGGCTTCTGAGGTACCAGCCCCAGAATGAAGTCCACAGATTTCACACACGCTGACCAAATTAAAAAGTAAGTCCTAAGCTGAAACCAGGACAGTCTGGTCATGTCAGGTAACTAACTTATTGTGTTAGTTCCATATGGAAAATATAAGTAAAACATCAGTGCCTTGTATTGGAATAATTTCAGCATACTTCAGGTAAATCTGATTCATCTATAGAAAATGTAGAAACATCAAGAGAAATCACACAATGGTATGACTAATTGTTTTAAATTACTGTGAAAAGGAGAATTTATATATTTCTATCTATGGAAGAAAGAGTAGAAATATGAACAGCAGAAACACTTTGTTTCATTTTTTTTTTTTACTTGAAATACAAGCTGCAGATCTTTTTTACAAAACACTGGATTTGAGTTCACGTTGTCTTTAAAATGAAGCATTACTGCTAAGTTTTATTTAAAAAATTGAGTACATATTTAATATAACAGTTATTTCCCAGTAAGAATATAAAACATATCATCAATGTCATATGGAATATATTGCTTTAGTGGACATGTATGGGCTTTGATTAAAATATTGGCTAAAAACATGTCTTCCTCTTTTTCTAAAGCTTCACTCAGAGCTCTCTCTTCACAAAACCAAGTATTTAATGATGCTAAGTGCTTAACAGTGAAAAATTATGTGGGTGTTGAATAGGATTCATATTATAGTAGGTAATTTTTTCTGCAAAGGAGTAAATTGTTTCTGTTTCAACCAGATGGAAACTTTTGGTGATTCCCCTCATAAACAGGGGATTTACTGACTAAAGCTGTTATTCGCAGACAGTAAGGTAACGAAAAGCCTGAAAAGCTTAGTATTGTAACATATACCCTTTCTAACAAGATAGAAAAAAGAGAGTTTGAAGAAAACAGGTAACAGAATACACTGCCACTCTCTTCTAGTAACTACCTTTGCAAAACAAAGTAGCAGGTCTTCAGCAAAATCAAGTTAACATTGTAACAAGCCAAAATAACCTAAACGGGTAGTATTAACCTTCTAAAATAAGGCTACTAGTAGAATTCCTCAAAAATCAATCTTATAACCACTTCTGTTTAATGTTTTAATCCCTGATAAACTGGCATAAAAGAAGGGTTACACTGTCAACATCTGATGATGATAAAAAATTGGGAACATTACCATGCAGAGGAAGATGAGAATATCACAGAGGAAAGCTTGGACAACCTTGAAATGGGATGACATTTCAAAGCATAAAAGTACAAGAACATGTACCTAGAGCAATGAAGATCTCACAACCCATGTGTTATAGACTGGAAACTCATCAACTGGAAAGAAAACAAAGAAAGAGAAGGACCTGGGGGCATTATTTGATCATGGGTGATTGTGGCCCATCAATGTGACGCTGTCATGAAAAAGACGTTTGTGATCCCAGGACACACTAAGTAAGGTGCTTCCTGGACAGACTGATTAAACACCATTGAACAAGGCACAGCTGAAATAGTTTCTGGAATACTGTGACAGTCCTGGCCATCTTTATTTTTAAAATAATACATAAATTTCACAGACAGCCTACTGGAGTGGAGTTAAGAAAGGAGTGTCTTATGTGAGAGGATCTTAGTGAAGTTAGCTGTTTCAGCACACCAAAATGAAAGCAAGAAAAGAGACTGCCTTCACAAAACCATTGAGGAGATTAAGTGCGAGGGAAGAGGAAAAAACCTATTCAAGCCAAGGAGATGCGAGCACTAGAACAAATTAGTGTACCAGTGTAACCTGTCCATGAATACACACATGATGAAAATGAGCAGCCAGATTTTAACCAGCAGAAAAATAAGACTCTCAGGTAGCCACACAACCAGGCCAGGGAGGACAAAAAAACCTATCTAAACTTAGAATGGTCCTTGATTAGTTTATGAGCAGGTTTCCATGATGTGGTTGTCGATTAGTTCATGAGTAGGTTTACATGATGTGGTTGCTTGCAATTGCCAAGACTACACTTGATGACCCAGGAATTTCTCCAGTCCAGGCCAAAGATATACAATAGCTTTCAAACCTTCAAAGAAAGCACCAAAACTATGACCCAAATGTGGGAATGAAGTGTTTAGAAAGAAATTCTCCTCTGACCTAAACCAAAGGCAGTGATTCCAAAGCAAGGAACTATGAATACAGAAGGCAACTGAGCACTTTCTCCATTCTCACATGCAAGATGCTCTCAGCAATCGAGATGCTTCAAGCATGAGCATACAGTTTTATCTCTCAATCAATCTGGAAAGCAAAAACATCTGTTCTAAAACCAAAATAATTTATTCTTCTTAGCCCAACATATATTTTATAGGTAGATCTCAAAAATCTGAGGGGTTAACATGGTTTTTAAAAACTGCAGAGCTCCCTTCCACGTGAGAGTAGTGTCTCGTTTATGGCTGTGACTGATTCCATAAAAACTCAGTAGATACAATCTTGATGCTGAATAGCCCCAAGCCAGTCAAAATGTACACTGACTAATAATGCATTGCTTTTATATGAAAGTCTAAAATACAAAAAATACCTGCGACTCAAAGAACACCACCCACAGTAGGGATCCTTCGCAGATAAGCATTCTTGCTCAGAAATGTATCTACTGCAATTTGCAACTGGTATTCTCCTCACCTAAAACCAAAGAACGCAGTAACACACTGAATTAAAATAAATAGCCTTCATAAACAGGGAAATTGAGGGTTACTATTAAAAATCTGACAGCAACCAAGCACAATCCCTTTGGGGAAGTTTCATTATGGACTCCCCTCTGCCAGAAGACCTCTGGATAGAAATATGCAGCCTATTTTACACACACTGTATTTTGCCATCAGATGATGAAACGCCTCTTGACAATGATAATTGGGTTCTACTACTGAAAGGCCAGCATGGACAGGCTAATGCAAGAAAGACTGATTAGCATAGCGAATTATAGATAACAATAGAAAAGAGCTTTATTTTACAAATAATGCTCTGCTTAGCAGAACACTGTTTTCCTCTCATCAGAACTGAGATTTTTAAATGATTGATGAAGGTGCATCCAAAAATGCATGCGCAAAACAAAATGCATCTGTGTTTGCATCACCATGTCAGGTTACTGCATGTGCACATTAGAACAAACGCATGCAACTACTTAGCATGCATGAAAATGCCATTTCAATAAGTAAATGTAGATAATTGTGGCTATATTATATGTAGCTATACTTGTACATTCATCTTGAATATCCTAGCCGGCCATTTTCAGAAAAGGAAAGGAAAAAGAAAAAGAGAAATCTGATTACAAATACAAATAATATTATTAATAACAATGTTAATTAATAATCTTAATAAGAAAAATATTCCTAATTCAAGCCATTATTTTTTTTACAAATTCGCAGGAATTAAAAATTCCTATGCTTGGAGAACGGAAACAAGGATACGTGGCTTTCTGCAAAAGTATATTTACTGTTCTTTCCAGCCATATCTTGTAAAATTAAATTTAGCCGCAGGTGTGCAAGATAATCAGTTCAGAAACCAGCCAACTTCACAGACTACTAGCAAGTTAAAAAAAGATAGTTTAAAAGCATTATTTAAGCTCCAAGAGATGATCACAGAGAGGCATTTATTCCTAAAAGTGTTGTTCCTCTATAACAACTTGCTCTTTTACCAAAGCTGAAGAAAATTTGAGTCTTTATTTTGAATATCTACATATACTTTTGACTGAAATTTTGATTCCTTCTGCATTTGTGATAGATGTTTGTATCAGTCAGGAGCTCTCCTACCAACTTACCCATTCTCTCAGACGACAGGCTAAAATGCCATGTTCACTGCTGGAAAAGTGATTTTATTGTAAATGAAAGTAATCAAGTGCTGGGTGAAATCCTGTCCGGCTCAGATGGACAGCCAGCCCTTATGTTTCACTGCCATCTTCCCCGCTGCTAGTGAGACAAAGGAATTTGCCAAGTTGACGCTCAGTAGCCCTGCTGCAGGATGTGCTGCAACAACTGCACTGGCTCCTGGGAGCTGCTCTCTGCTTGACATGAAGCTCTGATGTGTTTGCTCACATGCAGTAGCTCCCAGTGATTGCTGAACTCCTTGGCATCACTATGCAGACACATTAATCATTTCTGATTGTGGTTTTGGTTTGGTTTGTTTTTTTTAAAATCTATGCCTAACTGAAGATTATGAGAATTCTATCATTGATTTCAGCAGAACTAAGACTTCAAACCCATCTCTTAAATTAAGAGTTTTCTCCACATTAGAAACTCCATAACTGACTAGCAGACCCCAGCCTACCAATAGCCGGATTGCTAATTCAGAGAAACTCCCACCTCCAAAGAGTCTACAAGGGTTTTTTTGCTACCTCCAAGTCTGATTCTGCATGATGTCTCCAGGTAAAAGAGAAGCAAAGACTCTGTCCACAGAATGACATAAAATAAGCATAGGATTAAGGGTGCTGCTGGATCACAGCAACAGTAGGCAGCACCATTACAGTGGAAGCTCTTCCAAGCTCTGCAGAAGTGCAGCCCAAACTTAGACGACATAATCAGATACTAGATGTAAAGTCGTTCACCGCAGTTTGGATACTTAAGGTCTAACTCCGACCAAAACTGATGCTTCAATTATAATGTGGCAGAAACCCTTAAAGCAGCAGCTTGTTTGAACCTACTCTTTTATTTAATATTGCGCTTACCTTATTGGCAGAGGACAGATAGATGTAGTTATTATCTACTGGATCAAGTCGAAGTTTGGGGAAAATGGAGGTTTCTTCCTTAATTTCATATAAAACCTCTGGGCAATTAGATTCCATATCCTCATTAAGAACAGCCTAAAACACAAGAAACTAAATTATCCACAAGTCCTTTTACTGATCAGTCAGTATTTTAAACAAAATCCTAATTTCAGCTACATCAGAGCTGCTGAGATGATTTATTGTGCCCTGATTCAACTCACCTACTGCACTGGCTCTCACACTGCAGAAAGATGGAGGAAAAGAACACCAGAACAGAATTCCAACAAAATCCAGGCCAGACACATTTCGCAATGAATCTTGCACTGGTTTAGTGTATGAAACACCCCTCCCACCAAGTATGTTCCTGATTGACACAGAAACTGAATGTGGAAGAGACGCCTATATCCCAAAGCCCTAATGTGTTAACTACTCCTATGAATGGAGAAGGAAGTATTAGCCTTCAGAAAACAAACCAACATCCAGACACCCATAATGTAAATAGGAACTTACTGACAACTGTCTTCAGGACAGAAGTTTCTCTGTGGCTTCTGTGAGTATACATCTGTGGTAGTACTTCTTTTTCTTACCTTGCCTAACTCTACAGTCTTCCACCACCCTTCACACAAAATTCAAGAGAACCAGAGACCACGGAAACTTTATTTTGCAAGTTAATAATCACACCAACATTGATACAAGGTTTTCCATAAACATGACTAAACAAGGGAGATACATTCATGCATTCATGGTCTCCACTGCACTAAGGAGACAGGGAAGATTTCAATTTTATTTTTCATTATCAAAAGCACAGTGAAATCAAATGGGTAAAAGCTTTTCAAGCTCTCTACTATATTCCTCTCCAACTGCCTGCTTAATAAAAACAAAAAATGAGAGTCATCCTTTGCAGTGAAGACAGGAAATGCACATTCTCGCAAAACCCGGAAAAAAATTGAAGCATAAAAGACATTTGACTGGATGGTTGAAAAGTTTGATAATAAGATAAGATAACTTTCACTTCCAGGTGATTGATTTAAGGTAGCGTAGGTCGACTATTCAGAAGCTAAAGCAAAATGAATCTTGACTTTTCTCTTTAATGGACAGCTGTTCACATCACAAGACAGGCCAACAAACAAATAAATATGTTTCCAAAATCTAACAATATTTAACATTTCTACTGGACAACCAAAGCAAGGAAGGAAACAAAAGACCAAGTAACTGAGAACTCCACAGTCCATAAATTGATACTGTAGGCATTAGCAGTTTAATGAAACGTTTCCATGAATTTTAAGCAGGGTACATAATTGCTTTTGGAAGTTATGTTGCTCTTCACGTAACAACACAGCAGTTACTTCACAAACCAACAAAAAAAGAAACAGAGATTCAGGAGATTATATCTGTTTATAATACAGTGCCTAAGCCAGGAAACATTTACCCACTTGAACACAGTGGCAGCTGATGGAGAAGGGAAGAACTGCCACTCTCAGCTTAGCTTACCTTCAGTAACTGTCCATCATCTGTTCCCAAAAAGAGAACTATCTGATCCAAAACAACTGTGCCATAAACAGCCACTAATCCAGAGTGAATCAAGGTAGGTAGTTTCTTGATTGATCGTGCCTCCTGAAAATCAGATATAAGAGAAATCTATTACAAAATCATTCACCTATACTGTAAAACATTAAGAAAAAGAAGAATCCCTGGAAAGATTCTCAGAGAACTCAACTTTAGCCAATACTTTGGCTAACATTTTAATTCTGACACAATTTCAGTGCCACATATCATTGGAAATGGCACATGAAACATTAAACTACTTATTTTTTATACATGGCAACTGACCACACCTGTGATAAAGATTACACCTACTGCAGCTAAAACACTGACCTCGGTGGGACATAGGCTTGGCCTAACAGCAAGTTACTCTGCAGCAGAATTCCTCTTTTGGGGGCTTATTCTGCCCTGGGCTTATTCTGAATTGCCAGTTCTTCTCAGTGAAGCCATGCTTTGCCATCACCTGTCTGCACCTACTATGAAGGCTACAGATACACTCAGCAACCATGCTGCAACTCAGCATGTTAATGTTCTGGAGAAAGAAAGCACTTCAAACACATGGACTTTTGGGTTTTTCTAGTATGCTTCAAAAAATGCAAAGCTTCATCCTCCCCTTTCTGGTTTCCTGCTTTACACTAAAGGAAGTTGAGACTTGCGTATTTACATAAATATGAGATAAAGTAGTATAAAGTTCATGCCAGGGAAAATATGAATGTACCTGTATGAACTTTAAATTTAACATGTTGCCTACAATTCTCCATCAAAGCTGGAGGAAGTCAAGTGACAAGTGTGTAAGGAGCTCATGAAAGAAAACATCACGCAGGAAATCCCTGTATCTTGTGGAAGGAAAAACCTGACGAAGTAACTCCGATTGTAAACAATCAAGTGCTGAAAGGAAGCTCTGATGTGTGAGAATAAGGTTATTCACCAGGTGAGAGATGGTCTCTGCCCTGAACTCCCTACAAGCCCAGGTATCTCCCCAGCAAGCAGTAACTCAGGTGTGCAGTCCTGTAACTGCTTTCAGTCAACCTCCAAATGGGTCCAACCACAGCCAAGCTTTACCTCCCCTTCCCCTCTATTAGTATAATACTTTCCGGTAAGCTTAGTGAAGGAAATTACGTGCCTGGAAAATGGTCTGTAAATCCATCTATCTACCTAATTTTTCGTTTGAGTCATTCTCCTCACCACATGAACGTGTGGCTGCATGACACCAGCGTGGGCACAAAGGAGTAGCAGGCATGGAGAGGTGGGGGGCAAGAGCTCGGGCAGGACCAGGACCTTGGGAACAAGCCCTGCAGGTCAGCTTACAAAGCCCAGAATCTCAGCCTCAAGGACAGATGCCTAAACCTACAGGCACCCTCTTACTGTGAGAACCTATTTTGCTTTAATGCACAAAACAAAGTGTGAGAATAGACTATTAAAACTGACATTTTGCAGAAAGGTGAAGGCATTTCTCAAAGTTATGAAGTGAATCCATAACACAGTAACAGCTGAATTCAACTCTCTGGCATGCTAGGATGCTGGCTTAACCCCAAAAAGTCTTTCCACATAGAACTATTTTTTTTCTGAACTGCAATCCTAAATCAATTAAAATCTTTTTCAGTCATCTGAATCATTTTAATTAGCTTGCAAGAACAGCCACTTGGAGTAAAAGAAGACTTGATTAACTCTTATATTTAAAGATACTGGGTTTTTTTCATCCAGGAGGAAGACGACTGGCACCGAACTTCAGTAAAACCCGCCTAGGCATGAGACTCCAGTGCCATGGAGATCTGTTTTAGATATGGGGCGGGAAAAGTGATTGCAAGTATTTTAAGGTGGAAAAAGTTAACTCACTCACTAGATCAGAGGGTCACAAAACTCCAGCACTGATATACACAATGAGGCTTCACTCAGGCAAAGGACTGAAGTGAAGCTTCGCTTCCAGGCTTTCATTTCTGCCAGAATTAGGGGGTTTCTTTCTGCAGTGCACCATGCAGTAGTGTAAGGAAAACAAACCACCCCAGGTTCCTTTGCAGACTCGGCACAATAAGATCACAGAAGAGCGGAGGACTCATCCAGTCTCTGAAAAGCTCTGCTGCCAGATTTTCTTTTGACCCACATACTAATAAAATAACTAGTGTCATATCAGTGCATCCTCCTCATCTGACTGAAGAACCAATACTGACAAGTGTGGAAGCCCCCTCCCCTCACTCGGCTTGCTAGAGGGAGGGTCAATGCGACACTGAGCTAATACAGATAAGAAGAGGGGGGAATTCAGATGGTGGGCAGTCACAACAAAAATTGCCTTCTCCCTTTTGCAACCTATTTCTCCAGCTTGCCCGTTCCCTCCAGGGTGCAGCTGCTGCTTTCACCCTTCTGTCACCCCTTTTCCATGTGCATTTATTTTTTTAACAAGCCCTTTTACGTCTTCCACTGTGACTAATGGGGTTACAGCACTGTAGGGCCTTCCCAAGCTCTTTCTTTCACAGCTATATCCATCCTTAAAAATGCATTTACAGTCCAAACTTCCTTTATACTTGAAGAGTCACTCATCTCCACAATCATCCGTCTATCCTATAACACTTCCAGGCTCATACTAACACAAGAAAAGCAAAAGAAAAGACATTACTACTCTAGAAGACCTTTGGGTTTTTAATTCTTCAGTTCTACCCTCTGCTCTATTCTATAGTCCCCCAAAATCTTCATGTGTACAGGTAAGCCTAGAGTTCTCCTGAATTGACTTACATTTTGCTTTTAAGTTCACCCCACTATGAACTTTGGTTATTGGCATGAAAAGTATTTATACTAATTTTCTATTTTACATGTAATTTTCAGATTTATCACTGCACAATTCCAGCTGCAGCAACCATATTCACAATTCTACTTTCTGTCTTTATTTCCTCCTGATTATTTTACATTGCAAGCCTCAGAGGGAAGGGCAGCATTTTTAGCTCACGCAGCATTCATCATATTGCAGCTGGCCAAAAAGTAAAAATAAAGGGTTTGAGCATCACAGTGAATGAACAGATGGAGCTATACAAAAGGACACAAGACTTGTGAGCAGCGCATAAGCGATAGTCAACACTGGAACAATAGATCGATGCTTTTCCTAGAGGGAAAAAAACTTCTGCTACCTCATCCTTCTTTCTTAGTTTCACCACCCTTCAACCACCTGCATCAATTTTTATTGTATCAGAGGGTAACAAACTTAAATATTGGTGCACGCAGCAAGCCTTTATTAGGGCTAAGGAACGAGGAGATTAACTGTTCCAAAATTTTATTTCCAGGAAGTTTTTTTAGTTTGTGTACTGCATAGCAATGCTAGGTAGACAAACCATCTCAGGCAAGCAGACTGCAAAAAATCAGGGTGGATGACCAGTAAATGACAGGGTCTTTACAGAGATCTTGCAGAGGTAAGATCCTGAGCCTCATGATGCAAGGCAGGAGGAATAGTCAGAGGCTACACTTGAGCAAGAGGTTGATGGAGACTCTTGAGATGGGGAGGCTATAAATCTGTGACTCCTTGCAGCAGCAGAAACACTCCTTCTCTGGCCTCAGATCCAAGTTTACAGAATTGGTAAAGTGTCCTAATAAACAATGAGGAAGAACAACCTCCATTAAGGAAGGCTTTGAAACCAGCAGAGCTTGAACAGAGCATTAGCAGAGAGTGAGAGGAAGTGGTGAGTGACCATGGTCAGAGATTCCCTCCTGTGAGGGCTGAAGGCACACACCTGCTAAAGTCATGCTGTTACAAGAAGTTTCTTTTTTTTTTTAGGGGCCCTGATTAACTGCAGAGAGACTGCCAGTGATTTTCCATTCCTTTGACCACTACCCATTGTTGCACATACACGCAGACACCAAGGATGTTGCCTAGTGCAGATCAGGACTACAGAGCTCTGTGGGCAAAGTGAATGAGATGGGACCCCAGGATTTGTTAACTCCACAGGGTCAGCGAAGGATGATGCTCTTCTGGATTTGCTACTCACAATCAAGGAAGAACTGACTGGAGCTGTGATAATCAATGGCAGTCTTCACTGTAGTAACTATGAAATAACCGAGTTCAGGATTCTGAGGGCAGTGAGGAAAGAACAGCAGAGTACAAAGCTGAAAACCAGGCTTCAGGTCGTTCAGGGAACTGGTTTGTGGGATCCCCTGAAAGGCAGCTTTGAAGGGAAATGGAGCTCAGGAAAGTTAACAGGTCTTTCAGGACGACCTCCTCCAAGCACAAAACTCAGGAAAACAGGCAGCCACATCAGGAGATGGCCCGAGCTAAGCAGGGAAGTCATGACTGAACTACAATGCAGAAAAACAGTATGAAAGAGGTAGAAGCTGGAACAAGTGACTAAGGACGAACGGCCTGGACACATAGGAATGGTGTTAGGAAAGCCCAAGCTCACCTGGGTTTGAAACTGGCAAGGGATGTTACAGGCAACAAGAAGACCTTCTACAACTACATGAGCAATAAAAGAATAAACAATGAAAATATGCACCGGCTGCTGAATAGGTCATGATTTATTGACAGTAGATGCAGACAAGGCTCTGGACTACACCAGCAAGGTCTTGTAGTCCTCACAGAGTTCAAGGAAGAGAGAAACTACCAGTACTGGAAAAGGATTAAGCCAGGGATCTCTTACAAAATCTCAGGCAGGCCACGTGGGATCTGCAGGAAGATGCTGAGAGACTGTCTGATGATACTGCAAGGCCATTCTCTCATATTTCAAAAGTTGTGGAGATCAGGGGAAGTCTCCAAGAACCGAATAAAGGCAAATACTGCACTCATCTTCAAAAAAGACATGGATGACCTGGGGAACTACACATTGGCCAGTCTCACTTTTTCCCTGGGAAAATCATGGAGCAAATCCTCTTGGAAGCCACTTCTGGGCACAAGAATAGAGTGACTGTGGAAAGCCAACATGAATTCACCAAGGATGAATCATGCCTGACCAACCTGAGGCATTTAAAAGATGTGTAGATGTGGCACTTAGGGACACAGTTTAGTGGTGGACTTGGCAGTGCCACGTTAATGGTTGGACTCAATGATCTTAAAGGTCTTTTCCAACCTAAACAGTTCTATGATTCCGTGACTGCCTTCTGTGATGATGACTCAGTTTGTGGAGGAGGGACGAACAGTAGACGTAATTGACTTTAGCAAAGCTCCTGACACCATTTAGCACAGCATCCTTGTATCCAACTTGAGATGTTACAGCTTAGACAGGAGGACTACTGGACGGGTGGAAAAACTGGATGGATCAACAGGCTCAGAGGGTATTGGTTAGTGGTTTGTACTCTACCCAGGCACTAGTTACAAGCGGAGTTCTTAAGGGAACCTATCCTGGGACATGTCCTGCTCAGTATCTTTATCAATGACCTGGAGGAAGACATTGAAAGCTTCCAGATTAATCTTGCAGATAGTATCAAAATGAGCTGATATTCTTTACTGCAGGGCTGCCATTCAGAAAGACCTAAAGAAGCTGGAGGAACAGGCCAACAAGAACTGCAAGAAATTCAACAAGGACAAACGCAAAGTCCTGCACCTGGGATGGCCTAACCCCCTGTGACAGTACAGGCCGGGGAGCAGCTCTGCTGCAATGGACACAAGGGTCCTGGAGGGCTGTAGGCTAAACAGTGTAGCCAGGGAGCAGTGAAGGGTAACAGCATCCTGGGCTGTATCGACAGCAGCACAGCCAGATCGCGCAAGGAAAGTGATCATTCTCCTTTAATTGGCACATGTTCTGTTGTGTCCAGGATACTGTGCTCAGTTCTGGGACCCTTAGTACCAGTGATCTTGGTAAATCAGAGTGAGTTCAGCAGTGGGCCACTGTGACAGTCGGAGCCCAGAGCAGCTGACCTATGAGGAAAGGCTGAGGGACCCAGGCTGATTCAGCCTACAGAGGAGACAGTTTCAGAGGGACCAGAGAAACAGAGCCAGGCTCTTGACTGAAGTGTATGCGGGACGAGATAATAACACAAACTGAAACAAGGGAGGTTTCTAGTGGACAGAAGATTTAAAAAATCACCATGAGGACAATTAAGCAGAACAGGTTGTCCAGAGATATTGTGCAGTCTCCGTCCCTGGAGGTTTCAAGACCTGACAGGACAAAGCCCAGAGCAACCTTGTCTGATATCAGAGCTGACCATGCTGTGAGCAGGGGGATGGACGGAGACCTCCTCTGAGGTTCCTTTCAACCTGAACGACTCTGTGATCCCAAGGAAGTGAATCTTCTGTTCAAGAGCCCCCAGGCCTTCAAAAGTTTCCACTAAGAACACCTGGTGAAGCCAGATGACTAAAAGCAACTCTTCTTCTTACTGACAGTGTGAGTTTACAAGTCTCCTATGGCTTACTTCCCACACCAAACAGGAACGAACTGAAAATTCATTGTAACTGGACAGAAATATTCACTTCAGAAACAACTCTAGAAATCTGTCAAACATCAGATGAAATACTAGCAGTCTGGTAATACACAGGAGATGACTTTACTACTAGAAAATTAATTACAGGATCAATTTTGATACCAAATGATATTTAGAAGCCTGTAATTCTTTCCTTAAATAAAAGACCATGAATCATTTTGGAATGAGTTACCACACAAATTCAAATGTCATTCCTGCAAATTAATGGCCATGATTAAGCTGATGTAACTATGTTGACTTCAAAATCTCTTTAGCAGAGCTTACACCAGCTAACATTTGTCCTACGATTCCAAACTATGCTCTAAAAAGGGGTATATACCAACCCACATATTTATCACCCACTGAAAAATGCAAAAATTCAAAGAACAGACTGTTATACATCTTTACTTGCATTAAATGGCAGATTAAAAACCAACCAAGACAGCTTATAATTTAGTAACTATCACAGCTACTTAGCCTTTGCACATCATAAAATAAACACCTTAATATACACTACAGCAACTTGTCTCTGTCTTATAAGTATATGCTTAACATTTTTTTGGATTTTCTCCCTGAAAAACTGTAGAATCCTTTTCTTCCCATACAACCTCTTATATTGGCAACACTAATTTCCAGATTTGTCATTGTGGTTAGATAACACCCTACAACTCTCTCCTTTTCATGTTCTCTAATTTCAGCACTTCTCCTACTCATCTGCTTGGCTGTGATCCATGAGATCCTGGGATCTCTGGGAGAGATCTGAGATTCTAGTAGCTTCTGTTCAGCCACAGAACAACTAAAGAAAAGCCTTTCTTCAAGTTCACTAGCTACTGTGAGCAAGTTTGTGACAAATTCCAACATTCCTCCTATGTACTGGCTAAGGAGCTTCAATTTCATAATTGTAAACCACCAGAGATGTTTGCTAGTGCTCAGTCAGGTTTCTGAAAAGAAATGGAGAATGAAATGTGGCAAATTCACATTTATCAACTAAGAAAATTGTGAAGAAGATGCACTTATGTACATGCAGGTTACGCTAGAGTCCATTAATGCATACACCTTGACAGTGCATGTAAGTAGATATACTCAAAACAGAGACGTGTGGATCAGAGGAAAACCACCCATATAAATATAAAACTGCAAAATATTTTCAGAGTAGTTTAAGATACCACTTGCCTCTTGCTAGTTCAGAATCTTGTCTTTGGGAATCCAGTATTACATATGCCCAGAATAAACACATCCAATTAGGACAAAATGCTTTGTGCACAATACTTCACAAAACAAAACCAGAATTAGTTTGTTCTTCTAAGGAGCAATTCCACAGAATCTGTAGCAGTCACATAGTTTTTGATAAAGCAAGGATCTTAAAAACTACTAATTTTCAATGACAGACTCAAAACCAGCATTGAAACTTAATGCAAATGTCAACTTTGGCCTAAGTAGCAATGCAAGGCTAAAGAGACTGCACACCTACAATCAGTTCCTACAGGATGCAGAGCAATTTGGTTCCAATCCAGTGAAGTACTCAAGTTCATGCTTAACTTTAAATGCATGGGCATGAAGATGATGGAAGTACTTATAGGCCTAATGTTAAATATGCCCTAAAGTGCTTTACTGGGTTAAGGCCAGAAAGCCCAGTACCTTACAGGAATGAGTTTAGAGCAGAACATGCAGCAGTAGCATAGCAGGGAATTCAGGATCACAAATACCTCAGACTCAGTCCCTCTTGCACTGTACTATTGAGAAGCACAGTGCCAACACACACTGCCAACACACACTGCCAACACAGTGCAAATACAAGCAGCTGTGTGAGTGCTGACAGGTAACAGGACGTCTTGCCTAAAGGTAATCAGAATAATTACAGAAATCTGAAAAATTACAAGATCAGAAGGAAAACAAACTGCCACTACTCCCTAACATATACTCTTGACTATAAACTGCATTCCTGCAGTGAAAAAAAGTATTTTCAATTCCTACATCAACTGACAAACTGTGTCCGTGATCTGTGTACCTCATCACATCTGAGCTCCAGAACTGAAGTGTACCCAGCAAAGCAGACTAAGATCCACAGAACCCTACAACACCGCACCCGCAATGCAAAAGTCAGGCTGACACTCAGCACGGTCTACCCACCACAGTCAGTGTAGAGGTCTTGCACTCCAGGCAATCATAACACTGCAACATATTCATTTGCTCAGTATCAATACTGCCTTTGTAAAAGACTGGACTTCAAAGCACACGTTAAGTACCGTTGCTCGCTGTCATTCCTGCATGTTGTACTACAATGTACTCCCAACAGCTCTGTGTTATGAGGCACTCCCTTCTGGCTAAAGCCACTGCTAGCTATTGCACACACTTCTACAAGCTGCGCAGTGATGGACACACCGTGCACCATCTTCCTGCCAGTTCTGAAGCCCCGGTGCTTCTGAATCCAAGAAGAGCATATTCCACATTTGCAGGGACTGCATGATTTGGTGAGAGACAGTAGAAGGATCTGGTCTAAAACAACCCAGAAGCAGCAGCATATGGGCCTGTCATCTCCAAACCTACTCTGCAATAGCCTGGCCTAACCTTCTGTAGTATAAAAAACATATTAAAGCTGAACTACACGCATTTATTTCTATGTTTATATACCATAAGCACATATAATTAGCTTTAAAAGGAAGTCTAATTAGCCATGTAATGTTATAGGTCGTATTACTACACAACACCCAGATGTCCTGCTATCTCACAAAATATTAAAACACCACTTTCCTGTCAGTGGTAAACTGTATTTATTGTGCCAAGATATCATTATTAATAACATCACCATAGTTAGGAACATAATGTTAAGCAAACAATCCTTTAAATAACTTTTAAAGTTGGGATTCTTCAGCATTGTACTCAAATATAATCTACATTTCCAGGAGGGACGAGCCTTTTGGGACATGAAAGTAACTCTGAAGTCACAGGAGTCTGACTTGAATCAGACCAACCCTTAAACAACTGGGTCGTTGATTTTTCATATTCAGGCACTGGGAGGCAACAGGTACAGGGGATTGAGAGGAACACTGGTCAGACAGAAAAACCTGCCTCACCTTACCTGCATTACACTAATCTGAAATCCATGAGACTCTTCTGGAATTTCTAGCCTAGGGCTTTGGGAAGTGGTTATAAAGGATCTGCTGCCCAGGGAGGTTTCTTTTTCTTTGTTGTTTTGCAGTCTCAGAAAGCACCTTGCAAAGAAACTCCACGAGTAATTACGAACAAAGAATACGAATTAAAAATCCAACTAGTAAATAGGTGTTCTGAGATGAAAATGAGACTGCAAATTCATTCAGCAAGTTTGCCTTGTGAGAACACAGAAATACATTGAGCTATAAACTGGCATTGGAAATCCAAGGATCGGCTCCGTGTCTGCTGCGAGAGTTTCACTATTTACTTCAGCACAGTCATTTCACCCACATACGGGGTTCTCATTCATAACTACGTCCCTCTAACACTGGCAATAGTCTCGCAACTCATCCGGGAGATGAGCAGACTGAACCACACGTGCCCTCCGGTAGTTTGTATTTGGAAGAATCTCAGCACTGTTCTCTGCTACGGGCTACACTTGGGAAGCCAAGGAGTGACCTTAAATCTACCACACTTTTCAAAGAGTTTCCAACAAACTCCCACCGTAACACAGCAAGGATTCAGGGGTTAAGCTGCAAAGTCCCTGGACGGTGGGGGAACTGCAAAAGGCCACGGCTTGCTTTATGTTGGCTTGCTTGATCCCCTGTGGTTCTCCCTGATACTTTTCAGTACTGTTCCTTTTGCCACTGCTCTGAAAAGACTTCTGAGTGTGACTTCAAAGCATGGAATGGCCTTGCAAAAGCACCTTCTTTGCCTGAACTACATTTTTTAGCTTCTTGAATTCAATTTTTAGTCCATTCCTTTACTAGCTACTGAGGCAACAGCAAAGCTGGTAGCCTTGCCCATCCCACCCTGCACGCACCCAGCTCACCCTCAAAAGGAGGAAGGAGCTTAAGAGTGCTAGAGAAGTAGGTGACCAGGGGATCTCCATGGGATACTGCTGCCTGTGAAAATGTAACCACTGCAACAACAAGGATGTATCACCTATCGCTTTCTGCTGAGCATACAGGTTGGGGGGGTGGCTGCGAGCCCTCTTGAGCAAGGCCAGTCCTGGGAGGTTTGGGAAACACCTACCACCGAACAAGCAACACAAGCAACCGTAAATAACTAGTGAGCAACAGGGATAACAATGCACACAGCCCAGTGCACAGAAGTCAATCTGATGGGCTTTTTTTCCATTTCCAATGTAGCTGCAATGACATGAGATGTGAATGCACAGAATAAGGTAGGAGATGCTTTATCTAGGCTGTAAAGAAAATACAATGAAGTATGACTAATCCCTGGCAGAAAAGGGCGCACAGAGTGAGGACCCCAAGACTCAGGCCTGACCCAGGATGCCCTCAGGTGTTCCCTCAAACATGTCTTCCCTGAGATGTAGGTGGGAAGGACACTCCAGGGTCTGATAAGGGATCAGCTTTTCAGAAACAGAAAGTACTCTGTCACCAGGGCTGATGGAGCCAGGGCTGACACACAAAGCCTGGTGCAGCTCTGAAGTTCCCAGCAAACTTCATGTGCCTTCAGGTCAGGGACACCCCATGAGTCATGCACAGCAACACCAGCCACAACAACAACAGTGTCAACAATGGTGTGTAGGATGAAAGCTTAGCAAAATGATGCCTGGACTTACACAGCTCTCCCCGTTCATGACGAAGTGTGTGGATGCACAGGCTTGCTTCTTCATCTCCTCCATCCCAAAGATGCAGACGGCAGTGGCGTTCCAGGCCTTGGTGCCACGGCTGTGGCGGAAAACACCCACCCACCAGCCTTGCTCACCCTGACGGACAAGGCTGGAGGAAACAATGAGGCTCCTGCACCCACAGTCCAAATACACATGCCCTTGCAAAGCGAGGCCACCGTCTGAGGGGCGCAGCTGGTGCAGGACAGCCATGCTCGGTGGCTCCGAGTCCTCACCCAACCTGGCCTTCAACCTGTAGTAGGGAAAGAAGAGGTGATCCCCCCACCGGAGCGCATCAACAAAGTGCAAAGGCTCCTCCTTGCGCTTGATGATGCCCAGCTCCTCCTTGGACTCCAGGTTGTCCATGCTGCGGACCGTGATGACGGTCGCCTCGTCCGACTGGGAAGGCTCGCAGCCCAGATGGTTCCCATAGGGGCCGGCCGAGTAGGTGGCTGCCACGGCCAGGTACCAGGCGCCAGCCAGCTGGAAGACGACGCCGGCGGTGGAGCCGTCGGGCAGGCAGCTGACCACCTCGCTGCGGTTGAGGCGCTGCCGGTAGGCCGGCTGCTCCCACACCTGGCAGGTGCCGTCCTTCTGGGTCCAGCCGGCCAGCAGGACGCCCTCCCCGCCGGCCTCCTCGTAGGGCAGCAGCAGGTTGCTGCGCACGCCGGGGGGCTCCCCGCAGCCCTGCCCCGCCGCCGCCGGCACCACGCGGCGGCGGGGCCGCAGCTCGGGCCGCAGCTCGTAGAGGCAGCTGCCGCCCGCCACCAGCACGCCGCCGCCGCTCACCTCGATGTTGTCGATGGGGGCCCCCGGCAGCTCGAAGCTCTGGGGGCCGCCGGCGCCCGCCAGCGCCGCCAGCAGGGGCAGCGCCCAGCTGAGGGCGGGCGGCGGCGCCGCCATGGGCGCGGGCTCGGCTCGGCGCCGCGGGGCGCCTCAGGCGGCGGCGGGCGGCGGGCGCTGCTGCGCCATGCTGTGCCGAGGGGCCGGGCGCGCTGCCGCTGCCGCCGCCGCGGCTTCTCCCTCCGCCGCGGCCGGGCTGCGCGCGGGCGGGGAGTTCCTCTTTCGGGGCGGGGAGGAGGGGGGTGCCAGCACGGGAGAGGTGGGCCGGGCTCCTCCGGCAGGGCTGCCGAGCCACCTCGCCGCCGTGCGCCGCCGCTCCCCCTCCGCCCCCCGGCCCCGCCGGCCCGCCTCGCCGCGGACGGGGGGCGGTGGCGGCGCGGGGGCCCGCCGGCCTGTGGGGGGGCCGGGGGCGGCTCCTTCCCCGCGGCGTGGCGGGAGGCGGAGGGGGCGCGACCCGCTTCGCCTCAGGCGGCCCGCCTCGACCGGCCGCCAGCCGGGGCAGCCGCCCCCCCGCGCCGCCCAGCACCCGGTCCCTCACGGGGACGCCTGCGGGGCAGGGCGGCCCCCGCGCACCCGCTTTGCCTCACTCCCCGCCCGGCCGAAGCCGCCCGGCGGCCACCGCGCGGGCAGCGGGCGGCGGGGGGCGACGGTCCCTGGCGGGGGCAGGCCCGGACCTGCCCGCCGGCGGGCGCGGGGGGCCGGCAGCGCCCGTGGCACACGGCTGGTACCCGTTACCGCGCGGCGACCGCCCTGCCGCACGGCGCGCCCCTGGGCCAGGGGGTCGCGGCCACCGCGACCGGGAAGCTTGGGGTGTGGGATCTCCCGTTAGACATGTCATGGCCTTCCCTGAAGCAGCAAGAACAAAGGCTTCGGGCTTTTTCCCCCGCGTTCGGCAGGGTTGGGGAGAAGCCCTGCCCTCTCCTTGCGGGACGGGCACCCGCACAGCCCGCGCTCAGGGATGGCCACACTGCGTGGCCTGACCGATGGCCTCGCTGCCTGCTGGGTCATGGCTGGTACGGGTTCTGTCAGATGGGAGGTGTGGGCTGCGTGCTCAGCTCATTATTGTTTTGCTGCATTTTAAATGAAAAATGGGTTTGTGAAAGGTAGCAAAGATGCATTTTAGTGTTCTCTCTTGGGTGTCTCTGGAAGTTCCGGGTGAGGATGGGCATAGGGCCCATTGCCACTCTTACTGAGAACAGCATGTAATGTTCAAAACCAAGGGGCCTTCTGACCCTCTATTTACACTGCTTTTATGCTAAAGTAGCTTTACAGCAGGAATAAGTGGAACCGTAAAAACTAGAACAAAAGCAACCTCTGTATAAAGGAGTCAAGCACAACATTTTCAAGTAGGAAGTGCCATGTAGTTAGCAAATTCTTTTTTTCTCCGTTACTGTGCTCAGCAGTGGTTATTGTGCAAGGATTGATGCTGCTCTCATCAGCAAGAATACTTTACTGTCTTGCTGCAATCGGTGCCTAGGACATAGATAATTGTGAAATTCAGAGCCCTCCACAACTCATCTGCTTATCTCTTCTGCGGTGACTCCAAAATGCGTTCAAAAACTGCAGAATGTAGCAAAGGATGTGGAAAAGAATCATTCCGCAGTTTGTCCTCTCACTAGATGCAGAGAGGTGGTCTGTGAACTACCAAACACTGCCTGCAGCTTCTCGTGCGGGACTGGACTGCTAGTCAACATGTAAGCAAAGTAAACCCTCATGCCAGTATCACCAAACAGATTTTGTACAAAGTGCAATTTATATGGCATTGCAAAGGAGGTTGAACATGTCATGCTGGAACGCGTTATACAGTACCTTGCCTTCAAGTTGCTTTTCAGTACAAATACAAAGCTCTCGGTGATCTACATCTTGCTCGCGACTTACGAGGCTAACCAGAAAGCACACCAACCTCCTATCAGCAAGACATCTTTGCTCCTGGCCACAGAGCATGCCCCGCAATAGGTCTTCTGTGGACATCTCTCTGTTTGCAAAATCACCAAGTTTTGCATTTTTTGCCTCTCAGGACTGACCAAACAGCTGGTTTCTCAGGCTTTATGTTTAAAATAAGCCACATGTACTTTGCCGAATGACTGATTTGGTTAAATGGGTGAGATCAGGGTTGTTCTAATCTTAGAGAACAGCAATGTCTCCTAAGGCTACAGACTAATTTGACTGCCAAAACAGCAGTGTTTTTCTCCAAATTTTGCTTATTCTAGGACCTGGGAATGCTATACTGCATATAGCTGCTGTGTGGGGAAGCAGGTACTACCACGATGGAATGGGATAAGGATAATGTAGGGTAGGGTGGGATGGGATGGGAGGCTGCACCCCACTTGTCCCAGGGACAGCCATCAGAGCCCAGTTCTGTAGATTTTTCCCTGCCTGCGTCACTTCCCTGTTTCTGTTCTTTCCTTCCTCTTCCCAGGGAAGCAGTAGCTCAGACCAGAGCCTCATCTTGCAGTGTTTAATTTTGCATATGCTTCCGAGAGCCACTGAAGCAGCTTTGCACTAACAATTAGTGCATGAAGTCTTGCTCATGAGTGGCCCTGTTCTTGAAGTGGCAAAGCATTTTCAATTCCTTTCAAAGTCACTGAAGTAAATAGGAGTTCCCATCTTCAACCTGTTCTTCTAGAGATACCCATCAGGATATTGGAAAAGTTGAGCTTCTACTGTTGTTATGGAAATAGAAAGGGAGGCTACAGGGTTTTTTTTTAATGCTGTGGAGTATAGTATTTGTTATTAATACAGCAGACCAGAAAACAGTGCAGTCAGTTAATGCTTGAACTGATTCTGATATGGACTGATTGATGTTCGTGTTGGAACCAGATAATCTTCAAAGGTGCCTTCCAACCCAAACCATTCTACGATACTTTTATAAAAACTAAGCAGGCAACAGCAAATTGTCTTGCTGTATTTTCTTTGCTGTCAGTTCCATAGTTGGTGTTTTCATCCTATTGCTGCACTGTTTTATTTTTCAGGCACTGAAGGAAGCGCAGACAAGGGAGTCTGCTTATTAACGTTAGACTTTACAAAGTGTTGCAGCCTAACCCTTTCACTCCAACCAAAATTTATAAAAAAGCCAGAGAACCAAATTGAGCTTCCTTCGCTATCCTAGGCAAGCTTTACATGTTTCAGCAGGGTGTATGAGATCTGAAGTTAGAATGTGAATCACACCAGGACTTGGTTCTACAAATGCAGTTTAAAGAGCTCTCATTTAGATTTTCATCAGTGTTAGGCAGAACACATCCTGAATTAACTTACATTTGCTTTCCCACTACATCTGCCTGCTTCCCTCCTCCTTATTTCTCATCTGCATGCTTAATTTCTCTGAATTTATGACTCCACAGAGAATCTGACAAAATATTACTCAGTAAATGAGATTTATTTTTCATGTTTAATTTATTTAGCTTAACTTTGATATTTTCCCTGTTTTGAAGCTCCAAGCCTAATTAAAGTTTGATTTGATTTGTTTATTTAATGCATGTGGTTACCTTAGTTTGGTTCTGAAATGTTTTTTTCTCAAAAGGTAAATAACCTTCCATTTACAAAGTCATAATTGGTAGCATTAATGTTAACGTGCATTTCATCCTCAATGTAATACTTGAAATAACTGCTTTTCTCATTATATAGTTAAGTCAGTTTTGTACTGTAACTAAATGTTGACATAAAATGAAATAAAATGGAAACACTGAGCAGTTTTTCAAAAGACTTTGCTGAGAAGGATTCCCTTCCCAGCCAGAGTTAAGTGCATTTGAATTCTGAAACTGAATTTGCAGATTTGTGTTTTAGTTCTGCTTTTCAGTTTTGTTTCTATGCATCATTTAGTTGAAAAGTTACTGACCCTTCTGCTTTTTTGGGTTTTTTTTGTTTGGTTTTTTTTGGTGGTGGTGGTCTTCACAATGAGGAAATGGCACATTCAAGAACAGGTACCTTTGGGACCCTTGAGAGGAACTTCCAGTTGCTATTGCAAAAACCGAGCAATTAACTGTGAAAGGTCTGCAAATAATGCAATCAAAGGTAGAGGACATTGACCTAAATTAATGAATCTACTAGTCACATATTTGCCTATGTTAAAATATTCACAGGTACTAATACTTTCTGTATTGTGGGAATGAGTGGGAAAGAAGGAAAGAAGAGAGGGAGGGAGGAAGAAACAAAGAATGGAAGGTTATAATCCTATTTCCATTATAAGTGTTATAAAAATTTGCATAAAAAATCAGGAAACCATGATTATATAAGTAAAACACTTTTTTTCAATCACATTATGTTCTCTTTCTTTTCAAATGTGGTATTTTTGAGATACGGTAGCAATGTTACAGAAAAGGAAATGAGGAATATACACAAAGGAAAAATACAGTTTGCTCTTCTCTACATTGAAAAATGTTCATTATCTAAATTAAAGCGACACTGAGAAGGTTGGTTTGGTATCAGAAACACAAGCAGGAAACCTGGGCTCTAGAAGCCACAACATTACTATATAACTTTGGACAAGACAAATCCCTCGCTGAACCCCCTTTATGAAAGAAGTAAAATTATTTACCTTTCAAGGACGGTCTGAAGAATCCACACCAGTAAAGGCATTGTATGCATGGGAAATAAAATTACAGGATTACAGGAAGGCACACATGCCATACAGGTAACGTCATAACTGAAAATAATAGGAGTTTTTTATCCTCAGCTTATCTTAAGTTCTGGAGCTGATACATATAAACAGCTATGTTTTACCTAGGATGTATTTTCTTTTTTATTGTATTTATTATAAAACATTGTTCCATGGCATTCAGCAAAATAATGTCTCCATGAATTAACTAAGAGGAACAAGAGTTGAACAACATCAATCTCCTTTTTTTTCTGTCGCAACTGGTGGGGCTCATAGGTAGTGCTCTCTGGCTTGTACTGTGCTGGAGCAGAATGATGCGACTGGATGGTAGTGCCCAAAGTGTGACAATATAGCTGGAACTTGTATTTGCTGGTGTATGCAGAGAAGGACTCCTGGACAGAAAGCTTTGCCTATACTCACTTGGGGATGAGTTTAGTGTATCAGTGCATCTTGCCAGCATCCAAGGCAATGCAGAATAAGGAAGGCACAAAGGTGTCTCAAAATGATGGTAGGTTCCTCCATCCTCTGTAGGTGTGCATGTTGTTTCATCTTTCTGGTGCTGCCTGTCTGTGAAGGGAGCTGTGAAGGAACTCCAGCTGGAGTAAAAGATGCCAGGACTTAAGTAAAAAAAAAGAAAAAAGCTTTGTGGGTGTGACAAGAGGTAATGCAGAGACACTGTGAGGATAATGCTGAGGATTGAGGGAAGGAGGTTGAACCACGGAGGATGAGAAAGGATGTGAGGCAGATGAGAGGAAGGGAACAATATCTTTTTAGATAAGAGGAAGAAGAGTGTAGATAAATCTGGAGACAAGGCTGATAACAGCCAGTGAGGGCTATGCTGTTATAACTCCTTGGGGATCTGCATGGGGTGGGTGTCAGCTGTAGCCACCAGTGATGCCTCCGTAGGCTCCATGGAGAATGTTGCTTTGCTGGAGTCCTACCAATGCATCTGAGCCACTTGCTCAGGGAAGTGCTCCCTTCTGATGAAATGCTCGAGCTGTGCACAATACCTGGGCATCTCTGAGCCAGCAGAGTGCTCTGGATGCTGGTTAATGCTTCCCTTCATGGGACCAGCATGTTCTAACCAAAAGACTCAGCCTCCAACTAACAAGGGCTGGAAACTTGGGGCTGGGTTCTGACTATCAGAACATGGTCCTTGAAAAAAATTTTAACAGGAGCAGTGAGTACAGAGTGGCAGTGTTTTTAGAATGGAACTTCATGACTTTATGGTGGGGGTATATGACATGGAAACCTGCAGGAATTAATGACCCAGAAGGCTCCTTCCAGTGGTTCATTCTTACGTCAGACTGGCCAGGAAGGGTCGTGCCTGCTGTTACTCAAAAGTTTTTCGAAGTGATCCAGGCTCTTGACCTGACTGTGTCTTCAGTCAGTGATAATAATCACACAGTGGAAGAGCCTAAGATCTAGAGTGGGGTGTGAAGCAAGAGCGATTTTGATCAGATGAGAAAAGGGTAACTGCTGTATGATGTGGCCCTTCCTGTATGAGCCAAAATACAAAACAGAAACTTCCGCATCAAGTCAGTTCCTCAGAATTAGCATTAGACAAACACACCCTGAGTAAAACAAGGACAAATTTAATCTGCCACATCTAACTGTGCCAGTAGAAAAGGAAAACTATCAAGAACCTGTCCTAAACTCCTATTCATTTTTCTCCTTGGCACCTTTACACCTGAAGAGGAGATACTCATCCAAAGACTTACTAAACCATTTCAAACAAAATTTGTTGGGCTGCCATGCTTGCTATTTAAGCTGTCTAAACCAGCCCATCTGATTTGAATGGGACAGATGTAGGAGAGCTTGTGCAGATTTTTCTGCTGGTAGATCTAAAGGGATGATAAATTCAGCTGGGGGGGTTGTGGTGATAAACAGTGGAGTATAGGCCAAGAAGTGGTAAAGGAAACTGTGGCTGACCACCCAGGAGTCTGAGTATGTCTGTTTTAATGTCTTGTTGATGTGAACCGAGGCTGTGAGATGCGTACATCCCTTTCACAGATGCCTTGAGTGTTTCTTAATTGAACTTTTTGTTAAAGACTCATCATCTGTCATTAAGAACATCTAGCACAAAAACACCATAGTACCGTCTTGCATCAGCACCACCATTTGCAGAGTCACCATCTGCCTAAATCCTTAATATTTTCCTATCTCTGGCAGCCTTGTCTTACTCAGTTTTGTCCTCACCCTATTCATTTCTAACAAACATTAAATTTAATGGATATACAAATAATTTTTAATGGATACATTTAGCAAGAGCTTTTTAAAAATAGAGCTTTTTGCACCTGAATTCAATAAATTTTCATCTAATAGGATCTGAAATGCCTGTGTCATTCCCCTAATAAGAACCTTCAAGTCATAGAAAAGTTAAAATGCATGCTAAAATTTGTTCATTGAATTTATTTCAAATTAAACTTGGAATACTCACTCAGAATTGAAAAAAGCAACTTCTCAAAGTGGGGGAATAAGATACTGTAATCTTCCTCAGGGACAAGCAAAATGAACGACTGCTTTAAAGGACAGTCATCTCAACTTTAATTACAGAACTGGTGCAAGTGCCATCATAACATTATTACATGTTTATATTCTCCAGGATTAGAATAGGTTCTGAATGGATCAAGAACTATTTGTTTCCACCATTTTTTCTCCGATTTCCCAAAATGATACCAATGTGATGCAATCCCACTGCAGCTGTTAATTATAACTCCTTTTTGTTGTGGTTATTCTGGTCACAGCCAGAGTTTCATAATCCGACACAAAGACATCACTTGGAAATTGAGTAGGATTACAGATATATTCCACTGTAGCAGATAGATAGGAATATTTGTTAACTTTAAGAGAAGGGTATTAATGGCTATTATCCACAAAGGAACAAGCCTAAATTACATATAGTTTCCAAAGTATTAGAATACCCTGCCACTAATCCTGACAATCACTTAATGAAATATTACTTTTGCTTGCCATTAGACACACTTGCATCAGTTGGAATATTATCTAAGCTTAGATCCAAGTCTGCCACAGCACTCCCCAAACTATCAAACTGCAATAAGGTCTTTTACCATCTCATACCAACACAGTCTCCATACAATCCCTCTGCTGCCTTCTCCCCACCTCACCCAAAGCATGTGTTCTCTCTTTTTCTGCTTCTTTCTTCCTCAGCTGCTCCCTCTTCATTGGCTCTCAACCTCTTACCAGAACCAGCCACAGCTGGACCTTGTCCACATCGGCCAACCCACCTCCTCTGAAGCCAGCCCACAGCTGTATATTATCAATGCTAATTAACCCAGCTTCATTCCTCTACACAAGTCCACCCTGCCGCATTGTAACACTGATGCTGCATCCTTTACTTTCCAGCATATGGACTCAAAAATGATGGCAAACCAAACCTGCTTTGCCAGGGCAGCTTGGGAAAAGGATCCTCCACAATCTCTCATGTGGCAGAAATTCCAGTTTCTTCCATGTGGCTTTCCTCTTTCAGCCTGCAAGTCCTACCATCCTGGATTCCTACCATCTAGAGCCCAGATGCTAACTGTGGGAGAGATCCCATCTGAAACACCGACCCTTGTTACCAAGTGTACAGGTCTCCACATACCCAGTTCAACAAATTAAAATACTTACCTATGTTAGAGAAAGTTCAAGCATGTCTGCAAAAAGACACCTTGGATTTTTCTGTTGTAAGTAAAGATGTAAACAACACACTGGTGCTAGATAGGTTAATACAGAGAGATGCATGAAACTAAAATTGATTTTTGGAATAGAAAACAAAATGTTTTTCCAAATGCATGTTCATTTAAGGGACCATGTAACTAAGCACCTATTTATGTATGTATTTACTTCTCCTTGCACACTGACCTGTATGTTTTGAAATACTGTTGGTGAGAGAAAGAAAAATCACTGTATTGTTTCTCAAAGACCTATGCAATTATGCTGTGAAATGAATGGCATATCAGGAAAAAAAACCACTTTGCAATTAGCTGTGCATAGGAAGGCAGTGAAAGATATTAACTCCACTCAGGAGGTAACCTGAAAACTGTTCTGGTGTCCAGACCAGTTTTCATCTCTCACTGCTGGTGCTTGACCTTTCCTCCCTGACTCCATGGCTGGTTTCCATGAGCAAGTCTTCACAGAAAGGTAAAAGCTGACCCAAGATTAACTCCTTATTCATCATTCTGGTAATTGGTTTTCGTTCATCTCAGTCTCACTTCCCCCTTTTTGTTTCTGCTGAAGAGACTTTTGCATGGAAACAGGACATTAGTCTCAGGCAAGCTGGCCCAATGCTGCAGGGTATTCAATGCCTGCAGGCTGTGATCTGCAGGCTGATATTTTTTTTCTTCTGTAGTCATCTAAGAGGAATCAAAAAGACAAGACAGAGTGAAAGACAAGCTTGGCACAGAGAAAAAACCCCAATTTCTATAGAGAGCATTTTTCAAAGTTGTCTGGGTACAAACAATCTTTTAATAAGCATTTTTAAAAAAAACATTATCAACACAGAAGCAGTACTTTGTTTTTTCATTGGTTTTAATGAAAGTCTGAATAATTAAGTTAGCCAAATTAATTAAGCTAATGAAATTAACGAAGACAACTTTCAGTTTTGTGTCCAGAGGCTACAAAGATAGCTTTTGCCAAATAATTTCCTCAGTGTTCCCACTCTGAGATAATAGAAAGATACAAGATATACACTACCTTTGCCACCAGAGAGCAGTGGAATGAAGTATTTTAATTACAGCAATAATTGTTTTTAATTAGTGACATGTGCTAAATGCAAGTACTTGCCTTTCCTTGAGTGCTGTTGCATAGTGGTGTCTCTGAAGGGAACAAGGACAAACCTCTTAGTTTATTTATGAGTTCACTTGAAATTGTTTCTTTTTTTCCTAGTAGTTCCCTTCACTATGCTCATTCTGAGAAGGGTCTGATTGAATTGTCATTATATCTGATGATTCACCAACAAATTTGCCCAGAACTTGTTAGCTGGTGGTTGTATCCCCAGTACATCAATCTGGAATACCATTTGGAAAGCCTGTCTCCAGTCTTCATTGTTGCCATGTTTGCAGTGAAGACTAACAGACAGATTGCTCTGCCTATCTTCCTTCCTTCTTTTCCACCTGCCTTTCTCTCTCTCTCTCTCTCTCCCTTCCTTCCTTCTTTCCTTCCTTCCTTCCTTCTTCTTTCCTTCCTTCCTTCCTTTCTTTCATTCTCTCTTTCTCTCTTTCTCTCTTTCTCTCTTTCTCTCTTTCTCTCTTTCTCTCTTTCCTCCTCTTTCTCTCTCTTCTCTCTTTCTCTCTCTTTCTCTCTTTCTCTCTTTCTCTCTTTCTCTCTCTCTCTTCTTTCTTTCCCACACTCCTGCTTGGTCTTTATTTTGATTTCAATTTCTGCTCTTACTTTTCCCTTTTTAATCACTCCCTATTTCAGGCATGTTTGTCTTCATGTTTATAAAAATGCTTAGCGCTCCTTGCAAATTCCCTCTCTCGTGGGAGTTGTTTACACCGCAGTATATGACCATGTTCCCATAGATTCTCCCTCTGTTCCTCTCCTTTCAGTCTGGGGCATTGTTCAGTGCCAGATCTGGGCTACAAACCTGTGCTGCATGCCCCGTGTGCCTTCTTTCTCAAGTTAAATCCACATTGTAAATGTGAAACAGAGGATTCTGGATTGTCAGAGGAAAACAAGGATGGTGGATTCTGCAACTAAATGTAGGTTGCTGGAGTACGAAACCTTGATGTGTATGACATCGGTCAGCTTCGCCATTACAAATGCTATTGAGCTTATTTATTAACTGCAGAAATATCTTGCTTCTTTTCTGTCTTGTTACAAATACCTGTGGCTTTTCTCATCATGAACAAATGCATCCAGGATCCCTTGTGTTCCCCATATCCTCTAACTTCAGTAATTCACCTAATAATCTGCTGTAAGATGCCTATCCAAATAACCAAATAACTAGCTATTGTAATGGCACTGCTTATATGAAATGAAGTGTTTTACTGTGCCGTCTGAAACTGAAATAGAGCTTAAATTACTGAAGCATACCATGCTTTAAAACCTTCCATAACTTAATGTACATGAAAGGACACCAGATGCAGTTGTTTTATTTTAATGAACAGTATATTGCTTTTAATATTCTAGTTGAAGTGTAACAGAGGCAGGTCCTCAACTGATACAAAATGTCACAAGTCTGCTGTGGTCAATGAAGCAGTAGCAGTTTATCCCAAAGGAGGATCTGAAACAGAGGAGAAAAAAAAAAAAGCCATAATTTGTTTATCTGCAGAATCAGTGCCTGAAAGATGATGGGGTTCTCTGTATCTTCATATTCTCTATATTCTTATAATTTTATCTCATAATCTCTATATGCATTAATTCACCAAATAATCTATTTTGAGACCTCCCATTCAAATAATCCTCCAGATAGCGTGACTCTAAGCCAGAAATATACATTGAAAAAATGCCACTCTGTGATAGTATAAAGTATGTGATAATGATCCAGAAGCTAAGAGCTCGCCCTGATCCAAAAATTACCCTAGTGAAAACTAGTTTGCTGCATGAGCACTTCTGTTAAGTATTTCTGTGAAAGTTCAACATGTACAAAAAGCCTTTGAATCATTGTCTTTATAATTAAAAAAAAAAAAAAAGAATGAATAGACATATATGCAGTTAGACCTGAATCCAAAAAGACTAGATGATCTCCAGAGGTCACTTTCAACCCTGACCATTCTGTGATTCTGTGAATTAGACCTGTTACGGAAGTATGTGGAGGCCAGGCAGTGGCTCAAAGAGCAAAACAAAAAGTTTGCTTTTTCTACAGGAAAGAGCTGCAAGAAATACAGTCTTTGCAGGACTGCTCTGGATTAATATCGTTTGCCAGCCCAGATGTCTCTTCCTTTAGAAGAGTACCAGTAAATAAAGTCTCTCCTTTTTTCAAGATACTTAAGAGTCTTTTAATCCAGACTAAGGAAAATACTTCCCCAAACTGACCCACAGGTGATGCAGCTCAGCAAAAAGTTAACATTTATCATCTGTGTTCAAAAGTCGCCTAGGGTCTTTGTTTGCAATGAGTGTTGGCAACCACCAGGCTGGAAGGGGCTTCAAACAGTTTGGAGGACAGGATTATAATTCAAAATGATCTTTACAAATTGGAGAAGTAGCCTGGGGGGGAAAATAGAATGAAATTCAATAAAGGAAAAGAAAAACCCACATAATTTGTTTGGCTGTAAAACCATGGCTAGAAAGATGAAACGGAGAACTTGTGTAAGTTCCTTGAAAGTATAAGGTTCCACGTGTAACTGAAACAACCTGTGTCACAGGGCACAAGATTTTGAGGAACAAGGTAACCCACAGTTTTACAGACAAAAATCCATGGGGTATCCTATCCAGTCTAGAGCCTGGAACATGAGTTAACAGCATCATGCTTTTGTGCAAAATCACTTGCAGATTAACCTTCCCTGTGAGCAGAAATACTGCCTTCAAGAGCATAAAGCAATCCTTCTGCTCTGCTCAGATGCCTCTGGTTTTGGGCATCACCCTTCAAGGAGGAGGAGAACCAGTGGAAAGCAGCAAAAACCAGAATGGGCCTTTGAAGACAAGACTGGATTAGTTAGAATTGTTTTGAATTTGTTTTTCTCAAGAGGAAAAGAGAAAAGGGTAAACTGAGAAGGGCTGTGATGATCTTCAGATATGCAACAGGAAAGGAAACTGTTCCCCTTTGTCTGTGGTTGATTGCATGACAGGAAAACTGCAGTGAGAAAGGTTCAGATTTGACATCAGGAAATGTCAGGAAAGCGAAGTCTCAAAGGATTGATCACTGGGCAGTATTTAAGAACATAAACCTTGGTCTGGAATGACAGGCAGAGTTGGTCTTGCCTAGGTGGTTCCACAGCACCCCACCAAATTTGCAATCCATGTTCTGACTCTATCTTGCTGAAAATAACTGGGCCTGAGCAGACATGAATAATGAATAACTGGAAGAGGAAGATGCACATGTGTGTATGGGGATGACACCGTTTTTGGGGAAGATGTGCTACGCATTCATGTATCCTCATCCTGAACTCAGACCAGTAGCATTCTGTATGATGATAGGATGGCATTTGCTTCTGTGTCGTTGTTTAACCCTGGCCAGGCAGCCAAGCCCCCCACAGCCACTCTCTTACTCCCCCTCACCCAGAGGGATGGGGAGGTGAATCAGAAAAGAATGTAAAACTCAGGGGGTGATACAAGAACAATTTAATAGGTAAAGCAAAAGCCGTGCATGCAAGCAAATGAAAACAAGGAATTCATTCACCGCTTCCCATGGGCAGGCAGGGGTTCAGCCATCCCCAGGGAAGCAGGGCTGCAGCACACGTTTAAGGTTACTCGGGAAGACAAACGCCGTAATGTCGGATGTTCCCTCCTTCCTTCTTCTTCCCCCAGCTTATACACTCAGCATGATGCCATATGGTATGGAATATCCTTTTGGCCAGTTCAGGTCAGCTGCCCTGGCTGTGCCCCCTCCCAGTTCCCCGTGCCCCTCCAGCCCTCTCCCTGGCAGGGACCGAGAAACTGAAAAGTCCTTGACTGAGTGTAAACATCACCCAGCAGCAACCAAAGCCATCAGTGTGCCATCAGCACTGTTCTCACACCAAATCCAAAGCACAGCACTGCGCCAGCTACTAAGAAGAAAATGAACTCTATTCCAGCTGAAACCAGGACACTGTTTCATTCTTTATCAGTTCCCTGTGTTTATCATTCCTGCTCCCCCTTCAAGCTGGTTTTGGTTGGGTGAGGAGTGGGGGAAAGGGGCTCTCACTCTCTTCATCCTATTGGAACATCCTGCATTTTACAGGGATTAGGAAAAAGCTCTGTGAAGTCCACCTGGGGGTGCTGACCTCTTTATTACCACTGTGAGAAAATGGGAAGGTCCCTCGTAGTGTGACAGCTGCAGAGGCCACTAAGCTTGAGCAAGGTAAAATAAGCACAAGATTTTGCAGGCAGAACATTTTCAAAATATTGTCTGCAAAAACTGATGTGAAAATACCTCACTAATACGTATTTATTAAAGGTAGAATTATCTCAGATATGAAAGACAGCAATTACTGAATCATGAAAAAAGGATGTGGATCCTCTTTTAAGTACCATTTTAAATGCAGTGCAAACTTTATGTCATGTATTAATCAGTAGGTTTTTTTAATTGGCCACAACCGATCAGCAAATATTTTTGTGCATTTAATGGACTTAAGACAAAATAAGACTTTATATTTGCTACAAAGAAGTATCACTGTTCAGGGGGAGCGCGGGGGTACTGGAGATTTTTGGTGGGTTTGGGTTTGGTAGTGGTTTTTTGTTTGGTTGGTTTTGTTAGGATCTTAATCAGTGTAGAAAGTCCCTTCATGTCAGAGATCTCTAGAAACTGAAACTACTAGAGATCATAGAAAATAGGGCTGAACAGTACTTTAGGAGGTCCTGTAGTCCATCCTCTCATAATGGAGGGACAGCTACAAGTAAATAATTTTCAAGAGATTTTTGCCTTTTTTTTTTTTGTAAGAGTTGTCAGTGGTGAAGAGTGCTCTGCCTCACCAGACAAGCTATTCCTGTGCTTCATTAACCACACAGAGCCTGAATGCATAAGCTGAGCCAGGTCTTCTCTGGCTCTTTAGGAAACTATCACTGAAGATTTCCCATCACATCCTGCTGTGTGAGGTGTTTGCTCAGCAGCTGGAAGGCAAAAATGGAGAAGGCTCCAAGTGCATCAAGCTCACAGTAAAAAAAAAAAAAAAAAAGTGGTACTTTTCACTCCTGTGAAAGTACCCATGGAGGTGGGTGGCTGAGATGAGTTTGCTTCTGCTGTAGGTAGAGGAAGCCCTGGAAAAGGGGTGGGGGCTAGAGATGGGAATGTCTCCAGCTGTTTGCTTCTTCCTAACTCCAACATCTTGCACTCAGAAGTGAGCATTCCTATGGCAGGGTGTTCTCTTGGCCAGTGGTTCCCAAAGGAAGAACAACTGGCCGAAGTGAGGATCACGTCTGTAACTAGCTGTGCAGCAGGTGTGTTTCTCTCCAGTGCTTAAACTCTGGTGTGGTAGGAGGGGAGACTTACAACTAGGAGAAACAACCAGAACAGAAACCAGTTTTGAAATTGTCCCGCACGGCGTTATCTTGGTGCACAAGGCACAGAACAACACGGCACCTGCTGGTGCGTGTTTTTAAAGCTTTTTATGGCGGCTGTGCTTGGCAGCTTCGCCTTAAGCTTCCCCGATGGTTTTGTGAGGGCAGCAGTGATCTGTAGTTACGACCACAAGCCGGCAGGCGAGGTCTGGGCTGTGGTGAGTCCTTCAGTGAGTGCTTGCTTTCACTGCCTCCGCATCAGCCAGCTTCTCCCATTTTTGAATAGTGCATGGCACTTTCTGCTGCTCCTTCCCAGCTTTCCATGTACCAGGTTATCTCTCTGAGCTACCATGGGTGGCCACATATTTGTAACCGCTTGCACCTCACAGCATCTGCGTTTATTGTCTCGTGTGAAGGGTGTGTTGGTGGTTTTCATATTAGTACTGATCTTACATTGCCTTGAAAAATGTTATTTTACTTTTTGTGGTTCACTAAGAGCTTTGTCTGAGTACTTAGAAATACATTTATTATTATAGCAAGATGTTTCTGGCTGCTGCTGTCAGAGTAGGTGCAACTCTACGGATGAGCACCCTGAGATCAGGGTCCCTGAAAGGTTCTGGGGGCTCAGTCCAAAGGCCCAAGGCCATGCAGTGAGAAACCCATGTCTCACAGAACTCTGTGAGAGTTTTATCAGCAGCAGGGAAGATATGGCAGCAGAAGCCCTCCTATACACACTTAAGGGATGCTTAGCAGATCTCCAATTAACAAAGGTCATAGCCCCTGCCATTGCAGCTCTGCTGCCCCTGTTACCTGGACCAGGGGGATGAAGCCTGCAGAGCAGTGTGAGCATCACCTGCCATCATGGGATGGATGCATTCAGGAGGCCAGTATTTCAGCCCCAGTGTTTCCTCCACAAACACTGATTCATGAAGTGTTGATACTGAACGACTTCATGTCAGCTTTTAAATTGTGAGCAACACGGACCAGTAGATACTGGACTCTTGGTATTAATATACTGGGTCTGCCTATTTGTTTTGCTACAAAATATGTGTGCACGCAGACACATATATAATTATATGTAACACACATATATAAATACATATAACATGCACGTACATGTGTAAATAGAAATACATGTAATGTCAAAGGCAGTTATAGTGTGCTATAGCATGGGCTACATATAGCCAGGAGCTCACTGCAGATATTTTGCTTCCTATTTGCAATTACAAGGATCACCTCCTTTCCCAAAAATGGTTATATAAACCTCCCGTGGCAACTGCAGCAGTTGCCCAGGAAAATAATGTTAGGAAAATATGTGTATTTAGCTGTTTTGGTGAAAAAGGGAGTATTCCAAGGGTAGTTAGGTACTTCAATGCCAGACTCTTTCAGTACTCATGAGAGAGGCTGGAAACAGTTTCCCCTTGCTAGGATCAACCTGTGCTTAGCTGGAAGCTTTTTACCTGGTGGGCACGAGTGCACTGGAGTTGGGAAATCTTTGGGTATTTGCAGTCTGTGTTTTAACCACTGGGTGCCGCTACCAATTCAGTTGACAAAACCAGTTTCTCTGGCAAATACGAGACTAATTTTAACAGCACGCCTTGCTGTAACTCAGCCTGGGACAGTAGGTTTTCTGGAGCTGCCTGTTGTCCAAGGGTCATACAATAACCCTTCTCTCTCAATCACCAATGGGCTTCAGTTCAGCTGCAGTCAAGATGTTTCTTCAGAAAAGAATGGCTTTTTATTAAAGTGCACAAATGAAAAGTGAGCAGAATTTATAATAAAAGGATCTAAAAGAGAACTTTAAGAGGTATTTCATAAACATCATATGGTTATAGAGGGTTAAAAAACCTGATTCTTACGATATGATTTGAGATGAAGCCACTGAAAATAAGCTATGCATCTCTGCTGTTATACAAACTCATAAAAAGTATTAGTGAAACAAGATGATCAACTAATCCTATTCCAAACTTCAAACAGCTCCATCATCATTAGAAAAGTGCTGTTTCAGGTTTTTTTTTTTAAAAACCTATCATCATTAGAAAAGTGCTGTTTCAGGTATTTTTTAAAAAAAAACTGCAGATTTTTTCAAACTATTTCCTCACGTTATCCTCACTGTTTTAACAATGCTTGTTCTGTTGGAAAGTGCTGGATGTAAATGCAATACCATCATGGTAGTCTAGTGGTATATTCAGACCTGAGAACATTTATTTGCAGTCCTCAGGGTTTGGGAAAGTGCATATTTTCTAACATGGTAAAAGCATACGTCTCAACAGATGCAGGTAATTACTGAAAAGCTCATCAGCATTTTGCAGCATCTTCAGGTAGAGGAAGAGAATGCGATGCTATTGAGTCACCTCTCCAACAACAGCTGGGCAGACTCCAGCTGCAAACTGCTGAGAGTGCTCACCCTGGTTTCCTCTGGGAGGCAATGACAAAAGGAGAGGAGAATGTGGTGGGAATCCTGTGTGGGTTGCCAGAAATGAAGAGGGGAGTAGTGGTAGCAGCAGCACTAAGGACAAGTGGCAGGAGGAAAAGGAGCAGGATTTTGGGGGTGGAGGGAAAGGCATATAATACTATCAGTTTTCTCTAGTGAGCCTTTCTTACAAAACAGTCAGGAGCCACTGACCTAGAATTCATGGTTCTGCAGGTGATAGAGACTGTGTCCTCATCCTGGAAATCGTATTTTTTTCCTGGAAATCATAACTTCTTGAATACTGCTGGCATCTGGCCAAATCGGATACAATTTCACTGATCCTCTGCCTGAAATCAATTCGTGATAGTGCAGTATGGTGAGAGCCTGACAAATAACCTCACAGAGCTGTTCTTGATTGCGGAGGGGATTTCATCTCTGAAGCAGAAATTTGCCTCTATTCATAGCCAGTTGCTTTCACTTGCCTGATATTAGCTCATGCAACAGTGAGTTTCAGGCATGCATTTCAATGTCAAGCCTTTGAAAAGGATTTCACATTGTTCTGTCAGTTATATATCACCTTGTTTCACTTCCCTGTATTCTGCAAGATCTTGGATTAAGAAAGTAAATAAAAGAAACTGAGGTTAACTTTGTGCTATTTATGTGCAAGGTACAGGACTGATGTTCCCACAGGAAAACAGTCTGCTCAATTCCCTAAATGCAAGTTCAGTAAAAACCCCCAGATTCTCATTAAATGGCTGGAATGTGTCAGGCTGTAGGAATCAAAACACTATGCTGAAATAATTCAGAGAAAGCTCTGGCAGTCTCCTGCTTGTTGTGCACGTGAATGTGTGCATGTATGTGCAGGCATATACATACTCCTGCCCTACTCCATGGCAGCTCAGCAGCTGGATTGCCTTTAGCGTTGGATCCTAGTGGTCCATGGCTGTTACCTCCTTCCAAGGAATATGAAGCAGTTTGGTATCTGCTCCCCAACAGGAGGAACACATCTTGGAAAACCCTCAAATCCTCTTCTGAACAAATCCCCATTGCTCTGGCCAGTCCAATCACCATCTTAAAACTCTTTTTTCTCTAGAGAGGTGCTGCAATGGGGTTTTGCTTGCATGAGCTGTTTACTCACAGGTTAGCGAACACCATTGTGAAGTTGTTATTGCTGTCCTTGAACTTGTGTCCTGAGAGAACAGAAGGCCTCTAAGACCTCTCATGTTGGAGCAAGCAGCTCCTTTTGAAGCTGTCACGGCTGCTCCAGTGCTCTGCATCCTCTTGCTTCTCCCTTGTGAGGACTTTGGTACAAGGGATGGTTTTCCATGGCAGTTAGGATAGGAACTGGGAGAGCACTGGCTGTTACTGGAAAAGAACAGGCACTCAACTTGATTTGCACATGTAATTGGTGCTGTTTTCCCAGACTGATAACCACGTCCCCTTTCAATTAATAAAGATCCCTCTATTTGCATTTTCTCACCTGCCCGCTTGCAGCAGGTGTAAGGGCAGGCCAGGCCAGTGCCTTTAGCTTCCGCATGTCTTGGGATGCGGGCTCAAGTAGCTAAGCTGCTTGGTAGATGATTGCCAACTGCACTCACAATGGTGGAAAAGGTCAATACTTATTTAAAGAATTAAGCTAATGAATACAGCAGAAGGGGGGAAAGAAGGAAGTAACACAACCCAGCTGCCACATGACTTTGTGGCAGATAGCTGTGGATAAACTGTAGGTACTTGTGCTAAACAAAGACACCAATTTTGTTGTATAGAGGTTTTCTAGTTAGAGCACTGCTCAAACTTGACTGTGCTTTTTTCAAAGGATCTGACAGGAGCAAAAGTGCAAATGCATGGAAGGAGGCCTGACTCAGTCAATCACTTTTTATTGATGCCCCATACAGGCAAGCTGGCAGGAGCAGGAATCTAAGATTTCCTGAGAAAAAAAAAAAAACAAACCAAAAACAAAAGAAAAAAAAACCCCAAAAACAAAACAGCGTGGTCTTCTGTAGCGAAGACTGCAGAATAAAACAGTAAGAGATCTATTAAACTTCTCAGCAGGGGCAAGAGCCTGCCCACCTGCACGTGCACAGCTGAACAAATACTCTGCCTTTGCTGTGATCCAAAGATACAGTGCCTGAGCCTCCTTTCCGCTATTAGCTTTCTAAACACGGCACAGCAATGGCAAGCTTCAGCTGAAGCCTGCACAAATCTTGCAAAAATTCAGTGCTATTGCTTCTTGGCTAAAGCTGGTTTGGATATTCCTGAAATGCACTGCAGTAATCATAGTCTGACTGCCTTCTGGAAATCTTGTTCTGACTCAAAACCAACAAAAGCTCAAGCCTGCAGGGTAATCCGAATGCTTCAGCCTCCCTTACTCTGTATGGCTGGTCCCAAAACTGAGGCCTGAACTTAACTGCCATTGCAATTAGTGGCTTCAAGGGAACAAAGAAGGGGCCTTATTTACTACAGTGAGACTGGTAAGATGATCTCTTTCCCAGCCCTAAGCTCCCACTGGTCCAATAAGAACCAATAACTGGGATTTCCATCACTTGCATCCTCTGGGAGACACACATATATCACTCATTCATATTGCAAGTTTCCTTGTTATGTGACTGCCATAAGCCTGGCAAATCACATAGCGCTGACAGCTTACTGAAGGAAGGGATACAGAGCAGAGCCAGACAGGAATTTTTCAACAAAACAACACGTCAACACTGAAACA
Source organism: Falco peregrinus (assembly GCF_023634155.1). NCBI lineage: Eukaryota > Metazoa > Chordata > Aves > Falconiformes > Falconidae > Falco > Falco peregrinus. The sequence goes on from NC_073726.1 coordinate 48,839,181, forward strand.
TTTAAAGGAAACAATAGGAGTGCCAGTGAAAGTTTAATGAGGAAGGTATTACAGAGAGAGACGCATCCACTTCTGATTGATGGGTACGCATGGGGAGGGACGTTATCTGGCAGGCAGGAACCTTCCGTTCAGTGAATTTGTGCCTGGGTGTCTCCCTCCGCCCTAACCCACTGGAGCTACCACCTGCAATATAAACTGTGGGCATACTCCCTTCAAAGCTGGTATGCCAGATGGCGTCCTCCCTTCCTAAATTAGAGATGAAGTGTGTTGGCAGAAACTCCTTGGGAAGCAGGAAATGTCTGTGTGATGCTTCCTGCTCCCTTCCCAGCAGATCTCCTTGCTGCCTCACCACTGCCTGAACCGGCAGCTCCCAGCTCCCATCCATGACAAAACTCAGAGCTCCTTGGTTTTCTGAAATTATAGGAACAACCCTGTATATCTGAGCCTTCTGTTCCCACTACTTTATTTCCAGTGCTTCAAACTCCTGTTTGATTATATCCTACGAAGGCAGTAATATGTCTGCAGGTCTAGCTTGATATGATATAGTTGAATCCTTAGAAGTAAACTGTTTTGACAGTACCTAGAAGCAAAAAACCCTCATCTCTTAAAATATTCTTTTAGTAAACAAATTTCTAAACTTTGAATTATTTGCAGGAAGTTTCCACAATGAGATATTTGGGACAAAAAGATTGCATTTGACAAAAAAAAAAGGAGATAAAGTAGTTGTAACATTTCAGTCCTGTGGCAGTGGTAGTATAGTCATGCTTCTAGCCCAGAACTGCTTGCCTGATTTCCACAGGCACCGTTTCAGAGGAACAGCCAGCTTATTCCCTCATGGAAAGGCTAACTTTCATGTATTAACTAAAGCACTCGCAACAGGTGTAAACAACTTTCCATTAGAGGTAAAGTTCCCAATACATTAGACAACATCACACTTTAACCTTCCAAGATCTAATTTAATTCCTAGGATCAATAGCTCATGTTACTAATACATTTTGCCAAAACCCTGGGATCATGTCCTACATATTATAGTAATTCTTTCCAGAAGAATTTCAATTTGTAAATAATGAAGAGCTCGTACAACTCCTTCTGTTAGCAGCGCTGCTGGGCCTTTTGCCAGTTTGTAAGCTGAAGAATTTTGGTGTTTAGTGCTCCCATCTGTTCGGAAAGCCTGAGGGTGAGTAGTTATCAAAAGCAATATGTGGGCTTTTTTATTCCATGTCTGAGATTTTATGACACACTTTGTCACAAAACAGGCCACTGGGGAGAAGAGATTTCCCTCCTCCTGAGTCTTTCTGCCTGGGGAACCTCTGAAGTCCCACATAGTTGATTTTTTTTGCAATCTTGATCTAAACAGACCAGAATTCACACAAATATCTAATAATTCCTATCCTGATAGCTCAGATAGAAATATGACCAAGTGCTTCACAGTTACGAAAGAATTAAAATCTCAGGCATGTGTATACTCAGCGCAGAGGAATTTGATAAACACAGCTCTGTTTGAACGAGGGCTTTGAAGGCAGTCCTGCTGTCAAGGTATAAGCAACCTCTTGTTCCCCAAATAAATACTTCAAATGTGCCCTTCTGCTTCATCCAGATTTAGAAGGTGAGGGCTTCTCTCCCCATGGGGATGGCAGGGTGCACAGGGGGGACACAGGGCTGCAGGCAACTTGCCTGCTCCAGAGGGACTGCCTGCCTGCTGCAAGCCCATCTGATCCACCCGGTGAAATGGCATTCTTGCTGCCTTTCGGATGGGATGCCTCCACCCTCCCAGCTTGAATGCAGTCCGGCATAAAGGTTATTTTCCACAAGTGGCCATTTCACTGGAAGTCGCTCAGGACACCTAAGGGCAGGTAGTTTGGCAGCTACGAGCTCTCTACATGCTGTGTCAACAGGCTGTTTGCCATCTGTCCTCTGTCCCACTGTAGGGACATGCTCCTTTCCTGTTGAAGGTGCCTTCTGCCTCTTCCCCTGGGGCAAGTGGATCATTCTGGGGTAGTGTTTGCATTGCATCTCCTGCAAGATCTGTTTGTAGGGCTTGCACAAGAATAAAAGTTGTCATTGACTTCTTCTGGCAGCACAGGAAACAGTGCAGATGTCAATGGGGTGGCTTCAGGGCTGGTGGCATCCACTGCAAAAAGCAGAAGTGGGAACTTTGTAGAAACCTCTTCCTGGTTCATCAAAGCAAGTTACTGCCCCCAGTGACCCTGAATTCCAGTGTGATGCCAGGGTATAGGTGGAGTAATTCCTCCCTCTGCTTTTTATTTCTTCAGGAAGGCTTAACTGTACAAATTAAGAAACGGGACTCCTGAATTGGAGAAAATAAGGGAAAAACTCCAAGGGGCCTTAGATGACAAGTAGATTTTTAACTGTTATTTAAAGCCTACTGTTTGCGGACACCAGCTTCTTTGGGGTTTGCTCTTGGCCTGCTGTAACTCAGAAGACACTGTCAAGATAATCATGAGCAGGATCCTAAATGTTTACCAAAGTTTCTGATCTGTTTGTTGTAAATGTTAAGTGTTGTAAAGTTGTAAACATTGATAGTTTTTGTAAGCTTCATCCACTAAAAAACTGGTGGTTTCATGTAGCTCTGTTTTAGTACAGCAGAAACCAGACAAAATCCAAATGAACTCTATTACTAAAATTAAAAGCAGTACTAAGAACTTAGAATTCAAATAAGCTCCGTGTTCAGAGAAGCCTGGCACAGCAGGCACAAGGTGAAAAAGAAGTGTCAAAACACAAGCCTGAGAAGGAACTCCAAGGAACCATTTTTTAACACCCCTTTTATCTCCAAATCAGCCAGTTTCCATATTCATTAGATATGGTCTGTAAGTATAACTTACCAGTAACAGAGCAGCACATTCAACTGGTTTCACACAACTTTGCACTTACTTTGCAGTATCATTACAAGTACGAAGCAACCTCTGCTCAACCCTGCACAAGTCTATGTGCATTTGCAAGTCAGGCCATCTAGTCTCATTAAAAAAATCCGCATCAGTTAAAAGTGTCAGAGCTGCTTTTCTTTTCCTTAGTCACAATGCATTCCAGTCCTAATGAAGCCAGCACAGCAAGAGGTTTATTACCCTTCTGCTTAGTTAAGAAACAAGAGTCTTCCCTGTGGATGCAGATCATCTAAAACCTGTTCTGCTTTTTATTTGTTATCAGATCTTCTAACGCACCATGGCTAATTAGGCCTTTGCCTTCCACACCCCAGTTCTTCTCTTACTGCTGTCCTTCAGTTTCACTCTTAGTTGGCTTATGCGTGTGCAACTGAATAAGCCTGGTTTTGTTAAATTCCCTGGCTTAAGAGGGATTGTTTGGGAAGTGATGAGGAGAGTATAAAACCAGTACCTGAGCAAGATTTAGGCATTTATTCTCCTTTTTCATTTAAGTGAGAGTCCCACATTTGAAATATCCTTGAAAGCCAGGGCCCTGAGGGCAGGAAATAGTACATTTAGGGTTTTATCCCCAAGCTGTTAGAAATCATCCTAACTCCAGCCATGCGTGGGGCTGGAATAATGAGTAACACGACAGCCAGCAGCCAGCGGCCAAGCCATCCCCCGCGCGAGAGGCTGCTGCTCCCGTCCAGAGGGCAGCGCTCAGCATGGCTGGTGAACCTGACCTCTGCCCATTCCGGCACTGCGGTGTGGTAAATGTGCCCGGCAGTCAGCAAGGAGAGGTGGGGGGCAGGCAAGGTCCCCGCGCTTTGCGGGGTCTGGCAATCCCCAAAGCCTGCTGACTGGCTGGGGACGGCAAGGGGAGCTCCCGCGCGGCGTCCTCTGGGAAGAGATGCTCTTGACATTTGCTGTGGGGTGAAGGGCAGGGTCCAACACGGAAGGCACAGACTTTGACTCCTTGCCACCGCTGGGAAAGGTGGTAGGGAAGCAATTGGTCCAGCTTGCTGCATGGCTGCCTTAGGCGACTCAGCCATGGTGCTGTCAGCGGACTGCCCAGGCAAGCAAGCACACGCAGCGCTGGCACGGTGACGTGTCAGTAAACATTTTATTTGCTTGCTTGTTTTTTGTTTGTTTTCAAAGGGAATCTCCTTTACCCCTGTCTCCACAAAATTTCAGATGGGCAGAAAGCACATCTGTAGAGCAGCGTGATGTGCCATGAAAGGCCTTACAGTAATGTACATCTCTGCGATTGCAGTGATAAGGAATGGGAGCGCAGCATGCCCCGTGGGAAAGGGGAGGGCTCTGGAGGTGCAGCTTAACGAAGTGAAAAGGTTCCTTTCAGTAGCCAAGAAAGCGTATCAGTATTGACTGGAAGCATTAAGCTTGTATCATTAGTTTTATGGTTTAGAAAGTCTGACTTCCTGGAAATTAATTGAACATTCCTTTTCCAACTATGAGCACAGTACACCCTCATCAAGGATCCAACGAACGAATTCGTTCTTTTGTATACTTTGCAGCGTGATGCTTGCCATCTGTGACACTTGGATACAAATTCTCTGTGAGACTTGTTGGCATTTGAAAAACTGAAGTTTTTATTGTGGGGTTTTTTTTCCATCAGAAGATGAGCTGCAGGAACTCTAATTTTATTTAGTTGAATACTAAATTAAATGCACGTGATTTGTTTGTCTTCGGTGCCTAATATGTCAGCTTTAAACTTTACAGTTAACAGCTGCAAGGAAGCACAAAGTTGGAGTTTGTATTTCCCGGCCGCTACCTGGACAGCTGCAAGCTCAAGCTCTGCAATATCTATTTTCAAGAGCTTCTTCAAAATCCTGAGAACTGACCTAATCATTGGATCATAAATGGACACCAAGCTGCAGTGGAGGGTTCAATGGGAACAGGGAGCTTCCACAGGGAATGGCAGAGTTCCATGGTCTCTGAACCCAGAGTTCCATGGGTCAGCCCATTCAGAGACGTGAGTTATATCAGCTAAGGTTGTAGGCAGCAAAAATCATGTTTAAGTCAAGTTTTTATCTGAAGGGCTCCTGGAAAGCTCCAGGTGAAAACCCAACCGAACAAATCTTTCTGAGCTCACTAGAACTTTCTATGTGAGGTGCTACAATGTACCAAAACCTTGCTTTTAAAAAACGTAAAGAAAGGGAACTCAACACATAGAAACAAATTAGTGACACCATCTTAAAATAGGTTTTTGAAGCAGGTTTTGAGGGGTCACTGCCAATTAGAGAATTACTAGAGATTTACTAGAAAACTAGAGTAATGATTTAAAACTGCTTTCAGGTTTTATTGTTCTACGCCTTATCAGGTATTGCGGTGGAAGCATCATATTTCTCATTGTTTTAAGAAGCAGTTCCCTGAGTAGAAGACCCAATGAGCTCTGGTTGCTTGTTCTTCTGTGCCTAATGACATTCTGTGCCTCATGTGGTGCAAGCTCTGACAGAAGCATTTCCTATGGCTGGAATATTTAAACCTCCTTTCTCCTGGGTGGCTTCCTTTAATGTCTAGTCATATTGCTCAGAGCTCACAGTAAGAGAACTGGTTTAGATCTTTCTCCTCCACTCAGTCACAAAAGATCATGAGACCTGTAGGAATTTAATATATTTATGAATTCTACATCTCTGATGTGGCTGCAACTGGCCAAAAGTCATTGAGGACGACAAGGAGAAAGATGGGCAGATCTCCAGGCTCTGTAGTCATGTGAACAGCCAGATATCTTAGGAAATTTGACTAAAAATAGGTTCTTTGTAATCTCTAACTGTGTGACTGGCCTACCCCAGCCACAGGATATCATCCTTAAAGGACTACACTAGGAAATGGGAAAACTGACTTAAAAGTCATGTCAAAGGTTCAAAACACACTACATGATTTTTTTCCCCAGTGTAGTCATCCTGAGTGTTGCTCGTCACTGCTGTAAATTTGGATTAATAACCTTGAAATCACCCTGTCATCTCCCTCTTTGTTGTTTTGCTAGAGTTCCCTCTCTATTCCTTTTCTTCGGAGCTCACACATGCATCTATAAATCTATTGTCTGTGTGAGTGTCACGTAGGTGCACACACAAGAACACGCATGCTTGTTGAAATGTAACATTCATATTAGTAAATTCTTGGTGTTATATGACTATTTCCAACATCGCTAACAATTCGAACTACTATATATCTCAATATATAAAAATACTTACGTATCTACATATCTGGTAACTGTTCCTTTAAGGTGCCAGAAGTGAGGCAGCCAGGGTTCAGTTTAGGCAACTTAGTAGGCTGTGTGTAGGCAGTGAGGAGCAACTTAGAATATGAGTCCTGGCTCAGCTTTGATGTAATCTCCACTGAAGTTGAGGGAGTTGCTCTGGATTTACGCTGTTGTTTATGAGAGCGGAGCTTGGCGCAGAGCCCTGTGGCTCAGCCTTTTTAATACATATAAAATATCATCTAATTGTACTTGCTTCTACAAGATTAACCCAGCTGGTGAGATTTCTGCATGTAAATAGCTATGAAATACATTGTGTAATCCCCGTGACTGATGTTTTTGAACACGTTTTGGGCAGTCCTGTGGTGACTGTCTACACCAGATTCATTACCCACTGGAGGGCTGGCAGTATCAGCACAAGCGCTGGTTTGCAGTGTCTCCTGTGCAGTCAAATCAAGCCAAAATGAGCCACTTCAAAGCAAGGATATGTGGAAGGCAAAAATTTCTGACTCACTCTCCCCCGAAGGAGAAGGCGTAATGCTGGCATACGTGTGGCTCTTCTCCCACGTGCCTTCCTCTCCCCACCTTTCCTTATTGATACATTAACAAGCTTCCTGACATAGAGATAGGGATTTGCGTAACTATCCAAGTTCAACAGCTCTTCCTACTCCTTCCTCAAGTGGCTGAGGAGTCTCTTTGTAACATCACAGGTACTTGCTGTGGACGCGCTTAAAGATCAGGTTGACGCATGAAGATCCACAGTCAAGGCAAAGGGGGGGTTTGCTGTGATCTTAATCTCTGCTGGTTTGTTCCCAGTTAATTTTACCTGGAGTTGCCAGCTCATGTGAACTCAGAAATCACAGCTGAAAAACAGAAAGTCACATAAGACTATGCCCTCCTCCCTTGGTTAACCCAAGTCTTGAAAGCCACACGTTTGGCCTCTTTTATCCAGAAAGCATGCTGTAGATGCAAAGAGCACACAAGCCTGTGATGAAAGCTGGGTTTGTAACACAAGGCCAGCAAAAGGTGAGCTCCATAATAAGCTTGGTTAGAACTGAGAAGTCTAATTAAGCAGCAGCCAAACAAAGAGCAAGTAACTCTGAGCTTTGTACTCATAGTGCTCTACTGAGGAAGAGTAGAGAACCCACCCAGCTCCTAACAAAATTAAAGACATATTTATAAACAGAATTGTTTCTAACAAGAAGACAAATCTCATCCTTGTGTAACTGTCCTGAGGTCAATGGAGAACCCCAAGGGATTAATTAAAATCAGAATGTTCATAAAAGTCTTCTGTGATGTGCCAGCTGGTCTTAAACAGGGAAGCACGTTAATGGTTTCTCAACAAACATGTTGCAAGATTAGCTTCTTTTATTCAGCAATTCCAATGTCCGGAAACTGTGGGGTTGCTTTTTTTTTTTTTTTACAGAAACAATATTCCCCAGTACTGTTGGAAAAAATAATCAAAACCCAATACTGTTTGGATGGATTCTAAATCTGTAATTTGTTCTGGCATTTTTCTGGAAGTCCTGGAGTCTATTTTTTTAATTTTTTTATAATTTGTAGGATAATTCTTGATCTGTAGAAGATGATGAAGATGTTTTTTAAGTCATTGATTATAAAAGTTACTGTTTTGGTTATCTGTGTCTAGACAAAAAAGTCAGAATAAAAACGTGGTCTTAGTCAAAATTCACTTAATCTTTTGAGTCAGATTTCCAATGCAAGAGTTCATGTTTATACATTTAAAATAATTTTGAAAAGTGTTTTGCAGTTTCAATGGATATTATAGTGTTTCTTTAAACAGCAAAATGATTTTTACAGTTTCTTGTAATTTAACACAGAAGAGTATGCATGAAGTCTACAGAAATCCATTAAAATAATTTGACTAAAGAAATTTAGTCACTGAAAGGAATATTCTCATGCTTCACCTATTGATTTTAGCAGCTTTAAGAAACAGCTCATTATAAATCTGTTGTATATCAATAACACTGCTCCGTCTGTGATTTTCCTTCTGTTTCTCTTTACTTTTTATAGAAATTAACTTTGCTTATGAGACCCTCCCAGTTCCCTGAGCTTCCACCAATAAAACTGTTCATGTAAAAAAAAACATTTAAAAACCTATTTCCATGTCAATGTGTTATAGTAGCTTGCTATTTATTTTAAATGTGAGTGAATAATAATACATTAATATTTTCTAATAAACTCTCATTCCTAAATCTCAGAGTTTTTCTAACTCAAAGTAGAATATGAACATGTATGTGCAGGAGCAAAAGGTAGAATACAAGAATCAGTAAAATAAAAGCAACAGTTGTAGAGCTGAGATTTTACTCCTCTGAAAACTGTAAATTTCAACTTATTTTTAATCTCTATTCTCCAGCTTTTTGGAAGGCATGAAGACGTCTTTAGAAAATACAATTATTGGAAGACGTGCGCTTGTTGTGTGAGGCACCACTCTAATATATGGCAGAGAGATATAAGAAGGATTGTCGAAGAGGGGACACCCTGCTGTACATTTGTAGACCTATTTTGTGGCACAACAAAAGATCTCTATAGAAACATTATATCCCGCAGCACAGTTCCTGGAAGTTTAAGAACTGGCTGCAAACCCTTATAGCTGGTTTATTACACAAAATCATAATGACTTACTACTGACTATTAATTTTAAACTGTAAGAAACTCTGTTTTAGGAATGTCTTGACTGGACTTCCAGGGGCTTATTTGTACAGACAGAAAGCAAGCTTCTGAACTTCAGCCAAATCCAGAACCATCTTAGACTATATAAGGACTTCAGGCCTTGCTCCTCAAAGTCAAGCGTTTTACATACGAAACCTTTTCAATATGTTGGTGGTTACATTCCTGCTAGCTTGATGCAAACAGCAGTCCATTTTTCTCCGGGCAGAGTCTGTCTCATTTTTTGGAGTAGCAGAGTATGATAGCTATCCAAAAAGCCTTGATCCAACTTCCAGGGATGTTCAGTGGGAAACTTTTGTGCCACCAGTTTCAACTGGATTTGATCAGAAGCAAAAGGATTTTCAGGACCATTCAGCTTTGCAATAACTCCATTTTTTCCAGTACCTGTACCACCAACCTCAGAGGCAGAAGAGCTGAAGACCAATCCTTTGACGGTGCCTCCATGGTGTTCCAGCATGGGTAACATACTGCCCGGTGTCCCACGCAGCCATCTGTTCAATAGGCACCAGCATTGTTTCCCGCTGTCAGCAGACAGCAGCATGAGGACAGCAGCCACTGTGCTGCCGCAGCACTGGCATAGCTGTCCACAGCTGCAACAAAAAAAATGGGTCAAGGGGTCACTTGAATGAGTGACCAGGAGAAGGCATATAAGGCAACATCAGGCAACGCTCCTCACTTTCTGAAGCATGTCTTGGGGTATCTCAGCTCTTAATCTTCCCCTATATCTTTCCCCCTCTTTCTTCTTATCTTTCCTATATTATCTACCCAGGTCAGAGCCTCTGAGATGCCATGGGAACAGATACCTCTTTCATCTCCACATAGGCTGTTTTCATTGCTTCTGCAATCCCATAGCGTCTGAGATAAGACTGCAAGCTGGAAAGGAGGAATACAAAATGAAGCTAAACCTCACTTATCATGTCACAGCATGTCTGCACATCTTGGGGCCAGATATGGTGCAGAAGAGAGCAAGCCAAGGTATGGATAGCCCTCTCCTCCTTATAAACCCCCAAACCACAAATCTGAACATGGAGATACACATGGAAGGATTTATATGAGCCCATGAACCCAAAACAACTGTTGGAAGTTACATATCTAGTACCATAGCTTCTTCAATCAGTAGGGCAGCACCAACACCTTGACAACACCACTGGACATTAATGATGAGTTTGTGCTTCTGTTTCCCTCAGCATCCTTTCAAACTTCACTTTCCATTGACGTAACTCTCCTTTCTCCTTCCTAACTCTCTCCATATCTCTTCTATTTCAGGGCTAGTTGCAGGTCACACTCTCTTACCTATTCCACTAATGTTTACCTTGTGCTCATTTAAGGAATAGGCAATAAACAAGAAACCACAGCTTTTTCCTCCCTGCAGTCACTCGGTGAATTATGTGGTAATTGTTTATTGGAAGTGACCTCATAGTTTCCTAATTCTGTGGGATGATCTGAAGAATAGTTCTATTGCAACCACAACACATAAATGCCTTGGAATTATTCAGCTGGAACGTATAACCACAGATGATTCCTGTCCTGTTGGCACCTAAAATGTAGCCCATGTTTGTAAGTGACAAACTATAGGATAATAGTAACCTTTGTGGAGTTAGATATCCCAGAACATATGATGCCAAGAGACAATAAAATGGCTGTGTAAGGATGGTATGGAGAACTACCCTTTATATGAGGTGACTGTATATTCAAAAGAAAACTGAAATAAAACAGGATGCTTCGTGCTAACATTTTGCAACCAGTAAATACTCACAAGACAAGTGTATTTTTGAATTTTTAGAAGTATGTGTAGGTTTTGCCAGCACAAGCAACTCTTGCTGCTCTCCTCCTCTTAACTCTCTGCCTCTCTTGTTGAATGGTTGGTAGGTTTCATCTGGTCAATGTTAATTTGCTGATTTTTAACAGGAAAAATAATCTCTGGCATTTCATAAACATTCCAAGACTTCAGTTATCTTTCTTTTGTCACCTCTGGATTCCTTTTTTGCCATCTTTTACTTCTTTTTGTGGTACGTGACCATGAGGCTCATTCACTTTAGAGCGGGCTCTCATTGAATGAGTTTTGTTGTGGAAATCTTCTAATAGCTTAGGTTTCTGACTGTTTTTTAATGATACACTGAAAAGCTGTCACCATTTTAAAGGAATTGGTTTGGATAGTGACTACACTTCTCTCAATTTCTTTTACACCGGGTACTGTTCATCGGCCCTCAGTGTGCATCCCCCATTCCTGGTTTACTGCCTTGTGATAAACACAGCTTGATTCTGTACAGCATTGTCACATGAGCAAGCTTTCAGTAAGTAGGAAACAAAAACCTGGGGGGGGGGTTCTGATAAAATGAAAAATAGACTATTTCAGATCACAGTTTCACAAAATATGGACAACCTTTTTGTTTGCTTGATAGTAGCTTTTGACTCAAATGCAATCTGATTAGAAATTGCATCGAAATTGTCCCTTTGGAAGTCGCTCTTGTAAAAAGTTGGTTTCAAGGTTCTTCTTAAGAAGAGGTTTTCTAAAAATGGACAACCTTTTTCTGGAAAAGATCTTTAAATCCCAAGCTTCTTTCAAGAAGACAGATCCTTCCCTGCCTTTGCTCACTTACACAGCCCATATTTGATATATATTTTTATCTATAATTTTTGTCACAGCATTCTCTAGACTATCAAGCTGGAACAAGATCATTTACCATCTCATACCATCATACTCCTCATACAGTCCCTCTGCTGCCTTCACCTCATCCAGCACCCACTCTCTTTTCTCTTGCTTCTTTCTGCCTCTCCCTCGGCCACTCTCTCCTCATTGGCTCTCAACCCCTTCACAGAACCAGCCACAGCTGCACCTTATCCACATCAGCCAGCCCGACACCCCTGAAGCCAGCCCACAGTTGTGTATTATCAATGATAATTAACCCAGCTTCATTCCTCTACAAATCTTGATAATTTTAAGTGAATGAGTAGCGAAGGCTACAATTTTGAGTGAGTACTTTGGTTATTCAAGGGCACCTAAACCATTTGAACCTTGCATAGCTGTTCTTGAGGGACTCATTGCCTGAGCTTCTAGCATGCTTCTACCTTGCATATCCATCAGATTTATCCCAGCAAAAACACTGAATTCAGAGTGGGATTTGGTACCTTGGGATAAACCAAGCCACGTGTTCAATAGCAGGAAAAAAGACAGTGACATGGGTATTCTGGTTGATAGAAAAGATTTTCATTAATAGCTTTTTTTCTGAAATTAAAATACAGCTAAAGAGGAGGAATACTGTTCACAGAAAGAAAGTTCGTATTTCATAGTTATTTTGCATGGGTCTCTAAATAGTGCTTTTAAGCTATTTCACTTTCAAATCCAGCCAAGCTCTTAATGTGAGCTTATATTAAGCATGTAAGCAAAGTGCTTTAAGGCCAATGGAGCTGTTCTTACAGTAAAAGGATAAGTACCTGGTTAAGTGCTTTATTCAACTCTAAGCCCTTAATCTTAATTTTTTTGTACCTGAAATTAGTGCATATAACATTTAAAACACAAGCATTTTTAAAATAAACATCACAAGTAGGAAGCAGACTATTACAAAAACTCTCTACAGTTATTACAAGCAACGGATGTTGAAATCACTATGAATAACAACATGGGATGTTTTGATGGTCAGTTAAAGGTGAACCTAATGCTTCTGCAGTTTGTGTAAAACATAATTGCAGTAGCCCAGAAAAGCAGGAGTGCTGCAACTTTCATTAGATATAGCTGTTACACCTCACAGCATCAACCTCTTAAATCTCTGTAATGAGCAGCAGGCATTTCAATAATGTCAGAAATAACTGTGACTTTGTAAAGTATTGCTACTTCATGTGTATATCCACTTTCAAAAGTTAAAGACACCATCAACAGTCCCTTTTTCTACTTACTGCCTCTGATTTACTGGCTGACTTTGTTATTTCCTTTGTGCGGTTTATAGGACATAATTATTAAAAATGGAAAAGAGAGAACTTCTAATAGACATTTTGCTGCAGACAGTTTCTGCTTTATATTTATTTAGTTCACCAGTCTCTAACATCAAGGAAGATGTACTGGCTTGCAGAAGGAATAAAAATGGCAGAACTGTGATGAAAATAAGCCATAAATAGTGAAAGATATATTACCAAATCATTCATTATTTCAGCTGTGCAGTTTCTGTAGTATAAAATCAAAACAGAAATTAAGCCGTCACTCGCAAAATGCATCGAAGGCCCTTGTAGATGTATGGGCCCAGCACAGGATTTATGTTCCTTTTAAAGCAAACAGTCTCTGAGAAACAATGATTTCTCCATTTCATCCAGCTCCAAAAAGGAGTGCTTTGTTTCATTTTCAGGTTATTTAACCTCATTTTCAAGATACCATCATCAATTTCAAAACAAAAATAATTTTGAAATGAGGAGTTCAGGCATTTTCTGTTGAAAATGTTTAAATTAAGCTACCCCTACTACTAAAATCAGAATTTTCTTTGCTTTTTATGTCACATGTGTAGAAGACGCCGTGCTGTACAAAGCCCCATCTGCAAATTGACACAACTTCATTTACATATTACATAGGCCCCGTTTTACAATTCAAATGCATATTATTTGCCAACACTTAATTAGAAAGGATATGTATCTGAAGATGAGTTACTACATCTTCTCTTGATGAGGTGGTTCAGTAGCAACATCAAAAGCAGGGTGAGGAGGATGGGAGAGAAATTGTCCTGGTTTTTTGTTTGGAAGATGGGCACCAGAGAGCAGCAGTTCCCAGGAGTTGGAGAGCTGTCAGCCAGCAGAGCAGCTCCTCAGCGTTTGTTGGGCGAAACAAAGCGGCAACTTGCATTTTTCAAATCAGCTCTTCCAGTTTAAACGTAAGATTCTGTGTTATTAGCAGCAAGACTGAGTATTTCACAGACTAAAATTTTTAATGTGTACTAGAGCCAGCTCATCACATCTTTCTCCCATTCCTATTTGAGGGGTTGCTGAGTTTATGAAGCTTCAATGTTTAAAAGGGAAAGTGCTAATCCATAATCCATCCATTACATATGGTGCAGGGGAATCCCAAAGTACCCGGTGAATGACCCTGGCACTTTAATGCCATTAAAGCTTCATCAGCAACAGCTCAGGTTTGTGTTACTAATTTTCCTCCTTCCAACTACAGCGCGCTCTTGTTTTCTACCCAAACCTGCTACCTGTGCGTCTCTCTGCATTGTGGAATTACTACCTTTTAACATGATGGACTTCAGTCTTGGAGAATTACCAGATATTTTTAGCCATCTGGAAGTACGAGAGAACCTTGCTCTCTTCCTCAGAGCTTTTCTGTGCACCTGAGCATCTGCACAATCAAGAGGCCATCTCCCTCTTGCCTCAGCACTGCCAAATAACTAAGTGCTAAATTGAACAAAAGAAGACAGACCATTTAAAGATGGTATGCTGGGTCAGAACAAGGGTCCATCCATCCCACCTGGCTGCAGCAGATGCAGGGAGAGACCATGAGAAACTAGCCAAGTATAATCCTTACATTGTTACATTTTTCCAGTTTCTGGAAGTCATAGGTTAGAGACTTGCTGAGCAGAGTTGCACTTTAACAGCCACAGATTTCACTCCATGTAGCCACCTGGTTTTATTTTGAACCTCCTTAAATCCTAAACCTCCTTAACACCCTATGGCACTTCCATAATTGTATGTGTGCTATGTGCAAAAGTATTTCTTTTTGTTTGTTTCAGATGTGCTGTTTAGGTTTTCTTCTGGATGATCCTAGTTCTTGTATTGGGAGAAACTGAATTGTTCCCTCCTCCTCCATATCATTCAGGATTTTTATACGTCTTGGGTATGTCCTGTTGGAGCCTTCTTTTTCTACTGTTAGTAGTCTTCCTATATTAAACTCTGTTTTGCATAGAAGCCTCTGCTCATTTTTGTTACTTATATTTCGTAAGTTTTCTAATTCTTCTGTATCCTTTATGAGACAGAAGCTGACCCTGTCTCTAAGCTGTGACAGCATCATTAGCATAATGTTGTTTCCTCTTAGCCCACCTCTAATGTTGTTCACCTTTTTGACAATTAAAGGCTGTCAAGCAGATGTCTTTGGAGGACTGTGCTAAGTTCTCCCTCTTCTCCAAAACGAAACCAGATAAATAGATCTGATCATTGTCTAAGTGTGCTTAGGACTACATTGCCACAGCATATTACTTTGTATTTATCAAGGATGAATTTGATCTTCCATTTTTTCACCTATTCAGCATGATGCAAAGTTCTGAAATTCTCGAGTCTGCTTTGGTTTCGATTGACCTGACTACTTCCAAAATATCAGCAAACTTTCTCCTTTTGCTGTGCTTCAGCCTTTCTAGGTGATTTGTGTCCATTCCTAGCCAGATCTCCCTGGGATTCCCTGAGTAACTGCTCCAGGAAGAATAGCAACCATTTATTCCTGCCTGCTGTTCCATCTGCTTTGAGCAGTTATTAATGCACAGCAATCTCCCCCTGACATTAGGTTTCTGTAAGATTGTTTGGCAAGGGATATTATAGGAAGGTTTAGGAATCCAAAGGTAATTTTTTTGCTCAAGTTGCCCGTGTCTACAAGTGCAATGATCCTTTCAAAGAACTGTACAGGATTTGTGAGGCATGATTTCTTTATTTATGAACCCTGTTCACTATCTCCAGTAAGTTGTATATATTCATGTCTACTAATTCTGCTCATTATTATAACTTCCATCAGTCTGCCTCAGCAGGAAGTCAAATTTACAATTCTTCGGTTTCCTGGCTTCCCTCCGGAGATTATTTTAAAAACTGAGGCCACATTTGCCTCCTTCCATTACTCTGGAATCTGGGCCAATGTAAGCGATAGGTTACACACTACTGTGAAAAGTTCAGCAATTTTATATTTGAATTCCCTTAGATCCCTCGAGTGACTGTTACCTGCTCCTGGCAATGTGTTGCTACTCACTTTATTGATTTGCTCTAAACCCTCTTTACTGACAGTTCAACTTGACAAAACCCCTCAGCCTCATCCCCATAAATAAAGACTTTGTTGCACAAACTTCCTCAAGCCTCTGTGCTGAATCCTGACACAAAGAATCCTTTTCACTTGTCTTTTTTTCCTTTTCCTTTTTCTTTTTCTTTTTCTGTTTCTTTTTCTTTTTCTTTCTTTTTCTTTTCCTTTTCCTTCTTTCTTCTTTCTCCTTTCCTCTTCCTTCTTCCTTCTTTTCTTTTTTCTTTTTTGCAGTGGCCTTACTTCTCTGAGCATCTATTCTGTACTTTGTTTACCTGTCTAACTCTGATAGGCTTCCTGCTAATCCTGTGTTTGAAAAGGCTTTTAATAGTTTTCATGCCATTTGCTTGTTGCTTCTCAAGATCCTTTTAGCATGCTCTCTTACACTCTTGCATTTAACTACCAGGATATACCTTCTTGTCTATTTTCCTCATTTAGAGTCAACTTTAATTTTTCAGTTCTAGGCAGCTCATTTACTCCAATCTTTAATCATAAAAGCTATTCTATTTTTGATTTTTAGGCCTGAGTTTGGGTTTGAGTGTTTTTTGTAGGGGATTTACATTTACTCAGACTCTGATAAGGTATCTATAAAAAAAGCCCCTTTTAACAAGCTTCCTTATTCTTATTAATCACCCTTTTTAAAGTGCCATAATAATATAGCTGACTTTTTGACATTTACCTCCTTGGTAGTGTAGGCACTACAGAGTATCCTTTCTATGATTTTATATATATAGTATCGTGAACTGTATCTTGTACAATGCCCACAAGATGCTTTTTTCTTGTATATATCCAGTATTCATCTAGACTGTTTTTTTCCACTTTTCTTGAGAAAACACAGTCATTTATGACATCTACAAGTTTCGTCTCTGTGTGATGCCTGTAATGGCATTCCTCCATTGTCATGGGGATAAGCAATGACCAAAATCTTCCATTATTGTTCTGTTTCTGATCCTGGAAGCGGTGGTCACCATTGTGCTCCACCGATGTGGACTGTTGCCCCACTCTTAGCCTATAACCCACATATGCCCTAGGATTTGTTAACGTGGATGACTTAATCATATTATTTGACTGCCAAGGCTTTCTTTAACACAGTTACTGTTTCTCCACCAGCAGACAGCTACACTTTCTGATGTAATTTTTACTTTAGTGTTACACTAATTTTATTTCCTTCCTCCTAGTTCACATTTCAATCTCGTATAACAATATCTTCATTTAGACCCAAGCATTTCTGTTCATCTGTCTCTGGTTTTAGACCATTAACTTTTGCCTACAGGTATTATACATTTTTTGCTCTTGTTCTTATTGTATGCTCTATTTGATTGTAGCTTTATTTATTCTTCAGTATTGCCCAACGGTTTTACTGACTTCTTTTGCATATTCTTTTTCCAGAAGACAGAGATTTTATCTCTTCCTCTCTGGAAGATGAATTTTTCTAACCTTCTTTTCATTTGCAAAGCAAAGTACAGAATTACATTAGGCTAATACTAATAAAACTCTATTTACAAACCAGTCTGTTCAAACAAAGGTAGAAATTGTGTTCTGTGAAAAGGTATCCTTGTTCTTTTTTGATTTATTTGATTGTTAACACTAATCTAGTAACAATTCAAATGTTCTCCATGACCACTGTATGACCTTCTTTAATACAATCTGAACTGCTTAGTCTAAGGCAACCCAATTAACAGCAATAGAAGTGTTGAAAAATGCATGCATTTTTTACAAATTTTAGGAAAGACTAATGGAAGTATATCAGGGAAGCACAAGCTAATGCAAATTGCACCTGATACCACATTCATTTGGACACCCCAATCCCTTGTTTTGATTTTCTCACCCCAGAGGAGCATGCTACCTATTAGAACTCATTTTATTTTAAGAGATTGCCTTGAAAGCGTCACTGACTTCAGCAGAGTAGTTCCCTCTTCTGGCCATGATCCTGTCAACTAATCTGGTCCAGAGTAGGCAGGAACTGTGCATGGAGTCCTGCTTGGGTCTGGGGTCCTGGGAGGTGGACTTCTCACTGGATTTGGGTGCCAGGCAGGTGTGCTGGTAAAAGCTCACCTCAGTGCTGTTAATCTTCTGGATGTGATTAATTTGTCATGTTCTTATCATAGTTTATCAGTTCAGAAACATGAAAGTTATACATAATTGCCATTTCACTGTTAATTTTCAATTGTAGAGTATTTATAATGACAAACAATATTCAGTATGTATATGTGTATACACATATGCCTTTGTGGATATAAAGCATACACAAACACACATATATGCATGCACTGGCCCTCACGCACAGAAAACCACTAATTATACCTTTGAAAAGGAGAACAGAAAAAGAAATAAACTTTTCCCAGGCACTGGGTTTGTAATGGAGCACAGCAGGAGGAGGTAAAGAGCAGCAATGATATTAGAAAATGTCAGTAAAGCCAATAATCAATCTTGTAAAATGTCACAGAAAAAAATAAACACATAAGCTAAACACTGTTTCAAAAATAGGGATCTTTCCTTGCTTCATACTCAGTGTGAAAAAAAGACTCCAGATGTCAATTTTTTTATAGCAATTGATTTAATCTGTTCCTGGTTTTAGCTTGCTTATGGCTGATCTTTCACAAACTGTGTGTGTCCATATGTACATATATGTACTTCTAACAATTCTATAACCATACACATATACACATTTATCTATGTATCTTTGAGCTCAATACTTTTTCAGAGGCCATATGCATTTATAATGTAAAGGTAAATCAAACCATGCATGTATTTAGAGAGTTGGAACAATGTCGTTTTGTTTTAAAGACAAAAGTAATTTTCAGGGCGATACCTTAAACACAAATGTTGAAGTTTGTGGTGGGTGAGCCTCATCATTGCATACCTAAGGAAGGAAGAAAAATGCTTCAAAGTCCTCCATGAAAGCAGAGCTAGCATGGTAGGGAAGGGTAAAAGAAGTCCAGAAAACCAGAACAGGGGTGAAAAAAGAAAAGTGTAACTCCCTTAATCTATCAGATTGAACTCTTAGGGGCTTTGAAGCCAAAGAGATATTCCTGTCTTGCTCAGCTTTTTAGTTGCCCTTCTGTGATCCAAGTGCAGAAGTGAGTCACAAGGTCGTGATAAGTCTGAGAAGTTTGCATAGGATCATTGTCAGCAAATGGCAGGCAAAAAGCTTCTCAGGGTCCTAAGGTCCTAGGAATATAGCAGCAGGCAATGAGCTGACAAAAGTCTAAATAAAAAAATAAACTTACATTGTTATTTTCCTTATTAAAAATTAATGCACTTTAATGGGTTTAGTTTAAATGCACTTAAACAATCATCAAGACCTATATTAACTCCTGATCTTATGCTATTAAAAACCTTTAGGTTATGTGAGGAACACTATTTAGCCAGTATATATTTGCTTAAATGAAATTTAGATAGAAGTAAGTTTACCTGTAAATCACTAGCTGAGCTCTGGGAATAGAATTTGCTAAAGCATTAAATTTCTTTTTGGTAATCTGTAGCGTCTTCTGCTGGAAGGGTATTTTCTTCCTATCAGATGTGTTCAATTCAATAGCTACTTTAATAATGTAATAATATTTGAGAAACCAGCTGGGACTTGAAAAAAGAAAAAAACCAGGTTTCCTCTTCCAATTTACTTATAAAAATGGGGTGTGAGAGGATGAGATCTATTAGTTCTAAAATGCTGAAGAGTAGCTGGTATGCTGATCAGAAACCATTAGTTTGATTAACTTCCTATGAATAATGCTTTCTTTGTCTAAGGTGTCATTTTGTTGTAAATGCATAGCGTGTTCCAATTAAAACTTTTCTTGTTCATTCAGCACAAGAATTTTACTTTGAAGCTATGTATTTAATGTATGTATAGTATATCACCTTGGCTACCAAAAAGGAAATGCCAGTTGTAATTACGGGCTAACTTTAAGTAACAAACCAACATATTTTAATAGCTACCAACCAGTGAGAACCAGTCTGTTAGGAAAATAAATCTAAAATCCAAATATAAGTAGAAAGTCAAAACAAAATTAAACAGAATTATTTGATTTATGATAAAAATTAGATTATTGCAAATCATCTGGTGCTGTCCTGACATGGACGGCACATCTCCTGTTGGCCAAGAACCCAGTGCCAGGAGAGGTTCAGAGAGAAGTGATGTACCCTGTAACAGGCTGAGCACTGGAGAGCCTGTCGGGGACTGCAGTTCTGCTGCTTGACGTGCCGGCCAGCAAAGCTTCTGACTTTTTCAGTGCAACCTCTGCTGGTTCTGAAAGAATGAGAAAGTAGACACTCAGGTTGAGAGTGGAGTTAAAGATTGTGTAACCTTTATAAAGACCCTTAGGTATTAGAGAAGTTAGCTTGGAACTTAACTTTTTAACAAATACATTTAAAACACAAATTGTGTTTTATGGGGTTATTGTATTCTATATTGATTTCAGAAGATTAAGTTGGTGAGTTTTATTACAGACAGCTAACTTTGCAGAGTCACAGGGTTATTTGAAAGCCAAGGAGACCAGCAGTTGCCTAACTCTGTCCCCCAGCCCATCGCAAACACTTTCATTCTGGCCTGTCAATCATTTTGGGGGGTTCTTCAGTTAACAGTTGATTAAAACATGCTTTCTTCAAAGCCTTGCACTTCTGATACAAAGACATCAAGAAATGAAAATTTCACCGTGTCCATGGCAGTCTGGTCCACTGTTAAACAACCTTGCTGGTCAAAATCTAAATTTTATGTCTCATTTGAGCTTAAATGGCTTCTGCTTCCAGCCGCTAAACTCGTGCCATTTCCCATTTGAGCAAAAAGCACTGTTGTAGCTAGTATTTCCATCTTCTGAAAGCATTTCTATGCTATAATAGATTACTTATACATGCTTTCCTGCCTCATTGTCCCTTGCTAGTAGAAGCTCTGTTACAGAAGTCAGGACAGACACAAATACTTCCATACTTCAGATGGGGATGCAAATCCCATGCTTACATATGTAGATGAAAAACCAGACTGTTCTTGATAAAAGAACACATCTTCACTATATCAAAGAGCACAGCTTTTTATTATTGCTTTCCGTGCTCCAAGAGAAAGATAAATCAACTGGAGAGAGAATCAGAGTGCTGCTGGGTCAGGTGCAGCTCCATGCTGCCACTGCCTCAGCCCGACTTGCTGTCTTCCCTCTCTTTTCTGAAACCATAGATAAGAAACTTGTTCAAACCAGATTGCCAGAATTTATTTACTGTACTTTACTAAGCTTCCCCCTTTTAAGCTCTTTAAACAAAGAGGCACTTCATAGCAAACCTCTGCTGATTCCCAAGTCAAACACTTCCTTCTGCAGCTCAGTTGTGATTGAAGAGTGTTTTCTGAGCCTGAAAAGCTCCTACAGGATCTCAGTCGCTGACTTGCATATCGCAGGGAATAACCCAGGCAGCCCTTGTCCCTCCACTCTGCACCCTGGTTTATTTTGGGGAGTTTTGGTTGCTCTGTTCCCCAGGGTATAACTCTCCCTGCAAAGCTGTCTGAATTAGCATGGAGCATGCACACGACCTGACATCGCAACCTTTTAGGAAAGCACATTTTAGGGCACTGAGGGAGCAGGGTGAGACCCTATCGGATGGAAGACCAAGATGTGAGAGAAGTGGTGGAAAGGAAGGAGAGATCCGTGCCAGACTCATTGTGGTGCTGGACACTGGAGCTGGTGGCTCCTTGCATTTCACTGAAGGCCTTGCTCTCCCTGCTGGGAACAATCACATCTTTGGCTCCCAGATGCCTCGTCCGGGTCTTCTACAGGATCATCATCCCATGCCAAGCCTTCTGAGGTGTAGTCAGGAGGAGATGCTGCTTTGAGGCAGGAAAGGACATGCTCCAGTCCCATGTTGTTTCTCCTCAGTTCAAAGGTTATTTTCCAACATCCAAAAAGTGTAGAAAAAAATTATGGTGCTATCATTGCAGGGTCCGCTGCTGCCCAGCCTCCTGGCAGGGCACTGCCAGCTGCTCTGCTCAGGGTCTTCCTCTGGTGCTGTGTTTATTCGGTTTTCATTCTCTGACTCCCACTCCTCTCCCTTATCTTCATCCTTGTACCCCATAATAATTCAATTTCTTCCTGTTTTCTTTTCCCTTTCCCCAAGAGGGAAATAGGATGGACAGTGTCAATGGAGATGCTGTTTAGGGAGAGTGCACAGTCCTCAGTGGTTTGTTTTCTAGTACTCCCTAGCATCCCCCATTATTATACCAGGGCTACTACAGGGTAGTAGTTTAGTGTTGCTTTTATGTCTGCACCATAAACCACTTTAACCATTTAAGTTGCCCTTTTCTGACTCCATTATGTCCTTCTGCATGGGGAATGTTTTCAAGTCTATTAAGAAGGAAGGTGTCTCAGTACACTTTCTCTGACATCTGCCATGGATGTTTTTAGTTTCCCTTATTGGTGGCTAATTGCTTGAAAATAAATAGGGTACTCTTTATGACATGCACTTTCAAATTACTGGTTTTTATTTCCCTGCATCATCTCCTTGACTCTAGCCAAGTCTATAAACTTATCTACAATATTGATTTTGGTAGCATCCCTGAGTACAGTGTGTCCAAAATAAGCAGAGGGGTAAGTAGCATACAGAACAGTCTTCCAACAGTGAGTCACCAAATAAAAAGTTATCCGGCTCACTACATTATCAAGGTACTGACGGTTCTGCCTTTTTCAGTGCAAGCCACAGAAATCTACCTTGTCCTTAATTATTCAGGCTCCTGGACAATATATTAATGCCCCTTGGATGGAGAGGCTAGCCAATGTTCAAGGTTTGCAAGGAGAATTGATTATAAAAGTCTATTACTAGCTCTCTGAGCTTGTACTGATTATTTACAAAGAATGCAATATTTTACACAAAATCTGTTTCTGTGAATGCAGTAAAAACAAATATCTGGCAGTTTCCTTGTGCACCATTTCCAAGATGACTGTTCCAGGGAGTACACTTTCTGCCTGTGCTGTCTCTTGGGGACAGGACATCAGTCCTCATTTGCTGTCTTTCTCTTGCTACTGCAGCTTTTTACTTGTGATGTAACTGATGAATTGTGGGTTTGTGGTCGGTTTTCAGACAACCTCTGGATTTTTGGTGGTGTCTTAGCTTCTGCTTCGGCTTTGCAGTGATGGCTAGCCATTTCCTTGGGCAATGGCTTCAGCTGCCTTTACATTAGAGGATGTTTAATCACTCCTTATGGCCCAAATGAAGGCATCTGCATGCATTGAGTTTATACAGTCTGTGCTGACTGACTACTATGATCCACCACAGTAATATTGTCAGAAGTCTGATAGAGAGCATGACAACATTTGTTAAAATGCATAAAAATTGAAGTCTACGAGCTGCTGTGACATTCTCATCTTATGTTAATTTCTTTTTATTAGGTTCATTTAAAACTCCATTGTCACTGTATCTCTTAAAAGATGAAGCCAGGAGGTGGCCCAGTTTCCAAACCCCATTATCACCTAGGAGGTATGTGTTGCTCTCATGTCTCGACAAGCAAAATGCAGTCATGCAGCACAGTCATTCAGTAATCTCAGCTCCTGGCTGGGAGCAGGAAGTTGTTATGTATTGCACACACAATTTGTATGAGAAGAAGTTTCCGTCTGTGATTTAAACATTTTCCAGGAAACTAGGACATGGCACTGTGCTTCAAAGGCAGTTAATGACTTGTTGGAAGCTTACTGAAATAAGGGAAGAGTCATTAAAGACAGAGTTCATCTTGCCTATTTTAGATTCCTCCAGTGCAGAGATCCACACATGAGAGAGCTACTCGAGAAAATCCTGCTTGAGAGAGTGTGATTCATCTGGTCTCCTTGAGATGTTGCTTTAGTAGGTGGTGAGTATAGCCTAGAAGTTCATGTAAAACATTCATCAGCTCTAACAGAAGCACAGATCCTGGTGTCAGCTGTTGAAATCCACCTTAGAGATGTCCACATTTGGTCAGACAAGCCCTGCTCTGTCCAGCTGGAATGGTGAGACTGTTTAGGCCACGCATCGTTAGTTTCACCAAAGTTTCTCCAGCAATGGTTTGAAAGGAGGAAGATCCAGGTGTCCAGCTGATGGAAGGTAAAGAAATGGGTGAGGAGTTAAATGTGTACAATCTCCAGACATTGATCTCAGCTACCAAAAGGGTTAGCAGGGTTTGTTGCTGTTCAGGTCCGGGCTCTTGGACATGGTCTGGAGGAGTAGGGCTGAGTGCGAAACAGGGTCCCTGGCCAAGGAGTGTTGGCGATGGCTCCTGCCCCTGGGAAAGTCAGTCTGAGAGGTGGCAGCACAAGAGCCTGGAGGAAATGGGGCTGTCCTCCGCTCAGACACAGGTCTCTGGACGTGGCAAGGCAGCAGTGAACACCTCTGAGCTCTGGGGGTCACAAAGGGAGTTTTCTGGGTTTCCCTGTAAATAAGGCATCTGCTTGTTGTGCACCATTCTGCTCCATTATGCTTTTTTTATTGCAGCCTCATTACATGGAAATTGAGCATTAAACTAGCACAAAACTGCCGGAGTGGAGTGAGGAATCAGGATCCTCCCATTTTTATGCATATAGTTATATACCACAAGCCAAAATGTGGGTTTCAGATTCTGAAGCTCTTGGCCTTAGGCTTTATGTATGTGTTGCTGCAGCATAACTGTGGACTTGATACTGAATCACTAGGCAATATATTGGCAAAACACAGCAAAATCGTTTGACTGTGGGAAAAGCCTACAGCACGAGTAGAGAAAAAACCCACACAGTATGCCAGTCTGACAACTCCCCTTGCTGCTGAAGGGTCTCCACCTTGTATTACAGACAGCTGCAAGCCCAATCCAGAGGGAGGGGAAGAGAGGAGAAAAAGACAAGACAAGAGTGAGGACGAATGCAACAGTCCCAGGTGTGACCATGGCATCAGTATGTGGCATTCCACGATCAGGCCCTGGGAGGACCAGGGATGCAGGTGGAAAGGAAATTCCCATGGGAGAGGACTGACACTGCCTCCTGATTTCTCTGAGCCCAGGCACTGGGAGTTTTTGCTCCCTTCACACCCTGAGGGCGATTGCTCTTCCCCAAGCACAGGGGATTTGCAATTATGCGATATGAAAAAGGAAGATGATGGCATGGGCGGTCATGCAGGAGCATGCCCCCAGGGTGGCCTTGCAGCAATGAGGAGAGTAGTGGGAAGGGCCAAGAGAAGCTGCTTGATCCACTCGTGCCCAAGGCCAGCCTCTGATGGGCAGACACCGAAATAACCCTTCAAGGACAAGCGTTGGCAGAAACGTTTGGCAGTTTTGTTGCCTGAGGTGAGGAATGCCTTTCTTAGGATTGCTTTCTTAGGAACAGCTTCCAAGGATGGTGTTACACGCCACCACAAATGCCCTGAGACAGGAGAATATCATCGTCCTCTAGTTTAATTATAATTGACATTTGAATAAAAAATCCTCCATTCCTCACACTACTGATCCCATTGCTATTTGATTCCAGTGCGTACGTCTAAAATTAGGCCTTTGAAAGCACTTCATGGCAGGGGTTGTAAATGGTGTATTTTCCTAAGCCTGCTGCTCTCAAGGCTTATGTTTTGCCATCTTATGACTTGGCTCATGGCCGGAATTGCATCTGCGTACATTTGGGACACGAGGGCTCAGTAATACACTGTGACTTCAATAACAGAGGAGCTGAAAAAAATCCATTAAAGCATATCAGGTTCATTTAAACAAAGAGCATTATTATTTAACCATTAGACTTGCACTAGTCAGAATATGGGAAATAAATCCTCAGCAGTCCCGGATCTACCTAGCTTTCAGTGTAGCATTTTCCTCTCCTGAGGTTTCCTTGAGGCACAAGCAAGGACATTCTGAAACATGGCATGCAATCTCAGCTCAGCACTGCGTGGATGCGGCAGAACCTGCTGTCACTGTGAGCGCTGGGGAGGGGGGAAATGGTCTTCTTCGCTGCTAACAGCCTGAGCACCCCACTTTGCCAGCGTCTTCAGAACACATCAGTTAAGTTTTTGTGCAATCATTTTTTAATGACCACGCATTACATTAAAATAAAGACTAGTCTACTAAACCATCTGCACAAATAAAACAAGTTTTGTGTAGTCAAAAGTTTGGCTTCAGATCACATTTCAGCGGGGCGTTCCCTGAAGGGTATCTTGAAATAAAACCAGGCTATTAAAAGAAACAGAGTTCTATTTTTACACGAGTTTTCTAATTTTAATTCCCACTATGGGTCCCAGGACTCTTGTGAGTTTTGGACCAGAGATGGGCTCATAATAGAGGGTGAGATTCTCCCATGCGACCTACCTCCTTTGATTTGGACCTTGTTTACTTGAAGAAGCTAATAATGTGTATACTATAGGTGAATGTAAAGGGCAGCAGTGCTCACTTCTTGGACATTCATCACATGTGCATCTAAAACACAGATGCCATCAGGCAGTTCATGTTGATCTCTTTAGAAGCAGATTACCACAAACTGCGAAAAAACACTTGCAGTGAGGGGTAAGAGTGATACACACTTGCTCTTTCTCATCCCTTCGTATTCCCACCTGTCCTTCGTCCTGTTTTTCTTCTGATGTCAGGGTAACATCGCTGTCATTTAATCTGTCTAGTGCACGGCACACAACAATGTCCTGTGAGATGCTATATTAGCTCTCTCCAAGCCTGCCTTTTTAGGGCTTCACTCCGCTCCCTGCATTTTAGCCGCTCTTTACTGTGGCACCATTCTTGTC
The DNA here is from genome assembly GCF_023634155.1 of Falco peregrinus. Taxonomy (NCBI): domain Eukaryota; kingdom Metazoa; phylum Chordata; class Aves; order Falconiformes; family Falconidae; genus Falco; species Falco peregrinus. The sequence goes on from NC_073726.1 coordinate 48,865,615, forward strand.
ATTCCTTCTGATATTTTTGTCTTTGAGTTTCTCCACATCCTGTCATTAAGTGATTTTTTGAAGCCACACTATGCACCCCTGTTATTTTCTTTCCCTCCAAGCACTTGTCTTTGTCCACCATCTCAGCTAAGATAACCAGAATAATGGTTTGGTGTTTACCATAGCTAAAAAAAGTGAAAACTTTTAGGCATACCAGTGCCATGATTTCACTACCAAATCGTTGATGGAAGCAGTGTAGCCTGAAGGACAAGGGCTGGCCAAAAAGGCAAGACACTTACCCTCCATTTCTTGTGAGACCCAGAGCCATCACTTAACTCACTCCCCTCCAGATTCCCCAGCTATAGGATGAAGCTGACAGGGTGCTGCTCTGCTTTGCAGGAAAGAGGCACTGTAAGTGGCAGATAATTACTAAAATTGTTTGCTTGATTTCAGTCCATGACATTTTGTCTCTCTGGAGACAAAGGTCAGGGAGGGAGTTCATGAGAAGGAAATTCCGTATTGCTTGAAGGCATAGATGGCATTTCCATTACTGATGGAGTAGTGTGTAAAATAAATGCTATAAAGTAAAAAAAAAATCACGAGTGGCATTATAAATTACTTTTTTTCCCTTTCTATCGCACTGATTTGATTTGTTCTTATGTATTTACCTTGTTAGCTAGAAATACCCTCAGGTTTGCCGTTGCAACCTTTGTGATGACTTGTGTCATTCCACTTCAAAGCAAGGCCAAGCTTTTGACTATTTCTCTACTACCTCCAGCCCTTGTGATACCCTTTGCTGGAGTTTTAGAAGAAATTTCGAGCCCCCATGGGCTCTGTGCATGGTCTAGGGTCTGGAGGAGGCCTTACCTCCCTCTGGACACTCCCAGGTTGGAGTCCTGCCAGCGCCTCTTGGTCTGCCAAGGCTGAGCTGTCCCTGCTGGCGACCTCTTTTGGGCTCTCCAGGCTTGCACTAGAAGTACAAACATCTGCCTGACATCCCCTGTGGGGATCTCAGGTGCCTGCTCCCCTGAGAGTGAGTGCCACCACAAATGTGCCACTGCTTTCCTGCCTGTCCCACCACCAGTGCCAGCCCTCCACACCTCTGCACACTTGCAGGCTGACAGACTAGCACGCATGGACAAGATCATGCAAAAGCACTAAGATACTCCAGCAAGTGGGGGTCTGCTGTGCTAGGGAAATCAGGGATCCTTTAACTGGCAGGGTGCAGGCACGCAGAAGTCCTCCTGTTGTTTTCTCATCACTGTGGAGCATGCCATATCTGCTGGCCTGGTCCATCATTCTCCTGCTACTGCACACCATATGCTTCCCCACCCCAGCATCTCTGAGCCCCTGTCAGGGCTGGCACACTGACAGCAAGGTGCCCGCTTCTGCAGCACTGAGATGCCATATCCCCTCTCCCAGCCTGGGGTCCACTGGGCACATTGATCTGGGCTCCATTTACCACCTGCAATGCTTGTAGGGCTGGGGACCCCAAGGCTGCTCCACTCTGCGGGCTGAGAAATAGGGAAGGGTGTTGGGAACTTTCATCTTTCTTGGATACATCCAACTTACTGCATGTGCACTGAATGATGTTTCTGCTCTGACTGGACTGTTTGATATCTGGCCAAATTCCTCTTTTCCCATCTGGACAAGATTTTCAGGCAGAAAAAAAAAAAAGATGTTTCATAGAAACTGTTGATACAAAGGCAGTATTGGGTGAGGGAATGAGCCATCTGCCTCACGGACCTGCACGAAGTGCCAGGAGGAGGTGAGTGGGCACACACCATTGTGAAGGTGAGCTGGAGGAGACGGGGAGAGTCTCTGCAGAAACTCTGCAGAGCCAGGAGCCCAAGCCCTGTGTTTGGGAAGGAGAGCTGGAGATAGCTTATAGATGGATAGAAGCTCACAAGATGGGAAAGGCTGCACCATTTCAGGCATCCTATGTAAGGGCCCTCCTCGGCCTGCAGTTCTGTAGTTACAGAAACAGTGCATTGCCCTGGGACCAGGGGGAGATGACCTCACTTCAGGGAGGTGGCATGGCTGGCTGGCCCTCAACCAAACATCTGCATGGAGAGGAACAGGAGATCAAAGGTGGCTGGAGACACCCTGCTGCAGGAGACAGAAGTCTCTGCCTGCCAACCTGACCTGTGCTTAAGTCCAGGACACTGCAGAGATGACCAAGGGTTGTCTGGCCTCGGACTGTTACCCTAGCTGCTCTTCCTCATGGGCACCAACGTTACTGCCAGGGACTTCAAACATATCAGGAGAGACTACATGGATTTTGGGGTGCTGGCTAAGGGCATGGGGACCCAAGGTGTGTCTCAGCAGTCTGGTTGGTGAAGAGGAACTAGAACAACATTGGAGTAACTGGGCCAAGTTGGGACAGCTCACACAACTGGAGTGCTGTGATGGGTGGATACCAGGTCTTTAGGAAAGACCGTCAGGGAAACAAGGGGGTGTGGGTGCATAGATATGGTGGAGCAGCTCTGATATATGGAGCTCCTCAATGGGCCAGACAGTAGGCTGGGTGGGAGTGTGGATCAGGACAGGGGTGGGTTATCATTAATGGTGACAGTTTGGTGGGAGTTTGTTAATGACGAATTAATTGGGATGAGGAAGAAAATGAAGCCTTCTGTAAACAACTTGGAGATATTTCTGGATCCCATCTCTGCCGCTTATGAGAGATTTTAACTTCCCTGATGTATGCTGGAAGAACACTAGAGAGGAATGCAGACAATCCAGGAGGTTCCTGGAAGATATCAGGGCCAACTGCTTGATACAGGTACTAGATAAGCCAACCTTGGGATCACACACACACACACACACACACACTGGACTTGTTATTCACAAAATGTTCACATGGGTTGGGGGAGTGATAATCAATGGCAGGATTGATTGTGGAGACCCTGAAATAGTGGACTTAATGATACTGAAGAGAATGAGGAAGACAAGTAGCAGACTACAGACCATGGACTTGAGGAGAGCAGAGACTTCAGTTTCTTCAGACTACTGAGGGTTGGATCCTATAGGAACCAACTCTGAAGGGCAAAAAAGCTCAGGAACAGTCCCAAGTCTTTCCTGACAACGTCTTCCAAGCACAAAGCCATCCTAGTGTGCAGGAAAACAAGCAGATGTATCAAGAAAGTGGCTTGACTCAGTAGGCAACTCATGAGTGAGCTATCGTGCAAACACTGGATGTAGGGAGAAATGTTTTCTCCATCAGGACAGTCAAGCAGTGGCTGCCCAGAGAGACCGTGCAGTCCCCATCCTCACAGGTTTTAAGGTCCCGGGCGGATGAATTCCTGAGCAACCTGATTCAGTCTCAGATCTAAACCTGCTTGGAGCAGAGGGTTGGACTAGAGACCGTCTGAGGTCCCTTGCAGTCTGAATGGTTCTGTCATTACATGAAATAGTTAACTGAAAGGGTACGGCTACCTGATTCTTTGTCTTCGATGTCAGTATGACCACTGAAGCCTAGCGAATTTCCAGGATAACACTGTTGAGTAACTGTAAACCTAAGGCTCTCTTTTTAGCTTTTTTTATGTGCACATTCAGGAAGGCAGCAGTTTTGGAAAGGGAAGTCTGGATGTTGCACATACTAATAACTGCCAAAGAATGCTGGAGTGATGTACAAATACCAGTATACATCTACTCAATCTCTGTCTTTGTACAGAGGTAGTTATAAGACCTAGCAATATTTTAGAGGGATATTTTGGTTTAAAAATACAGAGTCATGGCATCACTGACATTATGAAGAGAAACCAAGCAAGGCTGTTATTACTGCCTTCAGCTTTCTGTGTTAAAAATCAGATCTTCTTTTTCCAAGAACAGCCCTTCATGGAGTGGTAAGTATTGTTTGTTTTTCAAGGATGATGAAGTGAAGCTTCCTATCAGTCCAATCTTTTTCATATTTGGAGATCAGCTTATCTTATTGAGCAGGCTGCCAAAAGTGATTACAGCTGCAGAAACTCTACATTTGAACAGGGATTTTAGCAAATCACTCACATCTGGAAAAAGGCCAAGAAAAACAGTGACTGGAGAGAGTGGAAATCATGCCTCAATGGGATGAGAAGATGTGGAATAATTATTCAAAAGCTATGGGAACTTACATGAACATCTGCCAGGTGACCAGAATTGCCATCTGAATAAGGCATTACAGTTAGACCAGACTTAGCTAAATAAGCCATTCCACCAGGCATAATTTCACATTTTCCATCCTTATAGCTTTCCTATCAAGTGCGGCTACCTCAAGAGCACTGTAAATTCATGCCTCATCTTAATGCACATTAGCCTCCTCTTGTAGACAAGCCCTTAGAAACAAAGGTAACTCTACCAGTTTGAATGGGGTAATTTTTATGTGCTGCAAGATGAGGAAGCAATTCAGTGGTCACTGCAAACAAAAGTGAGTAAATACACCACTGGCTGTTGGGGTAGACTTTTAGTAATGAAGCTGTCCATTATATTTGCTTAGCCAAAACCACAGAAATATATCTGTAGGCATCCACTTCATATATCAGTATGCACACTTCACAGTCTATGAGAGCACTGTGTGCAAAATTAGTTTCTCAAGCACTGCTGAAGACTCTTTTTCCACTAATGTGAGAAAAGGGGGAAAAGGATACAAGTCTTTTTCCATCCCAGTTGTGTTCCACAAAATGGCTGTCCACAGTCATAAGCATCAGGCACCCAGAACACCTGTAGTCTTCCAAGGGACATTAATCACAGCCAGTCAGGGAGGAGAGGCATGCGAACACTAGTGTCAGGAGGACTGGCTCCACGCACGGGGCCAGGGGAGCACTCTTTGAAGGTAGTATGAGACTGCTGCTCCAGCTTACTTTTTTGCTAATGCTCCAGGAGGAAGGCTGCACTAGCCAGAATTCCTCCAAGGATTTGGGGGCAGCAAGGGCTGTAAAAAAACATGTTAGTTGGTTTCGGGCCATAGTCTGCATCTGCATAGCAAGATGCTGTTTGCATATGGGTAAATTCAGGATCTGTATTCCCTTTGCTCATTTCAATACAGTCTGTGAGTTCACAGAGCGAACCTTAAATGCAGATGGAAAAACTTGCCTTTTGAACTAACACTTCTCTTTTGTTATTTCCTTCTGAAGTGTATTGCCTGGAGTAAAGAGTTTACAAGTGCCAGGCTTTCAATTAATTTTGTTACATCACAAATCATAAATTAGAGATGGAATGCGTGGTCAGGTCCATCTAGTTTATCTGCCAGTATAACATTTCACAAAGAGAGGATACAGACTGCTTTTCAATTGCATGTTCAAAAAAAAAAAAAGTTATCTTAAAAAAATATATTCCTATGATATTTTGGTGCCACTTGAGCCCCTGTAGATTGTCATAGCTATACAAAATGGGAGAGTGCACACACATGTGTGTGTACATGCACATATGTGTACATCAGGAGAAACAATCAAGGAGAGGGAGAGAACCAAAATTAAGTGCTTCATATGCATAAGGCATGTCTACACAGATTGGTGTGGACAGATGTGGTATCTTCTGCAGGGCCTCTTAGCTTGGGCACAGAGCTTCAGGAAAATGACTCAATGGTTTCCAGACCAGAACTGGCTCCCATTCGATCAGCTTAGAGCATGGCAGATGAGCATACTTGTCTGGGCCCATCCATGTAGACATGCCCAGACTCACCTCCAGACTTTCAAAATATCCCTGGAATGGAAAGGAGCTTTTCACGTTATGACCTAAAATAAATGTTTGCTGGGATAACATGCATACTTGCTAAAGTGTTCGAAGTGGAGAAAGACAAAAATGACAGTAGAAACCAAAATTAGATGACCATGAATAGGGTTTTTTAAGCAGGGCTCACTTATCATGAAACCATGGCAGATCTCCAGCCCAGGGTCAGGTATTTATTTCAAAAAATGAAAAGGGACATGAAAAATAAAAATAAAATTTGGTAGAGCTCAAAGGAGAGGAGTGTAAAAGGAGGAGAAAAGGCAAAAATTCATTCCCTTTATGAGGCTTACACACTGAGCTTTTCTTTGGGTACCTTTGATGCCACTGGCAGTGTTTTTGTCCTTTTCAGTGCTCTGATTTTTGGGGAAAAGAAAGTGTAAGGTGATTATGGACACTAGCATGATCATTGATCAAACTTACCTTAAGCCATCTAATCAGAGCCATGTGTTCATTGTCCCAGAGGCTGTATTTAGGGTAGTGAGAAATGAAATTTAGGATAAGTGACATGAATTATATACTACAGTTGGTGTCTCTCTCCTTCTATTGACTTTAGCAGATGAGTAGTTTAATCTAAAGCACCTGAAATCAGGGGAGATGAATCTCAACCTAAAGGGGAGTAACACAAAGAAGTAAATAATGTTCACGGAGGATTCTGCACACACTGGATCCACCTTCTTCTCTGGTGTAAAGCTAAGAGTATCTCAGAGATCAATGAGGGTCAACATATCTGCAAATTTTGTAGCTGAAGGAAAGGCCTCAAATGAATACCCTCAATTAAAGCAGAACTTGGAGGCAGCACTGTTGGAAGAGGCAGACTTGCTTTGACCAGCTCCCCATCTTGCAGTCCACATTTCTTGAAAGTACCTCCATCTATTGACTTCAAAGGCACCATTTCTTTTTATACCAGTGCTAACACTCAGAGGCTTAATAGAAAATTGCAACTTGAATCATGTGCTTCCTCTGCTTATACAGATATTGTCAGGTCAAATTACCACACCCCCCACACACACCTCTTGCTCCTTTTAAGAGTCTTAATTTAGGCTTTTTCCATTACACAGTTTAGTAATGATTAAAGGTCAGATTCACCTTCAGGCTTCCTTTAACAAACACAATCTGCCTGTGATGTAATCTGAGACATGCCGGTTTTCATAGTACTACATATTCAACAAATCCTTAGTAAACAAACCCGAAGCTTGCTGGTTCTCTGTTTCTCATCACTTACCTGACCAAATCTGAGAGAGTAGCAGATGTAGCAGCATCCTTGACCATCCCTGTGCAGGCTCTGAGCGAGGGCCGGACCCAAGTGTCTAATGTTTACAACACAGGAAGATCAATGCACACTACAGGTGTGTTTGCTTCAGTCCTGCTCTTGCTGGTCCCACAAACGGACTCCTTATGTTAGAGAAAGTGAGCAATAATAAGTGTGTTTAAAAAAAAGGCCTTAACAACATGGGAGAGGAGCCACCCTTTCTTCTTCACCCCACAGGTGAGATAAAAAAAAGTCAGTGCTGTAACCACCTTTCAGGTAAGAAAAGGCCAATGAGGTTGGCTGGGTAAAGAGTCTAGCGTGGGAAGGAAGGAAATGTGCTGTATAGCATAAAGATGGCAAGTATGAGAATACCTGGCTGAAAAAATCCAATAAGGCATCACAAGTGTAAGAAAGGGAATTCACATCTGAAATAGCAGCAGCTGATTATGCTGCTTGGCTGTAATGACCTGAAGGCATCAGTGTGCCCTGGGGACAAGCAGTTCAGGCCTGCGTTATGGCTTGTTGCGTGCATGATTGGCAAAGACTGGCCATGGTTAATCCCAGTCCTTACCCACTGCTTTAACTGAGATCCCTCACGGTGCTCTTTGGGAATGAAGGAAATGCTCAGCGATGAACCACCGCTCCACAGCAGGACCTGTTGGCTCTCCGGCCTTGTTCCCAGAGCGACCTCTGTGAAAAGTCACCAAAAAGATAACAATGTGACACCAGTAGTATTATAGATGGGCACCAGCTGTGACTGGGAGATGGCTATCATCTGAAAAGCCATAATTATTAGAATAACTAACGTTAATGTATTCCACTTGGGCTAGACCAGCCATGCCAGAGATTATTGCAGTTTAAAAAAATAAAACCAGAAGCCTGAAGCAGTTGTGTTTCTCCAGGAATTTATTTTTATTTTTTTTTAATGAGTGTTTCATTTATAAAGTCCAGATTTTAGTACCCTGTACAGCCACAAGATGACTAGGCCTACCTCAAACTGATCAAAATGGAATTTTTCCATTGGGTTCAGTGTTCAGTTGACTATCCAAACATCTGTTTTGTGGTTCATTCAACCTTATACATCAATATGATGTTAATCTCTTTTATACAGAAAAACTGAAGCAGTGCCAATGATTTAACTTCCTAGGAAGATGGAAGATCCTTTCTCAAGCTGTAAATCCTTCTGGCCCATGTCCAAAGTGAAAAATGTAAATCACCAGAGTGGAAACATGGCAAACATGATTTTCTGTCTAAACAAGGGCAGTCTTAACTTTGGAAATTAATCAGACTCTTTCTTAGGAACACCTTCAATGACAATGAAGGCAAATCTCCCAGAAAATTACTTTGGAAATTAACCAGCCTCTTCCTTACATATTTTTTCCAGTAATTTTCTGGGAGATTTGTCTTCGTTGCCATTGTAGGTGTTTCTAAGTCAGGAAAAATCTCTTCTTCAAGCACAGAGCCAGCAAAAGCATTTTTTAATGTATTGCAAACTTCCTTTCTCTACGCCATTTTCTAAATAATCCCATTCCTTCTTTTCCCTGAAACCAAATTGTCAACCTGTGCAGAGGTGGACCTAGTGAGGGGGTAGGAGCAAGGGGATTAGTAGGTACCATTCCTGCCCCCGTGGGAGCATTGTCCCACTTAGGAAGCAACCACTTGCACCTAGATCCAGTCCTGCAGCCCAGAGTCACTCATGGTGGGATAAAAAGCCCTTTCTTGTTACAAAAAAGATGAAGACCCTACCAAGAACAATCCTATCTTAACATCCTTACTGCTGACTTTCAAACTTGATTATCAAGTTTCCTTTAGGAAGCTGCAGTCCCTTATTTTTTTACTGCTCTTTTGTATGTGTTTTATGGCCTCCCTGCACTACAGTGCAATTCCTAATAAATGATCGAGTTTAACTGTCCATATCCCCACCTTTCTTCTTTCTTCCCTGCAATTTTCTCCAATAAAAAAATCCAGGAAAATCCCAGATTCCCTTGACACAGACTCCTTCACCTCTTGAAATCTGAGAACTGTCACAAGCAGTTTTTGTCACTTATGACATCGTGTGATGCCAAAATGGAGTTGGACGGTATGGGAGTACGCACTGAGGGACGCGGGACTGGAGCAAAGGAAAGTCTGGAAGGACTTTGAAAATTCAGCAAGACTTCTGCAGAGCTTTGGTGGGAAAATGGGGTACCTCAAGCAAGCAGAAATGAAGGAAGCAGGGCAGCATCTGCAGGGCGGACGTGCAGGAACAGAGGAAGGGAGCAGATGGAGATCTGCGGAGGGGGGAGGGACTTGAGTGGCAGGGCAAGGTAGGAGTGCAGGGAAGATGTGGATGTGGAGGAAGGGAATGTGGGGAGCACATGATGCCATAAAGCAGCAGCTTCTGCAGAAGGGCTCGCAAGTCCGGAAGGGCAAACAGAAGTAGATGAGTGACACGGGAAGTGGGGTTGTAAATAAAAAAGTTTGGAAACTGCTGCCAAAAAGTTATTGAAGTTTGGGAACAGGAAAGCAGCTCCTGCTCTGATTCAGTCTGGAAACCTTGTTGCGTCCTCCAGAAATTCTGGCAGCAAATGTTTCAGGGGAAGGTGTAAGAGCTGTGAGTGGGTGCAGAGGTAAATGCAGCTATGGTCAGGTTGGGAGGAATAGCCCGACTGCATTGCTCTGATACCACTGGTGGCCAGAAACATGCCACATGTGGCAGAGTTGATCTGGGGGCTCAGAAAGCTACATTAGCTCCCGCATAAGAAATGCTCACCTTGGAAGTCTAAGACACTTAGCACCTCATGAGTTACCCTGGCACTGAATTGTTAGAGACTGGCATGAGTTTTGGAGAACAAGATTTAGCACCTTTCTTCACAACTGTTTTCAGTACACATGCTATCTGGAAATGTACTCCATCCACATCCATGCCCCATGTGGCTTTTTGAATCTTACATCTCAGCTGAAAAGAGTTCTTGTGGCAATGAATGGTATAATAATAAGACTGTGAAAGAAAAGGCTTCCATTTATCCATCTCAAATTTCTTGCTTTTTACATGTCAGTGACCTATTGTTAGAAGGAAGAAAGAACTACCCACATCTCCTACCTGACATAAACAATCCAGATCTCCATTGTACTTTCACAGCCGTCACGTTGCAGAGTAAATAGACAAGTAGAAGATTTACACAGGCATGAGCACAGCAAGATTTTGCAATAGCAGGAAGATTAGATGAATGCAACTTTTTCTTAGCAACTAATAGAACCACCCAAAACACAAGATTTAGTATTAATGAGATTAACTCCTACACAAGAATTTGCTGGAAGAGAAAAAAAGCAGGATAGAGATGGTCCACAAGATCCTGGGTTGTGTCATGAGCAGCATTGTTAATGCAAAGGGTGGAGAAAGCAATTGGAAGAGAGGATCTTCTTCGTTTGCTGCTATGTAAGAACATGAAAGTGAAGGTGATCTGTACAGGTGTGCCCATGATATGACATACCTTATAACTCTTAGGAAAAGCAGAAACAGAAAAGACTAAAATAAAGAGAATGGACTTAAGAAAGGAGTCCTCAAAATACTCAAGTGATCTAGCAGGTAAGATCAACACAGAAAAACAACCATAAAAGAGAAAGGATTGAGGGAAGGTGGAGAGTCCCTGAATGTTACAGTAAGGTCAAAAATATGATCTATCTGTCCTAGTGAGGAGGACATCTAGAACTGAGTGTCAGAGGCAAACCTGGATGAATCATGAGCCTAAAAAAAGGTCAATACAGTTCTCATCATTGTAAGAGAACAAGAAAATTACAAGGCAATCAGCTTTTCTTCAATTAATAGAAAAATACTGGGAAAAGAAATCAGAGAATTTGGGGCATCTGGAAGGTAAAAAACAGGTGAGTGACATCTAACAAGCATCTGTCATGTCAAACTAATATAATTTACTCTCTGCGGCAGGCAACAGGTCTTGTTGGCTAGGAAGAAGTTAATGGCACATACTTTTAGTTTATGAAGGCTGGCATGATATTCCCATAAATAGGCATGGAAAAAAGTAGATAATAATTGGAAGTACCATGACTGGTTAAAACCATGTACTCAGAGAGCAGTGATCAACAGCTCATTCTCAAATTCACGAAAAGTATCTGCTGAGGTTCAGCAGTGTCTGTACTCTGCCCAGCACTATTCCAGATTTTCAACAGTTACGTGAGAGAGCAGACATATGCTTTTTAATTACATGAATGACTAAACTGGGAGAAGCTGCAGTGAAGACAGAAGGCAAGATGGGAAAGTAGAACGATCTTGACAAATTGAAGAAATGGCTTGGAAGAAATAGGGTGCAACTGAAAAAGGATAAATTAAAAATTTTAGTAACTAAATAGGAATAGCAAACTCCAGAAAACTAGGAGGGGAATGACTAATTAATGCAAGGTAACGCAGCTTGTGGGTATAGTAGTCTGCAAATTCATTACTAGTCAGGAATTCAGACACAAAATAGGCAATAGCTGTGTTATGATGGATAAAAATGACCAGCCCATGAAATATGATGCAATTCTTTTGCTATATGTGGTGCTGGTAAGGTTGTGTCCCATTTAGGTCACAGTGATTCAAGAAGGAATTGTCCTTTAGGGGCTGGTAGTGAGAAGGGTTGGAGGAATATGGCTTAGTATGGAGTAGACTCCAGTGAGAGCTGATGAGTCCTTAAGTATCTCATGATATTTAGATATCTTAGATACTTAGGCACACATAAATTACTAAACATAAAAATAATTCTTTAAATATGCAAAAGATAAGTCATAGGAAAGGAATAAACTCTTCTCAGTGTCTGCTGCGGGTTGGATAAAGAGTAATGTCAAGCATCACAACAAAGATGGGTTACTCATCAGGAAAATTTCTGCAATAGTAAGGACTGTGCAGCAGTGGAGTAGACTGGCAAAGAAGGGCAGTGAAGTCTCCATAACTGGAGCTTTTAGAAAAGGATCAGGCAAGCATCTGCCAAGAATGTCAAGTCTAATTAATCTTTCTCTACTTCCTTCTTTGAATCACTCATAATTTTGTTACCTTACAACCCACCCTGATTTCCAAATTATTGATAAGCATAGTGAATAACACAGGCACCAGGACAGGATCTTCTGCATTTCACTATTTTGCTGTAATGAAAATAAACCTTTAGTCCTACCCACTGCTTTCTGCCTCTTGCACAAAGACTGGCTCACAACAGTGCTCTGACTCTTACTTTTTTCCTGTTTAGCTGCTGAGGTGATACCTGACTAGATCCCTGTAGAAATCCAGACAACTCATTCCGCTTCCAGACATTTTATTGCTCTAGTTTCAATTATAGTTTCGTTGAAGCAGTTCTGAGGTACAAATGCAGCAGTTAGTGATCATTGTCAGATTTTTTCCTGTGTATGTGTAAACACTGGATAAGCCTACCACTTGCAGTCTCAGGCACACAAAAAGCTTGCTTTCTTTCAGCCCATCAGCCTCCTTGAGGAGTGGAGCACCTTCCCAGTCGTGGATATACTATCTGAACGTAGCAACTTGCAACTTTTTTCAGTTTGCTCCGACATCTCGGTTGTGGTATTTCCTCAGCAGCTTCATCCCATCTGTAGGAACAGGTCCAACATCATCAATGGTAAAGACTTACACTGAAAAATAACTTTACTTCTGAAAAATGCCCTTGTTTTCCTTCAGCTGCTTCCTTTGGTCCCTGGTGCTTTCACAGTCCCGTGGATTGTTTCCTATGACTATCCCTTCTGATAGACTTAAGAAAACATCTTTTTATCTGTACTTTTATTTTTAGCTATATTCCTTTGAAGCTTATGTTGATCCTTCTGATTTCCTGCTAATTTATCACCTACCATAATTTATAATCCTGTTTATTGCCCTCAGTAGGGTCAGATTTCTAAATGCTGAAGGACTGGCTCAAATTACCTCTTAAATCTTGTCACTTGGCATTCCTCTGCCCTGTCTGGTTCCCCTTTATTCAGCCCTATGCATATCTTCTGACACCGTACAACTGTTTTGAGTAGTTCACTTTCTAGGCATTTAATTTTAATTTTAAAGCCTTTTAAACTAATGTGTTCACCTTGTTTTTTAATGCTTACAAGAACCATGTCACTTTCTGGGTTTGTGTTTTGTTTTCCCTTTGAGACTCTAATTTTATGGTTATCTTTAATTATTTAATATTCAACTACTGTCATTTTCTTGAAATTAACTCCTTGTTTTAATTAAGACTGAATGAGGAATAGCTTTCCCTCTGATGTGCAAGCTCTTAGCTTAGCTACTCTGACACCCAACACTGACACTCAACGCTTGTATCCAAGAAAAAGTCTCCCTGGGGTTGGTGCAAGCTGTCCAAGCTGTGGGTAGGCTACTGAACTCTCCTACCATTGCCTCTTCCCTGCTGCTGGGCTCATTTCTCTCTGTATTCACTTTCCTCCCTTTCATCTGCAGATGTGCAGTTCTGCTATGATCTTGCTATCAATCCGGCAATGCCATTTTTCTTTGCATTCACGATGACATTACAAGCTTGCTCTTTCCCTCTGAAGGCTGTGCATATCTGGGTTTCGCTCAGGCTGGTGATTTGTCAGTAACACCTATTGTGTCTGCATCACCCACAACTACTCATTCCCCTCAGGGCTGAGGGGGCTCGTAGACCTTAGGCAGCAAGGACACGCTGGCCACAACTTGCTGCTGGCCAGGAAGAAACCCCTGCTTCCTCCATAAGCTCTGGAAACGCTTCTTTTTCCCACGTCTGCCTTGCAGAGGTGAGGAGACCCTGCATCCTGGGAGGAACCAGGACCTCTGTGGCAGGGTCCAGCCCTGGTGTAGGGGTGAGGAAGGACAACAGCTCGACTCACAGCTTCTCACTTGACCAACAAAGAGACCTTCAAGGAAACAGTTCGCTGCTGTCAGTGGTGCTGGGGCTGCCTGGGCTGGTGTGCTTCTATTCCAGTCCCAGTCAGGTGGTGTGTCTCATGAGGGGAGAATACAGGCAACTATTAATACATTTCTTTTGAGGAGTTCTGATTTGGGGACAATCTCATTAAAGGTATCTGTGGCAGCCTGGGCACTCACAAATATCTGCTCAGGAGACTGCCATAATATGGCAATGCCTTCTCCCCGCTCCGCTCCCACCAGCATGGCCTCACCGCTGTGCGCTGCCGGTGGCACTGCTCCGTCTGTCTTTGGCAGGAACACGCCACACAACGTTCAGCGCTCATCAGGAGGATGCTGCGCTGGGTGCAGGGACGCATAAACCCTCCTGGCATCAGGTTACGCGTTACACAGCTGTTTAAATTGTTGGGAGCCTTCCCCTTGGTGGTTTTTTCATATGGTTTATATGGTGTGAAGGGAGCATTACTCCTAAAGGGACTTAAAGATCTTGGCCCACTTTGTCTGTGGTCTTTAAAGATCCCATGACTCTTTTTGCAAGAGCTGGAGAATTAATCTCGTTCTGCTGCTTAAATTTCAACGGGGAGGATTACATTTTGCTTTTCTATCCTTTCTTTTTCTGTGCTCTGCTTTGTAGATTCAGGCATTATTAATACCTTTTATAGCATTTTAAATGTACACTGTGTGTGGCACTGTGAATGGAAATCTGAGGGGTTAAAGTCAAAGGAAAATCAGATCCTGAACAGTTTATGTGCTGGGAGATCATGGTAACAAGCAAGAGGCAGCACTGGTGGCTAACATATGGGCATTGTGGATATCGAGTAAGAAAGTACAAGTTAAACCTCAGCTAAGTACACAAAATATTTTTTAATTCCAATATGATTTTCAAAACACTTTTTGATTTTAAAAACTGAGTATTTTCTTCAAAAGCTTATTTCTTTGGCATTATGGTGGAGAGGATAACAGACCTCACATCTCATGTAAACACAGAATACTGTGACTAGATGTCAAAAACCAACTCAGTCTGTGTCAGCATAAACAAAAGCAGAATCTGTCCCGCAGCAGCAACCGCACACAGTGTGTTAGCTGGGCAGCTGTCTCACACTCGGATTCTTTCTTAACATAAGAAACAGTCAAATGCCAAATTCACAGAAATAATTTGGCTTTGTGTAACAGGTACATAATACCCATTAAATAAAAGGTGAGGAAATGTGGGGAAATGAAATGGAAAGAGTTATTAAAAAATGCAGGAAGATAAACAGGCGATAAGAAATAAATAGCCTTGAAGACAGGATTTTAAAAGCCTCAGTTAATTTCTAACAGCAGTCATAGGACGTCTGAAGGTTTTCTACTGTAAATAACAACTGTAATTCAGTTACTGAGGATAGAAAGACTATCAACACCACAGACTGCGCCTGTCCCTAAAACAAGCTTTCTACCAGAAGCGGTGGTGCTTTCCAGACCAGACTCCAGCTGCTGTCTATGCCAGACCTAGCAACCACATTGTGCCCCAAATGGCACATCCCAGAGGATGTTTTCTTGCAGGCGTGCCAGCCAGCAAGCTGTGAGCTGCCCACCACCCGCCTTGCACGCTCTGCAGCCCCCCCAGCACAGGCTGGATCCCCAAACAGGCACTGCTCAGCCCCGTGCCCCCCCCCCCCCCCCCCCCATGCTGCCTCCTTCATGGCCAAGTTTGGGGAGCAGCATGTAGCACCTCCCTTTACTGCAGCAGACAAAGCAGGGTAGCATAGGAAATGCATTTGAGCAGAAGCCTGAGTGCCAAGCCATGGTGGGAGGGGACCCAGCTACACTGAGCATGGCCACCAGTGTGAAGTGCTCTTCTGAAAACACCGGCAAAGAACCATAAATTCAAACAGCATGTTTCCTCTGCTTCAGGAGAGACCGTGGTAGGAGCAGGGAGGAGGAATGCCAGAAACGTTATTGCTTCATGTCTAATAAGCAATAAATGGATTTTATTATTTGTGTTAAATCATAACCCCTATGCTAGGTTTCAGAGCTGCTGCAATCCGAGATAGCCAGTATATTAGATAATATTGTGTCATGGGGAAATATATGGCTTCCTGAGGTTCACACTGCCAGATCACACCCAATTGCTATTGTTCGAAAATTGCGTGAGTGTTATAACTGTAACAGATGACACAGGGAAGCTATGTTGAAGTGCTGTAGTCGAAAATCATCAAGTATTAGTAATCGCACAGTGGGGCCATTCTGATTTAACAGAATCTGGAATTAAGTCTGGGTCTGCGTATCCTGATTTCTCTTTGATTTAGCATGGGCCATGACATATGTCCTTAGCTGCTTCTCTTCCAGGCTGCATGGAGGAAGCCTTCAAGCTAGTCAGTGGATTAAAAGTAAAATATGATGTTGTCACAGGAAAAACAGAAGCTTTTAAGTGAAGAAGCCTATACTTGGGAACAAGTTTCAGGCTAAAGGCTGTTTTTTATTCATAATCTAAACACACGAGACAAAGAATTGTTCCAATACTTATCCTACAGACCAGAGATAACATACAGAGGCCATGTGGTTTGCTCTGGCTGACACAGGAACGGGGAAGGGAGCTGTGCATGCAGACCATATTTTCCTGCAGGAACCAGGTGAAATCTAGATAAACAAATACAGATATGCTTGTTCTCAAATTTTGCTTTGCAACTCCAGCTTCCCTATGCACACATCTGATATGCAACGAGAGGTATGTAATCGCTGGCACCTAATGGAAGGGAAGAGGGTTTGTGGCAGACTTATTTGTCTAATAGATGGTATTTCTACTCAGAGTGAAAAAAAGAAAATATCAGTTCCCAAGGACTCAAAAGGCAATAGGGAATTATTCCAATGTTTAGGAAACTTCCTTAGTTTACTGGAAAGATTTCACAACTATAAACCTGACACCTTCTTTGAGTCTTGCAAAGCTCATAAGCCTTTTGTCTGGACATGTGTGCCAACTCCTATTTCGGCACAAACCCAGCTTGCCAGGATGAGGGGGCTGCTCCAGCTCCCCTGCCAGCAGCCCTGGAGCCCGCAGGGGCAGTGATCAGCAAGGCACTCCAAAATTTAATGTTCCAGCACCAGACATACCAGTGACAGTGGCCATGTAAGTGTCTGGGTTAAAATCGGCACTAAGATTTTCAGTGTGACGTGACATTTGCTCCCTTCTCCCCTAAATGAGACAATTTAAAGCGATCGGGTTGTTCCCCATTAGAACTAGGTAATGTCCAGAGTCCCTTATCCCACCCTGTGAAAGCACAGGAGTACTATTGCCCGCCCCATCACTAAAAGTGAGTCCCTTCCCAAGGTGTAAGCATTGATGGGACCTTTCCCTTGGCAGGGCCAGCAACCCAGGACAGGTCTGGTTCTGGGCTAAACATGCTGGATATGTCCCTCACCACAATTAAAAAACCACACACACATCACTTTGGATACTTCTGACCAAATTTCTCTCTAGCTTTCTTCTAACCATTAAAACATTAATGATTCCCCCAGTGTTTCCTGCAAGAGTTAGAAGACAGTTTTTGAAGCATTCAAAAGGCTGCACATTCAGTCTTTCCGATCTTTGTATTGTTTGGGTTTGCTAAATGCATTTTCAAGTAAATGCTAAATACTATTAATTTTCATTTTCTCACAAATGCTGCAGACGCACACAGCTGAGTGTAACCTTTC
The DNA here is from genome assembly GCF_023634155.1 of Falco peregrinus. Taxonomy (NCBI): domain Eukaryota; kingdom Metazoa; phylum Chordata; class Aves; order Falconiformes; family Falconidae; genus Falco; species Falco peregrinus. Next base: position 48,883,083 of record NC_073726.1, read on the forward strand.
TGTCATACACAAACCAGAGATTATTAAAACTTTATTATCATACATTTTGAGAAGCGCAGTTCGTTTAGCTCCCTGAAAACTGAAATATTTATCCACAATTTCTTTTAACAAAAAGAATCTTTAAACAGATTTGTGCATTTCTCGGCATTTGAAAAATGTTTGCTCCGGGGTTTTTTATTTACATATTTATTAATGCTCCATTTTATATTAATTTGGACCAAATTGATATAAATGACATGTAACTGTGAGGAAAAAATGGAGGCTCGCATGTCCTCTCTCTCCTACATACATGCAAACACACACACACAAAGAATTGGGGAACTGAGGAGCCAAATTTTCCTTAAATACTTTCATTTGCATTTCCTTGAACCCTTGTGAATGCTGATAGAAATTCTATAAACTTTTTGTATAAGAAAAATTAAGATCAAAATGATGGTACCCCCCCCAAATGTACTCATACCCCAAATGATAATATTATTAGGTGCTGTTTTGCATACCCTGTGGTTTGTAATGAAAGAAGATAGCTAGGCTTTGTAACTTTGAGCCCTGGAAGCATTTGCTATCTGCTGCCAGTTGCAGAAGCACCAATCCAAAATAATTCTATTAGGAGCAGTTGTTTCACATTTGCTCTGTAATATGGCCATTAATTTTACCATCAAGAAAGCGTACTCCTGCTAGAATTTAACTGATACTAGCAAAGCGTTTACTGCACAAGGCTGTACAGCAGGGCAAGGAAGTAAAATAATGAACTCCACACCACAGAGGACTGGGAAGAGCCCACATAATCAAATAATGAGAAAGTGTCCAAGCAACTAATGGCAGAAACCATTATCTGTCCTAAGGGTTTTTACGCAAAGGAAATGAAGGGTCTCTGTGTGATTGTACACAGGAAAAGACTCTGCCAGACTCCAGTAAAACTGCCTGGCAGAGCCCATTGCAGCCTCAGCAGAGGGGCAGCGGTGCGGGGGGACAGACCTGGCAAGCCTGGCGGTGAGGACTGGGAGGTGCTGCTGGGCAGAAGAGTTGCCTGGCTGCTTTTCAGGGCAGTACCTGTCCTGGGACGTATTTTGGCTTTCTAGCCTTGTAAACTGACTTCATGTCACACCCCACCCCCCAACCTTTCTTCACACAGAGAATCACATGGTCACACTTCTTTCAGTCCAGCAGATTTTGCATTTCCATTTGCCTTTGGCTTGAAGTGAGATCCAAACATGAAGCAATGCCCTCCACCTCACCAATGTAGTCTAAATTTGTTTGATACATAGACCAAATCCTTGGGTGGTAAAGACCCTTGGACACTGTGGTTAAAAATAAAACTTTAGGTTTTCTTACCTGGCTTGCAGTCATCACCCTCCAATGCTGTGCTCAGCAACGGGCCCTGGGGACCAGGATTTTTGCCTTGCTGTCAATGTCCCAGCCTGCCAGGTAACGGGGTGGCCACTGGCAATAAGCCGTGGTTTGATAATGTGCTTTCTGCTCTCCGCAGCTTGGGTGAAGCCATCAGCCAGAGCAGCGCTGGTGGGTGGGAGACGTCAGGTGCTGTGGGGGAAGTAGGGGCACCTGACCACCGCCCCACTCGCCACCACTTCAATTCAACTGAGACATGAAACTTGTAAGTTTGTTTCCTGTTGCAGAAGACTTTATCCTTCAAATTATTGTATAACTTTGAATAAATGGTTAATGTTCACTTAAAGACAGATTTTGGAGATTGTATTCATATATATTTACATTTGATTTCTAGGTCAATTGATGTGACTATTTTTGTTAAATGTTGCCTTGTGCCCTTGACTACGAACTGGATTGTATTAAACACTACAAAGTCATCTGAGTATTTTAATCAGTTTGTGTAGTTAGGCTTCCCAGCTTCTGTGGTTACCTAATGTTTAATATTGTAGAGCTGTCCTCAAGTTTTTTGTCAATTTTCAAGGCTATAAAGAAAATCAGAAGGACTCTTTTAAATTCTGTATTTATCACTTTCTGTATATATAGTTTAATAACCTGCTTGGGTGTACTTGCCAAGCTAGAATTCTTCAATGAGTTTGCATAAATTCTATACTACTTAGAGCTTGAAAACCACAGAAGCATTAATAGAAATTACTTGGACGCTAATTTTTAAGCCTTTGTTAGCATGTTCATCCTCCCCTGTCATTATCCTGAAGTCCAAGAGAAATGCTTAATGTATATTACTAGAGGCTACATACGTGCTATCTATTTTAACGCCGAATGTTTGCTGTTTGTCCACAATGGCCTACTTGGTAAGGGAAGACCCCCCCCTTCAGATATCTAGCACTCCAGCTGTGCTCCAGTGGTCTGTACGTGGAACCAAGAACAGGCAGTACTTTCGGCTTGCTTTCACTAATTCTTCACGAGGTCCTCCAGGTAGCGGTTTGCCTTCCTGCCTCAGGTTGTGTGTCCCTGCATGACCAAAACACTGTCTTTGGTCACCCCTTCCCTGCCCTGCAGCTCTGGAAAGGGTTCTGCAGTTCAGATGGTTAGAGGGCTTAGCAATGAAAAGCCATTAGCGTTAGTCAACCCTCTTCCAGGCTTCGCTGACCTGGTAACCTGAAGCAAGTAGTAAGTTACAGAGGTTTTTACTCCTGTGGCTAACGCATGATGGGCTTTCTGGGTTATTATTTACTATTGTTTTAAAGGCCCATGTTGGAGTTACATGGTGCCTGCCCCACCTGCCAAGCAGCAGGGTGGCAGGAATGAGCAATGCCCACGCTGCCCAGCACCCATCTTCCACCTCCCCTTGCAATGATGCATCCTCTGCCCAGTCCCCTCCTTTGCTGGTTCCTGCTGGGAGGCGTGACCGCAGGATGTTCTTAAAACAAGAAATTAAGAGCCTTTCTTTTAATTGACCTCGTGCACAACCAGGCTTAAAATCTCTTATTGTGTTTTGCAGAATCTTTTGTAGTAGGATTAGATACAGCTGTACAGTAACAGCAGCGTAAATATGTTATGACTTAAGGGCAATTTTTTACTAGAACACCTGCCTTAGTGATTTGTCATAGCTCAGGGTGAACTGCCCTTCCTGACCCACACAGGCTTTGGGCCATCAGTATTAAGGCTGTACAGCTTTACCTCTGTGGGCTGCAGTGTTTCCACTTTCAGGTTGCATCAGCCCTTTCAGTTTAGCTTCAAACCCACTGCTGAGCTTAAGGGCCATTTTCAAAAAGCACTGGAGCACCTGGGAACCCAAAAATTTACACCTACTCATGCTCTTACTATTTTTATGTCTGTGTACTCTTAATGGATTTTCAACTTTTGCATCCACCTGTTAAGACAGGAGGAACATCCAAGCTCGAGATTCAGAGCTGCATCTCAGAAGCAGAGATTTTCAATAACCAATCTTAAGCTGGTAATTGCAGCAAACCCCCTAGAGACTGGGTGTAGTTATACCAATACCAGAGTGCTGAAAATGGACAGTTTCACTGTAGGATCAGCTAAACTAAGGTTTCACTACTGAACTCTGCCCCTGTAAAAGCTCTTACTGACATGAACGTGTATGAGAAAATTCAAAACCATAGGAGATGCAATCATGTCAGCAAAGCTTGCATTTCTTAAGGATTTCAGGCATGCAATCTCTTTTAAAACAAATGAAAATTAAAGGCATTTAGATGCCCACCACTTACAGATTCTAAAGCCTATTAGATGCTTGCACCCTTTGAGGAGCTAGTGCTAGGATTATTTTTATCCTTTTCTTGCTTTCATTCAAAACCAATGGGACTGAAGTGGTGCTGAGGATTTTGCTGTAGCATCTCCACTGGACAGTGAAAATCTGCATGCTGGTTTTGGCATTGGCTGCCCAATGCCCGGCCCTCTTGGAAAGAAAACATTGCTAGGGTCACTGTCACCAGTGCTACCTAGTTCATTGGGTTGCCAAAAACTGAGCAATACTCACAGTCAGTACAAATTCAAAAGAGGAAATATTCAGGAACAGATGTAGTTTCAACACCATTCAGAGATGTGAACATGTTTTTTTCTGAATTACCAGCACAGAGAGTGCACCAGGGGACAAGTCCAGTGCCATTCCCGGTCCCACCAGGAAGGCACATGCACAGGAGTAAAAGGGACGAACAATCCCATCACATCTACACCCCTGCACCCAGGCTCTCCAGCTGGCCCTTGGCACAGGAACCCTTGCAGGATGGCCACCTGGACACATCCCAGGTGCCATCTGGCTGTGCTTGGGGTGGCCACTCTACACAGAGCCATGCCCCATACCATGTATGGGCCATGGCTCTGCACAGGGGCAACCACCCCAAGCACCTTCCACCATTTGCAGGGACCCCTCTGCTGCACAGAGGGGGCTGCTGCCTCCTCTCTGTCCCACAGGGCAGGGAAAATGGGTGGCTTTTTGGAAAGTGTGTTAATAGCAGCTCCCATACTCCTCCAGACAAGCCCTGTGCAGGCAGAACCCCAAGCTTTGGGGCAGACTGGCCCTAGAAATACAACCTCACTGCTCCTCACTGCTCTTCCTAACATAACAATCCCAAATTAGTGCCACTGCTTGGCTGGGAGGCAGTTAAACACTTCTTATCATATTGTACAAGATGGGGACAGACCGTAAAGATGACCTCTGAATGTACACATGGCACGTTTATAGCATCAAACGTGTCTTAGTGCTTCTGGTGTGCAGACCTGCCTCGGACAGTAGTCAGAGCTGCAACATGCCTGCTGGAAACCCACACATGACTGTGAGAAGTGCACTGCCTCACTGACTGAAGGACAGAGCTTATGAATTATGTTGTGCATGGTAGCAGAAGGAGCTTTATAGGTACTGAGAAATGGGTGGTGGATGCCTGAGCATCCCCGTGGATGCAGGTGGGGTTGGAGCTGCTGGAGCCCTGAAAGGGGATGGGGGTCTGGCTTCCTGGCAGGGATAGAGATGCTCCTGCTTTCCACCACAGCTAACAGCCTGGCTGCGGGCTGGGCAGGACAAAGGCAGGATGGCACCCAGGGCTTGAGAAAAGCTCAGCACTGGAAAACTGCACCTCATCTTTGCTGGGGAAAGAAACAGCAGGACCGTTTTGGGGCCAGGGGCAGGCTGTTGCTTCAGGCTGCCACCTGCTTTGCCTCTCTAGCTCTAGCTTTAAATAGAGGAGCTTGTCTGGTGAAAGCATCCATTTTTACCCTCTTCCTAAAGGGGGGGGAAAAAAAGTTTATTGCAATTTGCATAACTGATAGTGTTATCTGATAGGATAATTGTTGGGTGTAATAGCAAACATTCCTCCACACAGCCAGCAGGTTTGGGGAATGAATAGGGGATTCTTGTTTGAGCAGTTACCCCTGATGGATTCCAGCTCTTTCCCTGAGAAAGGGCCCGCTGCATGCCAGACCAGCCTGGGGCGCCCATGTCTCTCAAATGCAGCATGTGTTTCAAGACTCACAAAGATCAGCAAGCCCACAAGGCAGTGGCTGTGATCCTCACCCTCTCCTGTCTTGTTTTTTTTAAATCTATGTGGATTATTTAATTGGTTGTGGTGAGGACCACTGTATACAAAAGTCTAGAGACCACTTCGCATGTGAGCTACAAGACAGTCGACGTGGGCTTTGTTTTCCAGACATTTGGGTGGCCCTTCGAGCACTCTCTCAGCCCTTGCTACCTCCATTAGCACAACCAAGGGGTGGCACTTTGTTACCACCAGGCTGGCACCAGAACCAGGCCATTCTGGGTGAAAGCAGAGCCAGGTGGGAAGGTAAGTAAAAAGGCATTGGTAGAACAAGAGAACAGGCCTATGCAGTAGCAGTTCCAGCATGTATTAGGTTGCATGCCTGCTCCAGCCCAAGTGTGTCAGATGAGCAGGTGCAGACAGACTCCCACTCCCCTGCCAGTGTGCCCCGGGTGCAATCCAGCTTGGGATCAATCCTGCGTTAGCACAGTGCTGACCGCAACACATTAAGCTGCCAGGAGCGCGGTGACACACTATTACAGTAGCAGGGCTTTGGGATGAGGACTCACATCTGTTTGCTCCTGACTGTGAAGACATGCTCCGGGTGGGGGGGCACTCTGTGGGTGAGCTTTGCTTTTCTAAGGTTCCCTGTTCACCTGTCATTGCATCCTGATGGCCTTCACAGAATCACTGCGTATTTCCCTCCACCGCCTGCAGCCTTGTGCAGGTGTAGCCAGCTTGCCAGGCTGGCTCTCCTGGTTGTTATTTTTTCCACAAGCTACTTTTTTTCCCTTGTACCATTGCAATAGCTGGATGGGACTGTGAACTTTCAGCTTTTTGCTCAATAAGATTATCAAACCTGCTCTATGTTCCCAGTGAAAAAGCATGGGCAGGCTCCTTGCCAAGCACATGTGGGAACAGGCAGTAAGTGCAATAAAAAGCCTTTATGTATGGCAGCTTCACATCTTCACCAGCATGTATAAATGCTGTCCTAAACTATAAGCCATCCAGGTGTCTGCAAAGTTGGTGCAGGACCCTTGAAAATGGAGAGGCCTCTGGACAAGTACTTTGGCTTTGCAAAGTTGCGACAGCCTACAGCTTACCCAGGGAAATGGTCAGCCACTGCAGGTGTAAGCAACCAGGCAGCTAGAGCCCAGTATGTTCCCCTGGATGGTCTGTCCACATATAGGGCTGCAGAGAGAGAAGGTGAAGCACCGGCTTGGCTGGAGGAAGGGCTGTGAGCAAGCGAAACACAAAGAGCCACCTGAGCAGGGAGTTTGCAAAACTACCTTCTCTGTATGTGTGTCTTGTTTGCTAAGGGAGCAGCTATTGCCTTTTCCTCATGTATTGTCTCTTTCTGTCTTGTTTGAATTTCCCTCTATCCATAACAAAGAAAGAGCATTGTGCTGTGTTTACTGTGCTAGGTACCTGCTTCACTGAGCAAACATACAGATTTTGTAATTCCAGGATAAGTAAGCAGCAGCTCAACCAGTGTGAACAATGGAAAAGAGAAACACAAGAAACCTGTTAGTAGGGACTTGAGCATAACAGAAGGGGAGGAACAGGTGTTCTGGCTGTCAATAGTTTGAAATGGGAAGATGTCATCTTCTTGGGCCACAGAACATCAAAATCTCAAGAGATGGAAAACCAGAAAGAACCCCATGTGTTTTTCAGATAGAGTGTCTGTGATTTTCTATGCCCATTTGTAGTAAAACATGCTGTGCATATGCACAGCACTCTCAATGATATAATTTCACAAGCAAATCACTCTGGTAATGCATTCTTCCAAAAAGCAGTCAGCAACAGCTTCAGGAGGCTCAGGAGCTGCCTCCAGCAGCCATCTCAGCACAGCACCTTCTGCATCAAGCAGGAGACGGTGGAGGCAGGCAGAGGGGCTCCAGTCCCTGGCAGTGTGCCTGGATAAGCACCCAGTGCTGAGGCCCTAGGCAGGGCACGTGCTCCCCATGCCTCCCTCCTTGCTCCAGCACTGTCCACGGCCACCTTGTGCAGAGGGTGGGTGGGTGGGTGGCCAGGGTGAGCCATCCCATCACAGCATCCACTCAGGCCCCTACGCTGCTCCAAAACACCAAGGGCTATAAAGTGCGGTGAAAGCTTGAGGCCATTGCCCAGGGTTTTACCCCTGAAACCTCCTGTGAGATCAAGCTCTCATTCCAGACTCAGACCTAGTCAGATGTGAGATGGCAAACACTGAAATGAGTCTGAGATCTGAAGCACTTTTTTTTCTCATTGACTGCATTCAGATTTCTCCGGTTTTAGACCAGAGAATTAAAAAACAAACAAAAAAAAACAAAACAAAAAAAAAACCACCAAAAAACCCCACGCACATCTCTGCAATTCTTTCTAAGAGACTTCAAACAGAAAATTCTTCTGTGAGTGTACCAGAAGAAAACTGTGTTTCAAAATTACCCCTCAAGCCAACAAAAACAAGAAGAGAGAGAAAGAAAATCAGGAAGACAAAGATGAGCCCTTGTTACACAAACTGGCATGAAGTTGCCATTTGTGCTGCAGTTCTTGGCTCTCACATGAGCCCAGTATGTTCCAGCAGTGCCTTTGACTCAAGCATTATTTCACTAGGAAGCTTGAATTAAGTGGCTGCTATCTAAAAAGTAGCCTACCAGACTAAACTAGGGGATTTTAATTAAGGTATTTCCTTACAAGGAACAGTAAAGTCACTGAGAACAGGAGCTGTTTAGTGGATTAGCTCCCAGGTGGGAGCCAGGTCACTGGAAGTTCATCAGCTGGAGGTCCTCTGGTCTTGCCCCCTGCTCCACCACGCAAGCCGGAGGATTTCAGCAAAGGACTCTTGGCCACAGCTGCTGCTGTTCTTGCTGGCTCACGTGCAGTATAGGTAAGTCTGGTCTTGAGAGCAGCCCTGCAGCAACTCACACCAGCTGGTGCAGATGTAACCATCATGGCCCAGAAAGGAGCAACAGTACAGGGAGAAGAGTCCTTTTTAACAAAAGCGAGGGAAACTGCTGGCATGCATAAAAAGGATCTCTTTCAGACATGTGGACCCAGAGGACTCCATAAATGTCACAGTCTGCATGAAGAAGGATAAAAAAATTATATCCATGGTCTACAGGATAAGGGTGTACAGGTGATTTGCTGTCAATGCTAGCTAGGCAGAGGTGGCTGGAAAACAACAAACTGATATCAGGACCCAACAGCAGGGCCCATGGGCAGTTGTTGCTTGGTGGGGAAGAGATGAGGAGTGGAAGTTTAGTTAGTGTAAAGAGTGTTAGAGGTGTACATTGATCCAAGTGCAGCAGTAGAGGACGTGCTGCTTCCTTGGGGATTTGCATTCTCTCTCTTCCTTCCTCCATCTTTGTCCCCTTGCACCATAGCAAATCTGGTTCCCATCGTTGAACTCCAATGACTGCCCCCTGCTACAAGACTTTCAATTCCTCCAACACCTCCTGGATTCCTTGCTCCCCTCACACCCTTATCCCTTCTCTGTATCAACTGCTTCCAACATCCCTCAGCTGTGACTTGGGCAGAAGGCAGAATGCTGTACTCTATGTACTGTCTACTATGCTGTAGAGAGCTAAAAAGGTTAGATAAAACTATTGTTCCACTATACAGAAGCTTTCCTCTCAGAAAGGCCATGAATTTGTGTCTCCTTCCTCTCCACAGCTGCCTGTTACCCAAAGACTTGCAGGATCTTTGACATTTCTACCTCACAGTCAGATATGGTGGAATCTAGTCAACCTGGACAAATCTGTGAAGAAGGGGCTGACAGACATGTAGGGACAGCACAGTTCCATAAGTGAAATTACCTTAGGAAATCAGTCTACAAAAATCTCACTGCTAGACATAAAATGAAATAAAATAAAGAGCTTGGTTTCATTTGCAAAGAATTTGCAATCTGGCATTTGTGGTTTTCTGCAGGGAAGATTCTGATAACGGTTTGAATTCCAATCAGGGGTGTAGGCAGAATAAAGGAATTACTCTCCTCCTTTAAATGATGGGAAAAAAACAAATGGGCTAACCCAGCAGACTTGTACAAGGAAACAATTTTCACATCTGTGCTCAGATAACAGTGATACAGTCCATTTTTATAGTATGCATCAGCTGAGGATCTCAAAATGCCTTGGAACTCATTGAGCACTCCTACCTCCACTTAAAATGCACCACCTTTTGAATGATGCGAAACAGCTGGTTTGCACAAGAGCTGGCAGGAAACATGGAAGAGATCCATATTACATCTCTTCTAAATAAGATTGATCAATATACTCAGGGTAACGTGTTGTACAGTCAAGAAAAAGGCTTGGGACATGGGCGTCACACTTCATGGGTTGCCTCTCTTGACCTAGCTAGATACGCCTTTGTACCATTTAGACTGCATACAGAGCAATCCCATGGCGCCCATGAGGATTTGGCAATGTCATGTCACCAGATGGCAGAACTGAGGACTGAGAGCAAGGATTTGTCGGTGGTGACCAAAAGTTTGTCTCCCGGGACAGCTCTTTCACCACCCATGGGACATGAGTTGCTGATGTCAGTGCAGTTCTCAGAGAATAAGCGATGAAATTACCACCACTGTCACCAAAGTCAGTACAATTAGCTTTCTTGCTGGTTGCTTCAGAAATTAGCCCAAGGGTTGTCTTGAGCTTTTTCCTACATACAATTTCATTGGCTTAAATCTAAGCCAGACCAAAACCTGGAGAGTCCTGGAGGGCAGATGTTCCCGTACCCTTAGGAAATGGCTGCTGAAATAATTTGGAAGTACAATGGCAGGCAGCCACCAACGCTGATTTTCATCAGTCCAGCCTCAGGCTTGTTCCAACTATATCTGAGAGGTCACATCTCATGATCTCTATGCACAACTCTCACAGCTACCTTCTGCCTCATGCTGTCCTGCACAGAGACCCCTCAGACATGCCCAGTGCAGGCCTGCTGTTCTGCCCAGCTGGGACCTACCCGGGGCCAGACACAGCCCTGGAGAACTGCCAAGAGACGTAGAGCAGGGCAGCCCCAAGGTGAGGCCCGTGCTCCAGCACAGTCCTCAGCCGCAGCCTTTAGATACCACCTCTCCCGCCCTACATGACCCAGTACGCCATGTGCATCCAGCAGCTGTCTACAGCTCCTTTCAGCAGTAGTGGAAGGGGCTGTAAGCAGTTTTGATTGGCATAGTCTTCCCCAAAATGAGCACAGGACTCTTCCTGTGCTCATGGGTTAAGCTGCTGGTCTACTTTGATCGTGCTTTTGCAAGAGGATTGTGCTCTTCATGTTCAGGATTACAGTTTCCTACAATGGCTCAATTTCATACTCATGACTGTGGCACATGAATGGCAGCCTTCACAGTACATTGCAATAGCTTTGCAAATCCCATTAAGCTTTTTTGTCCGTTCAAAGTCTTATTTCCATTTGTCACTGGCACAGGCATATTGATGATTGTCTTTACTAAAATCTGTCTGAGATCTATCTATACACCTTGCAGCTTTCATGCTCCAATTAGGCACTTAGGTTTTCAGTTTTTTACTTTATTTACTACCACTGGTTTCCAAACTCCTCCAAGCCTCTGGTGATGCTCTTCCAAAATTTGCCCCGATTCATAGCACCACATGTAAACCTCTGTATTATTCAAATAACATCTGCAGTTACTCCAATGGCATGTCAAGCACTCAGTGCTTGAAGTGTTTGCAAGTGATCTGCTTTATTCCATGTCCCGTTTAAACTGCTTGCACACAGCAACTAGAGGAATTTCCTATTGTCTCTATCTGTCTGGGAAAGCTGGCCTTCAAAACTACCACCCCCTGTGCCACAAGGCTGTTCATTAACACCGTTGCATTGCTAATGCAATGAGAATGGAGCCCTGTGGGGAACATGAGGGATCAAAACCTCCCCGTGTTCAAAAGGGGGTCCCAAGGGTCTAACAGCTCTCTGATTCTCACTTGCAGGTGCTAAAGCTCAAGGCTGGGTCCACAATAGATAGCCAGGAACTGTACCACACAGGGGGAAGGGAGTGTGTGTGGGAGGGGTGTGTGAGACCTGGAGACCACTCAGATGAAATTGTGCAAACTGATGCCCACAATGAAGCCTCCACGTAGCAAAACTAGAAGAACAGGTGCTAAATGCAGCCCTCGCTTGCAGACACTCTGGTGGGTAGTCAGGATCACCCAGAAGGACACTGGCGAGTCAACCAACAGATGCTCATGGTTCTGTTTATTCATTTAGTAAAGAAAGGACCTCTTCCCCTCTTTTAAAAGAATAAAAAATTTAATAATAAAAATTTTAAAAGCCCAGAATCAGAGTGGCATAGCTAGTGATGCAATGAAGTGAAAACTGTCAGCTGCGGCAAATGACTCTGCTTACAGGCAACCCACTGATGAAAGGCTGTCCTTGTAGACAAATTCCTTTACAGACCCCTGACACTCAGGTCATGGCTTTTTCCACCACCCCCATTTTATACACAAGTTTCATAGCATTCCTCCCTCCCCTCCCAGTCCCCTCTGCCTTGTATTGAAAGCAGCTACATGTAAAGTGGGCTTAGCATCAAGCTCCGGGGCTCTTTGGAATCGCTACAACAAATTACAAATGATGTGATCTGATGTTATGAAATGAATAATCTCTGCAAATGGCATGGTGTACTTGCCTGTTTGCTGCATTAGTCAGACACACGCTTCGGTTCAGCAAAGATGCCAAAAATTCTGACCACACCCAGAAAGAAACATGAAAATATTCCTCCCAGGAAAACAGAAAGCTTATTTTAGTTAATTTTTGAAATGAGATGGTGGCCAGTGGCCAGCTAACTGGATTTGACACAGAGGAGAAAAAAATAAAAGCGGTATAGCCCTCCTTCCTCACAAAGGAATTATAAGTCATTCAAAAGGTTTTTCAGTTACTGGGCCATTACAAAAATGCAGACAAATGCTGGATGTGCATGAGCATATACAAATGCATGTGTAAATTTAGGGGTAAAAGCGTGCATAGATCCTAGACAAGCACACTGCATATCATTAATGTCTCCTTCGAGGGTTTCAGATTATAAGAATGTAAAAAAAAAAAGAAAAAAGATCCCTGTTAGGTCAAACACAGACCCAGCCAGCCCAGTGTCCTGACTCAGACAGTCACCAGCAACAGATGCTTTGGAAAGAGTATAAGAAAGCAAGCAAATATAGAGCTGTCCCACACTTCCAACAGTCAAGCAGGCGCTGTGGGGACTTTCTAAGCTGGAGACTACATCTGGAGCCCAGTTTTTAATAGCCACAGAGATGCTTACTGCTCAGGTGGTCTCTCCGCACACCAGGGAGCTTTGCCTTGTAAATAGCGACGAAGGAACAGCCCCAGGGGCTGCACTCGGCTGCTGCAGAGCTACCACCTGCCCCTGCTTCTCCAGGGAGCCCCCACTTCAGGGCATAATCAGTCCCGGGCTCTGAGACAGACAACAAAAGTTACTATAATTAATATAAATTGTGGTGATGGACTTCCTAATTCTGTTCAGGGAGGTTATTATACAGCTATTAGACTGCAACAAAATGTGGCCACTACTGATCCGGGCTGGTTTGAATTAATGATCCAGAAATGAAAGACTCTATATCCTATTAACACTCTGCCAAGCCATGCCATATCCCATTACTTTGGTTTATTTGTAACCCGTCAGGAAGGACCCAATGCAAATCCAGTTCTGGAGTTGATCCAGAGCAACTCCGAAAGTCACCTCTACAATGTCTCTCACACAGCAGAGCAGCATCTGCCCAGTTTCACCCAGCAGTGGGGAAATGTTCAGTTCCATGGGGTTTTATTCACGCAGACACATCAGAGGACGACGGTGGAAAGGGACCAGTGAGACGTGAAGAGGCACTTGGATGCCCACTTTGCAAAAACCATCTGCTGCACTGATACTACATTGCAACAGGTAAATGCATGACAATTACCTTACATTTAAACTCTGTCAGCGCACAACGCTGGTTTGTACTTCGCTGGTTCCAGCTGGCAAAAGAGGGGTGGGTTTGGCAGTGGCAGGGGTGCCGGTCATGGTGTGCGTGGTGGGACAGGCCCCAGCAAGTACCCCTACTGCCTGTGACCTGCAACCCCTCTCCTTGCCAGTCGATCGGAGTGGGTGGGTCTCTCCAGCTGGCACAGGGCCACTGTGACAGGACCTTCCCAGGGCACGTTTCAACCTCACTCCCCACCCTACCACCCACACAACTGCTGGTGCAGATTGTGAAACCTCAGTACCACAGCGATAACTTCAGGTTATCATGTTAATTCCAGCAATAAAGCGATAAAGGAATACCAAGAATGTCACACAGGGAGCGAGTTATGATTGAGGGTGCATGTGCTGGTCTTGGCAGCTGATGCTGGTGATTGTCTATGGACTAGCCCAGGTGGGTTGTGTGCCAGGCTGACAGCCCAGTCCCATGCAGCACTGCAGGTTTTCCTATCTGCACACTGCTGGAGACTGCAAGTAAGGATAAGCGTAACAGTGAGCTGAGACGATACACACACAAAAAATCACACCTTTTCTCCCTGTCATTCCCATCTGATGCAAAAGGAGGAGGAGGGGGGGGGGGGCGAGAAAACACAGCTCCCCCCACCCAGGCCCCCTGCATCCCCTGCTCCCAAAAGAGCTGCTGCAACAGCATCACCACCTTGGCGTCTGACTGCAGCCTTGATCCAGTCCAGGCTTTCTGCAGATCCCTACTGGAAGGAAGCCATTTTTCTTGAGTGTATTTCCAAGAAACAGTTGACAGGCTTGGCACAGCTATTCCTGGAAATGTTCAATAGGTCATCTTCTGGAAGAGAGTGCTGACTGATGGAATTGAACAGATCTTGTTCTGCGCACCATGTGCCGCTCGCTCCCTCTCTCACGACGAGTTGGCATTTGCCTTTGCACCATGCATGGGCCCCCCGCTGCCTTGGCATTCCCCCCCCCCAGCTTCAGCACTGCACCAGCCGTGCACCCAACCTGCTCCGCACCACGGTGGCCCGCAGGATTCAGTGTGCTGCGAGCCGTGTGTCCCTCCTGGCAGCACCACCGTGGCTGTCCTGCACTGTCAGAACAATGGCTGCGTGAAGGCAAATGGCTCCAGACTATAAATTACAGCCTTGCCCCTTTGCACACACACACCAGTGCAGTGGAAATCTGTGCGCATACACACACATGCACACTTGCACATAGCAGCTGGAAGGGTCTCCAGCCATGCTGTCCCTGCTTGTCCCTGGCCACCCCCCTGAGCTGTGGCATACACCAGAGACGGGCTTTTAGCTTTTGCAGCGTGTTGCTGTTTGCTAGCAGCGAGGAAGTGCAGGGTGAAGTCATACTAGGAGAAAGTTGCTTAAGGTGAGGCATGCTGGCAAGGAAAAAAACCCCAGGATCCATGTTGGGCGGTTTCTTCGGTGCTTCTCCTGCTTTTAACCTGTTCCTTGTTGTAATTGCCCTGGCAAGATCTATTTCCTTCGCTGATTTTGGGGCGGATCTTGGCATCTCTTGCTAACTGAGGAAAAGGTCTTGGACAGTGATCACAGCCCAGCCTGAGCCAGGGCAGGTCAGGACACTCGGCTGGCATTGCCACCCAGGGCGAGGAAGTGCCATCATGTGCTGGGATGGCCCCAGTGGCAGCAGCGGGGAGGGTCTGTGAGCAGGGGCAGTCACCCAGCCTCCCCAGCGCCTGTGTACCAGCCTTAGCATGTAGAAAGTGCCAGGGGTTGTACCCTCAGGGCATGAGCCAGGGAGGAAAGTTGCTCCATTTTAGGAAAGCACACAAGTTTCCTCCCCACAAAGTGCCATAGCCTGTCTCTGTGACATCCCAGCCCAGCCTGCCTGCAGAGGAGAGCCTGGATCCCCCCCTGCATCTTAGCTCCAGGGTCAGGCTTGCCCTTCTGCCCATGACAGGTATTTCCTCCCCATGTTCAGAGATTTAGCATGGCTGGCTGGGTTTAATTCTGGCCTGGATAGCACCTTATCACATTAAAGGATCTTTGCTTCTCTATCAGCACAGCTCAGCAGGCATATGCTGATACCACCAGTAGCAGCCACATAATACTCCATGTCCCTGTCCCACAAGAGGAGCACGAGCACGGCTTGTCTTCACGTCCCTCCCCAGCAGCCTGAGGTGGACAAAGGCCAGGAGGGACAACGCAGGTGCTTAGCTGGGATGTGATGCAAAGATCCACCCTTGCCTCTGCATTTGGGCTGTGGTGATTATGCAGATTAAATACTGTCTCTGCCCTGAGTTCCATGAGCTTTTTCTTTCTCTTCTGTAACTTGTGCATGCAACTGTTCACTAGAATTATTTTTAAATAATTCTCTGCATGTTCTGTGTTGTCCCCCTTCAACTATACCCCCAAATAATGTACTTGCTCTCTTCCAGGAATTAAATTTCATCCATATCTGTAAAAACATCAAGACAAAACATGCTGTCCTAGTTTCAGCTGGGATAGAGTTAATTTTCTTCTTAGCAGATGGTACAGTGCTGTGTTTCAAATTTACTATGAGAATAATGTTGATAACCCACTGATGTTTTAGCTGTTGCCAAGTAGCGCTTGCTCAAAATCAAGGGCTTTTCAAGTTTCCCATGCTCTGCCAGTGAGCAGGTGCACGAGAAGCCAGGAAGGGAGAGTAGCCAGGACAGCTGACCTGAACTAGCCAAAGGGCTTGTCTATACCATAGAACGTCATACCCAGAATATATACTGGGGAGAGCTGGCTGGGAGTCACTGATCGCTGCTCAGGGACTGGCCGGGCATCGGTCAGTGGGTGGTGAGTGGTTGTATTGTGCATCATTTGTGGGTTTTTTTCCCCTTGGATTTATTCCTCTCTCCCTCTCCTCTTCATTACAATTATTATTGCTGTTGTTTATAATAATAATAATAATAACAGTAGTAGTAGTAATAATAATAATAATAATCCTCAGTTATTAAACTGTTCTTATGTCGACCCACAAAAGGTTTTACCTTTTTCCAATTCTCCTCCCCATGCCGCTGGGGCGGGGCGGGGGGTGGCGGTGGGGGGTGGCGGGGAGCAAGTGAGCAGCTGTGTGGTGCTTAGTTGCTGGCTGGGGTTAAACCACGACATGCACTTGACTTGTACGGTTGCCAGAGCTGGCACCAGACCTGCTGGGTCCCCGGGCGGGGTCTCAGAGAAGCCTTCCCTTTCCCCCTCTCACATCATGGATACACTGCTCTGCTGCTTGATTTTCCACTTATTGCCCCCTCCTTGATTCCCAGTGGCCTGGAGCTCATCTCCTCTAGGCTGTGGATTCCTAAAAGTAGTTTAGCATATGGCTGCAGAGGTATTTTAAGACAGGAAAAATAAGGACTGGAAGGTATCCTTGTGCTAGCAACGCAAACAGGGATGAACGTGCAATGGACACTCGGTCCCCACACCTCTGGAACACACCCACTTCATATCTTCCCACTCGCTCTCAGATTGTGCAGGTCTTCCTCATTTGAAAAATTCAAAGCCTTTTCTCAAGGGGAAAATAAAATCCCTGCCCCTGTTTACCAGTAAGCAGAGAGGTCTGAAGTGGGGGCTGCACTGAGCTCACAGCCACCAGGGCACCCAGGCCACCGACTCCAAACCAGAAGTCCCACGAGGAGGCCCATGGCAGTCATGGCTGTACACCCCATTACAAACACAGGAATAAACTGTGAAGTTTAGCCCAAGACGAGGACCTTCCCCAGAGCTGGGGGGAGGTATGAAATGAAGGGTTCATTTTAGAGAAACTCTTTCAAAGGGAGAAAGTTGTAACCCTTCTGAGTAGAGAATGGGAACACAACTTTACTCTTTAGGCTGAGGAACGCTTCTCCCATAGACACCCTCTTACACGTGGGTGCAGTTGCCTGCTGCAGCACGTCGGGATGACAGCTGTGCCCGTGGCTTCCCTCCCTCCTTCCCTTGCCCCAGCCACCATGGGTTCTCTCATCCGCTTGACATAACCCCAGGCACGCACGCACCACAGACCGACTGCTGTATTTCTCCAAATTGAGCTCACTGTGAGATGCACCTGCTCTGTAACACTGACAAAGCTGTGTTTCTCCAAATCTATGCCTTCCAGTCCTTTTTTGAGGCATTAATAAACATCCCAAATTGTCATTTGCTACTGACTTAATTACTGGTTGTCACTACTCAGCAAATATTTCAAACAGCAGACAGTGGATTCAAACAGCAGACAGTGGAAAACAGTCTTGTAATGCACAATATACAAGACAAGCTGTTGAAAAAAGATCTCTAAAATAGAAAAGGAGTTGTTCACAGTGACACTTTTTGGGGTCCTTGCCTCCTAGTGGGTGGACATACAGAAAAGCGTGCAAAAATCTTCTATCCGGCATTCATTCATTCATTCAGAAAAAGCTTCTCAGAAACTTCACCTAATTCTCAGAAGCTCATGGGTGCTGGCAGGACCATCCGCTGTGGCTTCCCGGGGGTCTGGGTCTCCCACCCTGGCAGGGAAAACTGGCTCCATAGTCCCCTAGGCTAGCACAGTGTAGAGTGGTGGGAGGACCTCCTGGAGCTGGAGGCTTTGCAGGGCTGTGTCAGGCTGAGGAACTCACCTCACCTTTCACCTAACCTTCAAGAGACCACTTTCTTTAACGTAAGACTTGCCAAGGCTGCAGAAAATACAGTTTTATGGCTAAATGCAAGTAGTTTGGGGTAAGGGTGTAGCACAAGGGGCCAAGTTGTGGGTTTTTTTGAGTAGCTACAGAAGAACTCACCCTCCCCTAGCTGAGAAAGAAATCCTAGCTTACAGTTTGGGACAGGATTCACAGGAAGATACATCTTTTAAATCATACAGTGTTTATTAATAGAACATGCTCACCTTCCTAAACCTAGATTCCCCATAGCTCGGTGTCTGCTGACAGACAGCTAAGTCGCTGTTGCTTTGCCATTTTTGTTCAGAGCTGTGTTTTTTTAGAAGCTATTTAGAAACATCTCTTCCATTTTACTTGCCTGTGTATCTCCCCACAGTCTGGCCAGCTTGCGGTTGATAATTCTCTGTGACTCACGGATAAAACCTACTAAACCTGCCGCCCCCACCCCCACCCCCCCAGCGGTGACGCACCAGATGTGCAGTGAAATTTTAAAAACATGCTATGACTTTTTAGGAATACATGCAATTAATATTAAACAGATGCCTGAAGTTTCCTGCACAGCTGTTTCTCTATTACGTGTCATGACTTTTAATGGCACTGAGGTGAGACACACAGACATGAGGAAATGCAAGACTATTCCAAATTCAAGCTTTTAAAATTCTAGCAACAAAGGGGGGGGGAGGCAGGGATGAGATGACTCTGTGTGTGTGTGTGTGTGTGTGTGTGTGCAGGGAAGCCAAGCCACCAAACCTCTCACAAGGTGCAAAATGGAACACTTTTGCTCGGGTGCTTTACAAAGTCAACTATCTCAGTCAAGGTAAACATACATGATCTACTGCTTGGTAGTTTATCACATTTGTTAGGCACCCTCGTTGTCTTTGGCTTCCTTTGATATATCTATTTTTGTAGTAGAGATCCACTCCGTGTTTATATACGCTTAGGACTAGAACTGGATGACAAGGCTGCATTTTGTTCCAGAATCCCTGTTGCTGTGTGTGAATTGTTTATACAAACTGAGTAGGTCTTTTTCCAGGGAAGCCTGTCTACCAAGTTTCAATTTCCTTTTATTGGCTACATGAGCCATTTATTACACCCTGAAAGGCCTCCCTGAAACTCACGATGTCAGGACTTCCACAGCTGGTGAGGTGGCAGCGTTACCACAGGGGCTGTCAGCATTGGCAGACAGAACCATCAGGAGCTGAAAGCACCTTGTCTCAAAAAGCAGGACTTTGGGGTGGGATTGATGTAATCCAACACAAGGGATGGGATTCATCTCAATTAATGTACACACTTACAGCTGAGGTAGGCATCAATTATAGCCACCGGGGTGTGAATTTGTCTCGTCCTAGCAAAACCATAAGGAAAGGTAGATGAATTGCACCCCAAAGGTGTCTGCTTCTCTCCCTTGACTGTAAAAGGATGTGACAGGGATCAGCTCTCATTTAGGTTTCTCTACAGTAGAGGTCTACAGTCAGGTGCATCCTTCTCTGGCTTTCTAATGCTAAATGGTTGGCCAAAGTAAGTCATATACATTCCCTCGACAGCCAGCGGAAAAAGAGATCCCTCTGGAACATGTCATTCACATCAACCTGACAGGTGAGCTGAGCTGCCTGCCAACGGTGCCCATCTTCATTCTTCTGTCTATGGGAGAATCACAGGCTAGGATACATGCCTTATCTTTAGCTGGTGAAAGCTAGAAGGGATGAAGTCAGGTCTCTGTTGCATAGGGTTGCTTTGCTTCAGGATCACACCCTCGCCCATGACCTCAGGAAGGCCTCAGCTCATCTTTTGGCTGGTATGGCACAAACGCATGGGTGATTTTGCATTTCCTTGGATATCTTTTCTGGCTCCAGGGCTAAGCAGTTAAAGTGACACACGAAAGACTCTGGATGCTAAGCAGCTCCACCCCAGGTGCCCTACAGGCTCTTACCCATAGGGTGCAGTTCCCCCTCCCACCCACTGCCCTCTCTTCCAAGGGCATCTCCTGCAGCCCCAAATTCCTCCAACAGGAGCTGGTGTTGCTCCCCATGTCCTTTTGGAGGCTCATTATAGTTCTGATATTTGCTTTCTTGCCATTCATTGTGCCTTCTGTGGGGAGTCACAACCAGTTTATCAGCTACCAGGAGCATGCTTTCTGGGCTGAAAAGCAATTTCCTTTTCTCCTCTTATTGCAGAAGCCTAAGAAGGGTTTGATTTATGCCATCAGTTTTAGATTTAAAAATCTTCAGCTTCACCTAGGTACATTTCCTGGAGATCGGCAATGCTTAGTATAGTAAGCATTTAGTAATGCTTAACAGATGAGCAATTCTGTTATGCCATATGATCATCTCTCATACATTAGGTCTGGATTTTTCCTACCATGTTAGTTACAGCCACTGTCAAATGGTGCCATTCATCTTTTCCTCTTTCTCTTACCAAGCTTATCTCCCCAGGAGAGTTCACAGCAGCGAATGTGGCAGCCCTGCATTGCTGCTTCTGATCACCAGCACTTCTGGCTTACTTGTGTCAGCACTCCTACTCTGTTGCTCTAATGGCCCTTAAAAAACATACACATTTGCCAACAGGCTCAAGTATAGGAAAACACAATGGCACTATTTGAGAAATGCTGGCTTGTTAATGAAAAACAATGCTGTTTGCCAGGGGGAGTGGCATTGATCACTGCATGGACAGCTCAAACTCAACGGGCCACACTCATTGTCCCTGGATTTCTGCTGGGCTCATCAGAAGTAAGAGCCAGCGTGGTCCACTCTGAGGGTCCACACAAGCCCACACTGAGGATGTCCACAGTGGGGGAGGCAGAGCAGGACTGGCTGCAAGTGTGTGTTGGGCCCACCATTGGCATACAGCAAAGGGGCACTGTGAGGAGTGAGCAGGAACACAGTATTGAGCCCAGCACTCACCCATTCCTCTTCTCCAAGTTGGGAACAGGTTGCCCAGAGGGGTGGTAGATGCCCCATCCCTGGAAACCTTCAAGGCCAGGATGGACGGGGCTCTGAGCAACCTGATCTAGTTGAAGATGTCCCTGCTCATTGCAAGGGGGTTGGACTGCATGACCTTCAAAGGTCCCTTCCAACCCCAGCTATTCTATGATTTTATGATTTCATGCTCAAGGTGCTTCTTTAATAACACCAAAGAGAACAGCCTGCATTTCTAAGATGAGACACTCAAGAGAGGTTTTGAAGCAGGTGATGCTTCTGTTGACTTGTTTTGATTCCCAAAGGAACCAGCTATTTCAGTTGCCAGTTTCCTGAAGCTAGGCTGTGTATTGACCCACAGCCCCGCACCAGAGCTGGGCAAGCCTCTCACAGCCTCAGAGCAGCAGACAGGTTTCTCCAGCCAATGGAGCTTGGCCTTCCTGTGACACCCTTCAGCTCCATCTGGACCAGAAGAGGACTCAATAGCTTGGGCAGTTAAACATGTACCCAAACCAGGGCCCTAAAGCCAGCAGGAGGCCCTGGATGGGGTGGCCAAGCCTCATCGTCCAGCCCCGTGTGGTGCATGTCCTGACATTGGCCTGGTGCTCATGTCCACATGTGGGGATGCGGTGACGGCTGCACGTTGGCTGTGCTTGGTCAGGTGCCTGCTGGTGTTTCTTTCAGGTGACGACTTTGCTTCAGTCACTCATGGCTTGTCACCTCGCCAGGATGCACGCCTCATGGGATTAGCTTTTGGAAACTGCAGCTGCGTGCCCTGTGAGCAATGTCCCTTCTAGGAAAGCATGTTAAACCTAAAGCCAGCCTGTCAGCTGGATTTCAGGGTGAAATCTGATGTGTCAGTTGTGCCTGCCTGGGAGAAGGGGAAAAAAAAAGAAAGAAAAATCCTACCTGCTGTGGCATCTGCTAGCATCAGAGGACAGGTCTGCCAACACACAGCCTTGTGGCAGGGAAAGGGAGCCAGCAGGAAGGGACCTGGGGCACTGGGAAGGAAGGGGCAGTGCTGGGAGTGAGCCCTCCAGGGGCTCTGGAGTTTGTTCCCTCCTCTCCTGATCCTTGTTCTTGTCCTCTACATGCTCACGCACATGTTTCCCTCTCTGACCTGTTTGCTATTCCCTGCCTTTACCAGGTGCCCCGGGGCTGACTCACCAGAGCCCCAAGCTCTCCACAGAAGTGGAGAAGCTGACAGCCCGTGACATGGAGCCCAGTAAACAAGAATTGCAGTCCTCAAATTCACAACAGGCTGGTCAGCCAGATTTGGTGCTTTTTTTTCCAGTCTGGTTTTCTTCAGATCTTTGTTATTACTCTTGCCTGCTTCTATGGTGTGTCTCTGACTTTAGGTAGCTAGTTTAAGGGTTGGGGGGTGGGGGGTGGGATTTTTTCAGAGTTCTGTGGAACCCAAATACTTGGTGCTGGGTGAGAAAACCTGTGTGTATCACAAGGAGGAAAACCTCTGGTTGCCTCTTCAAGGCCCCGTTGACACACTGCACCATGGCTGAGCAGCATGCCCATGCTCCTCTGCAGCGGTGTTGGTGCTCCACCCTGCTCGACGCATGGTGGCCGCATGCTCAAGCAGCAAACCCCAGGCCTGAATTCAGCAAATCACCTCGGGCTCGCTAGGCCTTCACCGAACTCTGCTCATCGGAAGTCTGCATCCCTCTACAAATTGCAGCCTGAAGTGGTTTCTCAAATGTTGCAAAGTCAGGACCAGCAACGTAGAGGAGGAATAGGTAATTATTGAGGCTCATTTCACATGCAGACATCACACCCAACAGCCCAGTGAGCCCAGCGCCAGGCATGTAAAATTCCTTCAGAAGGCTTGATTTCCCAGGTCCCTACGTGGCTTGTTTGTTAAACCCAGGAATTTTCTCAGAAGTATTTATTATCCAGAACAGGGGTGTGTGCTGTTCGCATGCCGCTTCTTGGAAATTACTGGGAGGCAACTTACTGGGAGGTAATTCTAGATGAGAATCTGAACAAAAGGTGTTGCTTAAGCATTTTGAAGAATAATTGAGCACTTGCTATGCAGTTTGTTTAATAAACTGAAAGACGGATCCTTATCAGGAGTCTCCACATGGTCTAGTTATTCAGTTGCTTTCTTATTTAAATAAAGCCTAGCAAATGTGTCCATAAAAATAAAATTACCTCATAAAAGGCAGTATCACTGAGGTGTGCCTGCTTAGATAATTGAAAGTTATATTTTCCTGTTAGTCTTTGTATCCCTTTTTTACAGAGCCGTGGGGTGCCCGTTGGGCTTTCAAGGCCAATGACTGTGCCATGCGTCCCTAGCACGGCTCCTGTCAAGGTGGCATGAAGGCAGATGTGGTTGTTGGCTTATCCCAATCGGCCTCAGCCAAGTGGGATCACTCCCAGCCCCTTCCTGGAGTTCACAGGGTGAAGCTAGGAAGCATCACCCTCCTGGCTGAGAAAGTATCACTAAAACACCGAAATGAGCATAAAAGGAGTGTAAGAATCCCTGTGTGACTGGTTCCTAGGGAACAGCGTTCAGTATGCATGCAAAAAACCCCCAAACCACCACTCTGGTTTGTGAGGATAACTGAATGATTCCCTTCAGGATAATCCAAAATTAATGGTGCAAAGACGGAAGATTAGAGTCGATAACAATAAAACAGCTAATGACTGGAATGGCCGTGAACAGCAACATGCAGGTGTGCCAGGTACTAGAAGCGTTTGCATATTTTGACAGTCAGAAGGGCTGATACTGTGGCCCGTGCCGGAGCTGCACATGCCACAGGGCAGGCTGACTTACAGCTGTTGAGCGGCCACGTGCAAGCACCCCCATCACAGGGCAAAATTCACTCTGCCGGCACAGAAATCAAACCAGGAAGCAAGTGCTGGATCAGCTCTGAATTTCAGAAAATAAAAGGTATTTTTAACTAGAAAATTATTCTGATTCTGGAAATACATCTTCAGCTAGAAACTCTGCCAATAGGATCTGCACTTGAGCAGTGCTCCCAGCTAAGGTGGTGTCCTGCCCTGCCCTGAACCTCTCCATCGAGGTGACTCTGTCATGCAGAAACAGGACTTCAGGCAGTTAAATATTATGCCCAGACACACATTCCTCAGGAAGGGCTGTGACAGCACTCACAAGAGTCATAACTAGCCAGCCAGTGAACACAGCCTTGGAGCGTATGCTGCACGGAGCCGTTGAGGAGGTCTCTTTGCATGCTCCCCATGTGAATGAGCTTGCTGCTGGTGTGGCAAAGGTCTGGGTGACATCCCAGGTAGATGATGGCCTCTCCGCACAGGCCACATGAACATTAACACCAGCCATGGCAAAGCACGTTGCCTACTTTACCCTCCCAGGGTTTTGTCCCTCTTCTGGGCAGAGTGCAGTTCAAGTACTTGGCTCATTCAACCCCCTCTGCCCTTTTCTAAGTCTGATAGCAAGGGCTGGTGCTGCATAGGTCAGATATGAAGATTGTAAAGACAGACAAAAGAAAATGCACAGACTGTGATTAGGTTGCATTTCTTTTGGGTCAATAGCGGCTTTGCATCCTTCATCTCTCAAGGTGGAAAACTCCGTGAAGGTATTAACCACCTCCTGAGCCATCAAATCCCACCTCTTAGAGGATTATTCACATTCCAGAACTTAAAATGATCTCGGTTTTGGAGACTTACTGATATCCTTTGCTAAATGGCTCGACTCCACCGTTCTTTTTCCTTTCTCGTGACGTTTACTTTGAAGTGAATAGTGCAAAGTAGCACTTGAGGCAGTGAAAAGAGGACCCCATAACCTAGAATGCTTACTACACCCACAAAAACCCCTTTCCTTTTTATTGCCCCAAATCCATAAAGACTGCTTTTCAAAGGGAGGTAGTAAAAGTACCGCGCTTCAGCAGGTTCCAATTAAAGAAGGCCTAATGCAAAGCGCATTGAAGTTAATAAGAGACTTTTTGTCTCCTTGCTTTTGAGGCTTGGACCAGACATCAGCGTCAGAAATGGCATCTACAACACATGCGGACATTTTAACGCAGTCACTGCTGCAGGAGAGCCAGCAGTCCTCCTGCGCCACTATCAGCTCAACTGATCATTCAGCCCTCCCCAACAGCTTCAAAGGGAAATTGCCAGTTCGTCTTTTTTTTCCACAACTAAAACACTAGGTTCAGAAGTGAATTCTTCTAAAACACATACTTCTTCTTTTAATCTGGAAAGATACTTTGAAAGATTATTCTGTTTCTGGCAAATGTTCCTTTTTCTCAGGACATCAGTTAAAAAAACCCACTGTATTCAGGCCAAAAAAAGCCTAAACACTGGATTTATTTTTAGGTCTATTTATCAGGTGATAGAAAGACACCTTGAAAGTCAAAACTCTTTCAACTTGGTGAAATCTGGACAAAGCTTTTGAATATTCATTGTAAATACACAAAGCTTTTAGGAACTGTCTTTTCAGGTCTACTTCTACAATGCTTTGACATTAGTCTATGGCTACAGAGAATACGGAAGCTTATAAACAGATTAGCTCTCAGAGACTGTTTTTATTTCCAGTAAGAAAAAAAATCGGGAGCATGACCAATTTTAGCATCAGATGAGCATGCCTTTGATGTTCTTTGAATATAATACGACCTTGTTTATTTTTCCAGCCATTTGCAAAATGTTTTATTCCATAGATCAATGACTATCGTAATATATGACTCAAGATGGAAATTTCCTCTGCACCATCTGGGAGAAGCAGCTCAAAGATAACTGCATTTTCATTTTACTCAACACTTCAGCCGCTCTTCAGTGCAGCATAAAGTCTCCTTGACATCGTTCTGCCCTGAGGAGATCTCTCCTTTGTGATCATCCATGTCGCTTTACGCAGGTGGGAAGTAGTGCTCTTAGACCTTGCCTATTACCTGTACTTGCAGACTACAAATGGCTTTTATAAAGCCTACTTACCACTCAGGAGAGTTAAACAGGATCTCAAAAACTCCTTTATAGACAAAGGAAGAAAATCAATGACTACTTTTTCCAAGGACTAGAAGTTAAGCCATTCATTCCAGTGGAGGGTCCAGCAGGAGCCACCTTTATGCTTTCCTCTGTTAGGCTTCCTAAACACCATAAAACAAACAAGCAGATAGCAGTAATACCATTTTCACTAGGAAGGCTTTGTCAACATCAGTTAAGAAACCTAAACACATCAGAGAGCAGCTGCTGCTGGCTAGCATTTGCCCCTGAGCCCACACGTTTGCTCGAAGTTTGGAGTGGCCCTGTACCTAGCTGAAAGCGATGAGCAGTTGAAGAGGGACGAGTCCTTGCTGGGGGCCACCAGCCTGCCCCGTGCCTCAGGCCTGGGGGTGCAGGGGGCAGCGAGGACAGGAGACCCTGCGTAAGCTGCCGCGCAAGCCCCCTGTTGCCTCCCAGACTGGTGGTGCAAGGGAGCTGAGGCGAAGGGAGGGATGGGGAAAGGCGCTCACTGAGCTGCCTCGCTCCTGGGCAATGCTCAAGCTGGAGGCTTCGCTACAAGTGAGTTTTAAATACATAACATTTGCTCACAAATTAGCTAGAGAAGAATAAACATTTTAAGACCTTTTGGCTGTCCTAAGAGAGAATGAGAGGCCTTGCTATACATCAGAAGAATTGTTTAATTGCATCCTTGTGCAAAATAAAGCATTACATACAGAGGACAAATACTTTTAAGTGGATGGAAAAATCCACTGGGTTAAAGGAATACTACTGTCAAGTTAAACGTGTCCCTGCATTTGTGTGGTGCAAAAACAAGCTTTAATAAAACTGAAGAGTCTAATAGGAACATTTCCATGAATTTAAAAATAACAGCAATGGAAACAATCTCATAAAATAAGTAAACCTCTCCCTTCAATATATGCAACTCAAGTATTACAGCATTAATTTAGGGCCTGGGAATGTGAAAGTAACTATGAATTAAGTGCTTTGTTCTACCATATGAGAGGCCAGGTTTAAAATTCCTTGTCTAGCTGTGGCTTCTGTAATTTCAGTACCACTGCTGGGATGCACAATTCAGCTGACTTAAAAGACCAATTTAAAGGGAGAAATTAACTGATATGATACCCACCAGGTTTCCACTGGCCCATAGTAGATACACAGAAGGGTACATGACTTGTAAGGAAGGCTTCTTTGGCATGGCACTTCATACTTACTGCAGGCTGTTCTCTTAGCCATTAAAAAGACTCTTAATATTTCAGTTACAGATAACTGACATTGGCCTTACAAATGAAGAACATGAAATGCAAAGTTCACCCAAAGAAGGTGGGGTGAACCGGGGCCCCATGAGTGTACCCATTACACTGCTTTACCACCTGGACTGGTTGCCTTCCTGGAGTACTCTGCTCACACTGGGTTAACTGGGGATGACTCCTTTGGAGATCAGTCTGTGTTAAGGCTTGGTCCGTGCTGGCTCAGAACAAGATGAGGTACTCATATTTATGTCACTGGGAGCCAGCTGCTTCCTCTAAATCGTGTTTTCAGTATTTTCACCTGTTCCCTATCTCCAGCTTTTGTTCCTCCAAACCACTGTCAGAGACACTCATGTGCCCCTTGTCCCTAACATGCAGAATGTGCTCCTGCCCATCTCACTGGCGGAATTGCTTCAGTTTTCGTCACACTCCCTAAGCTGGGCCATGATCATATGGATTTGCCCAATCTCTGTACACCTCTCTAGGATGGTTTTCAACCAAAAAAAATAATAATCTGGCATTAAAGCATCATGAAACAGAAAAGTAAATCCTAAGGCCTAAATTGATTTGCATTGTTTATTTGGGATTTGTTGATACACTTAAACTCTATAAGCAGCCATAATAGGATATGGTTAGTTGAGATCTGAGTGAGGTATAACAGGATCATTGTTTACTGAAGATCAGAACTGCATACAGAAGACTAAAACCAAAATACCACCAGATTGCTTTGGGACCTGCAGGAGCTGATCCTGCAAGGATGCGTTCTCTGCTTTCATGCTTCTGAAAAAAGAGGCAGACAGGATTTCCTTAAAATCTCTTTGTCTTTCCTAATTTCCTGGATGTCTTCCAAAATCTGGGTATAGGAAAAAATATAAATAAATAAATAAATATGGAAAGGCAGTGAAGTTCATTCTTGCCCCAATAAAGACTTCTGACAAGGCTGTTAAGTTGTTAAATTATATAGGGTAGATCCTGGAGGATGAGAATTTACTTGCAATGACTCTGTAGATGAAAAAGTCTACCGCAACTTGCTCACAAATAAACCTGGAAACCCTACATCCAAACATTGTTCCTCACCTACTGTACAGCAAACAGCTCAGGGAGAATTAAAACATATTCTGCCTCTTTCATCAGGGCTCAGAGAGCAGCTGGTCACTTCCTTCACCTTTGGTTACATTCCCTGTAGACCGATCCCCAGCAAAAACCTCAGTGGTTGCTTCCAGCAGGAAAAAAATCTCCTTGACAGGAGGGAAGGAGGAGAAAAGCCCAAGCTTTAGTGTTTTTCTGGACAAAATCCATTTATCGCTGCTGGTACAATTACAGCTGGCAAAGAACTGGGGACAGACGTGTCAAAGCTGCCCCCATTAGGTGCACAAAAGCTGGTAAAAAGCAAATGAGTCTGGTGGATGGCACAAGCTGGAAGGAGAGCGCTGGGGAGTTCATCTTGAGCAGAAAGGACCTGCAAGCTTCACTACCCTGTTGGGCACGTGGTGGTCAGAGAAAGATGCCTATGGATACCTGACCTAAGAGTAAAACTTCTGTGAAACAAGACTGCCTGGATCCAGAGCACAGTACAAAGACCCAGCAGGCACCAGGCTGTCTCCCAGTTTATTAGTGGAGACAAACATGGACAGCTTAGAAGCTGTCTCATTTTTTACGACCCTTCTCACTCTGCCTGCTCCTGCCCATCTCCTGGTCACTTTTCTACTGCATGTCTCTTCCCTCAGAACTCCCCATCTGTGCTATTCTAAAAGATGGCACGTGTACATGGTGCCCATCCACACCCATTAAATAACAACAGCAGAAACTCTCACGGGCACACTTGGTTCCTGTTACTTCCACTTAGGGCCAGTTTCAAAGGCAGATGAAGGTGGCAGCCATCTACCCTAGCAAGAAACCATATGTGCTAAAACTTTTATAAATGTGAAATTAGCCACCTGCAATAACTGTTGTAAAATTGTTAAATTAGTAACAGTGATTATTCTTGTTTCAGGGGTATCAGGGAACGAGCATGGAACAGCAGTAAAAAAGGCTCCTACATAGTCCAGAAAATAGGTTAAAACAAGTGTTGCTCCTGCAATGAAACCAGAAACCTTGCTGCACTCACGGCAGGGCCGCCTGCTTGCAAGGACTTTAAGTGTCACCCTATATCCCCACTGGAATAGTACCAAAGTGAACAGGAAAAAGTGATCCATTTTTTAATGCCTGCTAAAAATTAATCTGGCATGAAAAGAATTACAAGTCACAAGATGCCACAGAAAACTGGAATGTTTAAGCTTAATAAAACCACAGCTCCCAACTGCTTTTTTTTTTTTTTTTCAGTTTGAAGCATCAGATCTTCAACATACATTTCCTCTTTATTTAATTTAACAGAGTACTTGAAAGCTCCCAATCAAAAGCAAGGCTTCACTCAAGCATGTACTGTATCACAGAAGGATCCACTTCTTCTGCCATCAGACCAGCTTGCAAACATTGGATTGTTGCTTTTTTCCCCAAACGCTGTCTCCACAGGACAAATGCAGCTACAACCTGTGACTGCAGGTTGTGAGGGTGATTGACTTTACATCGATAGATGTCAGTATGGGACAAACCCAAGCACAGAACTATATGCTCCCATTCGGGTCCCAGTCTCCTCGCAAGCTTGTTCAGCTGCTGATCTGTGGGTGAAGTCCTCAAAACACATGGTGCAATTTCAGTTATATCTGTAAAAAAAAGAAAAAGAAAATGCATACCCTTGTCACTAGGCAATGCTGCAAATATTAATGTAAGACCTTGACAAAGAAGGGAATAAGCAAAGTTGAGGGTGAAAGAATTAATTAATTAAAGAAACAGAATACATACATAGAAAAAGTAATTTCATAATCAACCAGAAGACTAATTAGACAAAAACTAATGCTCAGTGGACCATACTAGGGCACCTTGAGTACACCACTTTTGGGGGTCAGAAACTCAGATATCAGAATTCTACTCCAAAGCCAAGACTTCTAAAAGTAATTATAGATTTTGGGGTAGTGAACAAGAAAGGTTTTCAAAGAACACGTTTCCAGCAGCCATCGCCCTCTGAAAGTCAATCTGCTTGCACCAGTATGATATAGCGACAAAGGACAAATATGGGACCAATAATACTTTATTACACCTATTCTGTGACTCTATTTATACAATTCAGAAATAACTTTGATTCCTTAGTTACTAGGTATGACTATTTTTTTGCTGAGAGCTGTTCACAGGGAATTCTTCTGTCTCCTCAGATGTTACTTACTCTTTGTGTCCTGTCATATATGGCAAACTCATCTTGAGGAGACCAGCTTTGGGGCGTTTTCTTCTATTTGAATGAACCCATAAGCATGGTTCAGGTGAACCCAAATGAACAGGGCATCAGCACTGTTCCTTGACACAAATTATGCTTATGCCTCACCTCAGCTGTACTAACACTCTTGAAAACAGGCATGTATGTGCTACAGTCCCATTCATCTGGCCCTCCTTGAAGCTATTCTCAGGGGAGTGCAAGGAAGTCCCATGTTCTCTGAGATTTCTGCCCTATGTTCCTTGGTATTGCCCAAGCACCAACATACCCCAGAATGTGCTTTTCATCCCAGAAGATGTTCAGCATTGAACTGGTACCTGAGTCATGGAGGACAGGCTCAATGCAACTACTGAAACAGCTTGCACAGGAAACATTAAGGTAGCTGTAATTATCAGTACTAAAAAACTCTTAGGGAACAATCCAAGTATTTCTTACAAACATAAATGATCTCTCTGTGTATTCCCTATGGTATTCTGATCATTAAAAAAAAAAAAAAAAGCATTCATACAAACAGTGTTAATACAGTGATAATACAGTGTTATTCAGAAGCATGCTGTATGGGATTAATCTCATCTAACTTGGGCTAGCCCCTCCTGAACTAATTATACTAGGATTAATTATTGCTAAGGAGAGAAATAGGTTGTTCTAGATTACAATCCATCTCATTGGGAAGAAGATGTCCAAAATAATCAGATAAATTACTCCTCTAAATGTGCACATTTCTTTCTATTGACTGTAAAAGGAGTGCTGGGTATAAACTCAGATGTTGAAGTTGATGCTGTAAACATCTAGTGCTGGTTAAACAATTCTCTGCCACATACAAATTGCTTTTAAAAGTTGCATTTAGAAAAGCAGCATAAGATATCTATGAAGCATATTTGCTCTTCAGTACCTTTTGTGATCACAAGCTGAAATGAAGGGTCAATGCAGCCTGCAATTGGTTCTCTACTTTTACTGTTGAAGATACTGCATCAAACCAGTGCAAAAATATCCCCAAGAAAATGCTGATTACAGCCTGTTGGTCTGACGCAGCAGACTCCCTACATGAGAGCTGCTTTGCAAAATCTAATTTATAGCTCCAATATCATGCTCACAGTCTCCACTACAGCAGAACAGCAACACTAGAAAGCACCACTCCTTCATTTTATCAAAAGTAATTGTTTTTGCATAGAATACCCAGAGCCTGCAAATGTTTGTACAATTTAAGCCCAATCACACATAAGTACTATACAAAGCTGCTTTGAGTAAAGGGAAAATTGCTTTCTGAAGAGTGTTTAGGTCCCTTTGATCTTTCTGCTTCCAGATTGCCAAAGGAACCCTAGGCAAGTGGCTGGTTTGGGGACAGAGCCCAGGCTCCTGAAGAAGGCTGAGCAATACTGGTGGGGCTGACCTGTGCTGTCACATCAGACGCGATACCTACTCCACAGGTAAGTCAGGACGAGGAAGCGCCTTTCACGAATGCAAATATTTGATAATAACTAAAATTTAAAATAAATATAGCTACACTGTGCTGTCACCAACACTACCTTGCCTTGGCTTATGGTCAGCTACTAAGCATAAGTGCCATAAGCTACCAAGTGCCCAAAGGAGCACTACCTGCCAGCCTGGGCTTTATGCTTTCATGCTGGAATTTTTATACTTCATGTGCACTAGCAAAATGTTTTTATGATACTGAAATGAGATCAAGCAGGGAGGCCTAACAATAATACATGTCAGCTCGTCCATCCAGCCTTTGATATTAGGCAGATTTTTTTACTACAACAAGTATCTTGCCTTCAGCCTGTTATCAGCCCTTTAATAAGAGTAAGAATTAAACCCATCCAGGAAATCTTTTCATCTTATGCTACCATCTGATTCTAATATGGATGTGGAAAATTCTGGGACAGAAGCCAAATGTTAAATTTAATACAAAGGACTGTTATTTTAGTCCCATTTTATTTTCTATGATAGCTCTTTTTCAGTTCTGATACAAAGTCACTGAGGAAAATCTGAAACAAGTATTACATGATGGGCAATATTATTTAGAGGTACAGAGAAATATTTAGCGAGATCTTTTGGTTATGACAAATGCAAAATCACAAAAAGATCTGGATATGTTCTAGGATTAATGTTACTCAATTTAATAAACATAATGCCATTTCAGGTAAAAGGGAAATGAGTTTTCTGTGCTTAGCACCCAAGCTGCTTTGAACACATTGCAAAAATATTAAAGATGCCTTTTTTTAGTTATGTTTACTACGTACCCTCACTTATAATCTCCATTTGTCAGGAACTGCCTGAGGGAGGTAATGAGATTAGAGCAAAAGTTTCAATTATGCAGAACCTGCAGTTGCCTTTGAAAGGTATGTCTAAGATACTGAGACCTCAATTCTGCAAAAAATGTAAGGCTCTTCTTGTTTTAGGTGGATCCAGTGTGGAGACATGTGTACGTGTTTACGTTAGGTATATGCTTCAGCTTAGCAAAATGAGGACTGCGCTGTTAGAAATGGGGTTTGGGGCACCAGCAGAGGCTGTTGAGGGTTTCCCTGGAGAAGGCAGTTTGCGCTGCTGTCACCTCCAGCAGGCACACCAAGTGAAACATCAAGTCCAGCTGTGGGCACAGTCTACGCCACAAAGTGCCAGAGCTGCATGCTGCAGAGATTTAGAGGCTGAAGTCTCAGTACTCATGCTGAAGCCACCAAGTCCTTGAGGTATGGGGAGCTGACATGTGCTGGAGAGCGAGCCAGCCTAGTGCTCAGCTGCTCTCCTGGGACTGCCAGCCAGCTCACTGGCATGGTGCTTGGGACCATGCAAATTCCCCTTTTCCGAGCTGGAGGTGGGCAGGACACTCTCCACCCTGGTTTTGGAGCTGAAACCGACTCACAGAAAGACCCACAACTCCTATTCAAAGTTGCAGCACGAGGGAATGTGCTTCTTCCTGGTCAAGAAAGCTCATCCACCCTAAGCTGTTATCCTACTTGTCCTAATTAAAAAACAGGAGATGCTGACAACCTCTGGCCTGTGTGTACATCTGTGCCTCCAGACCACTGCACAGACCAGGAGATACAAAGGTGCTGGTGAGTGTGGACGGGAAACAGAACTGGATACTAATAGACAGTATCACAGATACGTACCAGAAAAAAACAGAGTAACCCAGATACCAAAGCTATATATGGGGCAAAGGCAGCCAGTTGCCACTTTTGCATTTCTTTTTCTTCAGGGCCTCTCCAGCTTTAAGTAGGAGACTTCAAAAAGATATTGCAACAATCAGGGGGATGGAAAATAAACTCGCCCCAGCTCTGTTCCACTTGATACAAGTGGGAGGATGCAAGATAAAGTGCAATGACAATGGGCTTTGAATCACTCAAAGGTATTTTTTTGCTTTTGCTTTCTCATCACCATCCCTAGGTGATGAAAAAAGCTGAGATCATCTTTAGGCTGTCTTGCACCATGGGAAGTCTTTATCAGCATCGAGGAACTGACCTCCCACTCTCCACGCTGCTGGAACCCAGTGGGGAGCAAGCGAGCTTGGTCCAACACAGGACACAGCAGCAAAAACTGCTGAGTCATTTTTGGATGATCTGCAAAGTATCCAGCTGATCCCCCAGAACTGCTGGCAGCCCAGAGTGCCTCATGGGTTTGTCTAAAGGACCCTTCTGCATGTAAGTGTGACTCCTCTGTGCACGACCAAAAGCGTCTGTTGGAAGTTTCAGGGAGACTTCACCCTTATGCAGTCAATACATTTTTACATGATGCAACACAAAAACAGCTTTTTGGCTTTTGCTCTTTGCTGTGTAAAAGGGACTTTGATGTAAATGATGAACCTGAATCCAAGGTGCTGAAAGAGTCTCAATCAGCTGCTACCTAATCCAGCAAGGGCAACTCCACAGGTAGTTCAGGAGACCAGTGGAGAGCCAGGGATACAACGACCCACCTCTTACCCAGTAACTAGCTAACAAATCTGTCCCTTGGGAAAGGATGTTCTGGGGACTGGTCTCTGCTTCCAGCGCTGACTCTGTATTTCATCCAATTAAATGACCATGTACATACTCATTGGATAAGAAGGCATAAGCAGCCCTGGCAGAGGAGACAGGAATTCAGGTCCCTCTGAGCTGCACAACCTAATGTTGAGGTACACAGTCATGGTCCTCTTTCATGTCCTTTCTCCTGATAAATCATTCCAGCAAAAAATAAAAAGATTTCCCCGGGAAGGGTCAAGAATGCTTCCCACTCTCTAGAATGGGGCCTGTTGGAGAGAAAACTCCTGGGAATCAAGGGTATGTTGAAACAGAACAAAATTGCATGCAAGAGCCCTTGGCAGGAGCAATGCTAGGCAAATGCTCTGATTTTTACACAATCACACCAGAAACAGCTAGGTGATTCTGGGCTTCAGGCACTGCTTAATTGGAATGGGACTGCAAAAAGGACTAACTGCTTAGGCATGCATCTGGCCTCAGCATCTCCTACTGCTAGGTGTACAGAGTCCTTCAGTGATCTCTACTCAAGTCACTAACTGTTGTTCACTTGACCCTCTTACCAGATCCTGCTCATAATTTCTGAAGAGTTCAAAGCAAGCATTTCAGAGTCCTCTTTAATCGTCTTTCCTGGCATCTGGAGTACAGTTCTTCCCTGAGAAGTGCTAAAATTAGATTAAGCAGGTCCACAAGCTGCAAACTAATGAAGCCTTGTTTCCCCCAGGTGTCAGTCCTACAGCTGACTTGTGCTTCAGGACTTCTCCAGCTGCTTACCAATTCTCAAGACATTCATGACATTGCTTCTGTCCACAACAGCAACCTAGGCAGGCTTCTTGAAGTTGGCCAACAGGTTCAGAAGCTACTAGGGGTACATGCAGACACGCGACAGCTCGCAATAGAGGAACACACAGCTGTGGTTACTATAGGAAACTATGCTAAAAGGGACTTCAAAGCTCCGGAGAGCCATCATGGCTAACACGCCAGCAGCCAGTGACATTTGGGGCGCTTCAGCTAAAGGGAAACATGCAAAGAATCTTGTGCCAGGCTCTGCTTTCCTCCAGCCCCCTCAGAGTGCAGTGCACTTATTCAACCAGCCTGAGCCACAGACCCAGCAGTGGCTACTGAATGGGCATGGCCATGGTTGCCAAGACTGTGCGCTGTGTGTTTTGGCAGCTGTGTATATGTTCCAGAAATTATTTAATGACTGAATGTCACAATAGCAAACAACTTGCACATAACCAGGTATATTTGCTTTAAAGTGAAATCCCCTTGGCCTGAGCACAACAGTAAAAGTGGGTCATGAAGCAGAACAACACTTGGCGGATCAGGTTGGGACAGGCTTTCAAGAGCAATGAGGTGGGGTTGCAGAACCTGAATTGGAAGGTATGTAACACTACCACAAAGGGAGATGTCGAAGACTTCTGAGAGCTGTAGCCCCCCTTAAGCCGCTGGAGATAATGGATGAAAGGGAAAGCAAAGAGTAAGCATTCTGAGGGATCCCAGTGGGTGCTGTAGATCACTGAAGTCGAAGACCAGACCATGGTGGAGGTCCTGGTGAGAAGGGTGGAATAAACAGAAGGTTCTGGGTAACTGCAGGGGCTGGGCGGGCTTGGCTTGATATGTTAGAAAAGGGGCTGAGATGGGAGGTGACAGTGGGCCTCCACTTGCATGGCTGTTCTTCTGCTTCCTTGTTCAGCTGTTCTCTCCCAACCCTATCCTAACAGGTGGTACTGCAGGCAAATGCCTGCCCTCTTCCTACAGCAAATCCGAACTCATAAGCTCCAAGCCAGCCTGCAGCAATGAATGACTAGAGTGCCAGATGGGAAAGTATCACGCTGGATATATGACAATTGGCAGGCCTGTATGGAGAACGCAGCGCTTCCTCCCTCCTGTGCAAGTTAAAAATGATCATGAAGCATTATAAGGTTATTTTGTTGCTGTGAACTTTAGAAGGGTCTGATTCAGGACCTGTTCAATCACAAGCAACAAGCTCAAATTGCTGATCATTAAAAAAGTAGAACAGGCTACCCAGAAACTGACCCCTGCTACATAATTTGGGCGTTGTTCTTATTGTCACTGTCATTGTTGCTAATTAATGCAAACTGGACTGATTCAAAGGCTGGGAAGGGAACATTATAGTGTTTTGCAACAGCTTCAAATAATTGTGCTCCAGAGAACATGGAAAAATACTCCTCGTCTCTATTACCATATACACATCTGCTCTATATATCTTGAAACAACACAGATCATGCAGCCCATTTAAAGTCTGTTCAAAACCACCAGGTCTGCCTCCTGGTGTCAGGTGGTTCCAAAAAGTGTTTTACCAAGAAGCGAGAAAAACTGAACTGTAAATCCTTTACTATTTGAAGACAGATAGCTGACCCCATTATAGATATCTTCCCATATATAAAGTTAATACACTCAGATTAAAATAACTTATAGAAGATTGAAATAATTTGGAGAAGATGTATAGCTTTCTCCTGCTTTTAGCACAGGCATAGCTGTTTCTCTGTTTTTCCTGCCAAACATGAGTGGTGAGTTACATGGGTAGCTGCAAGATACAAGACTGCGGTAGCTGTTCCACTTAGCTGCGCTGGTTGCCTCCTCTGGCGGCTTCTGCTCACTATCAGAGAGATGCCCACCTCCTTCACCCCATCTGAGACTCTCAGAGGACTCCATCTAACGATGACTGCCAAGCATGCACTGATCTCTGTTCTCTGCTTGGGAACTCCCGCTTCTGCGCCCCATAGAGCTGACTCAGCACAGGGAAATCCTGCACCTTTGCAGGATCAACAGGCCCACTTACCTTCCTAAGAAGAAACACTATCTTATCTAGCGCAATAAAAATCAAATCTTGCTCAGTTAAATACCCAGACTAAACTATAGAGTGGAATCTGTACCAAAAGAAAAACACTTAAACCAAAGGTTTAGAAAGCAGCGCATTTTTTTCATCTGACCATGTTACAGTGAAACAAACTTGATAGAGAATTTTATGTTCAGCCGAGTATATGCCACAGTTATGCTTCACAAATGCAGGACTGTAAAGTTTCTGTAGCTTAAAAACTTCTGATATGATGAATGCAAACAGTCATTAACAGACAGAAAGTGCAATAATAAAACAAACCTCTGTTAATTATTGATCATAAAACACTTGTAAGCATACTTCTATCACAGTAATTTACATTTCCATATCTTGTAATTACATTATGAAAGGCACTAATCAAAATGAAAGCAAATATGAAATAAATTTTTCAGACAGGCTGCATTCTTCCATATCATGCTGGGTTTTATGACTTGCAGTAAAAGATAGGAAGTTCTCTGTCTTATTTTAAATAAATTGGAATCTAATACTATGACAGCCAACGTGCAGAATCAGTTGTGGCCATGATCCCGTGACAATCAAATCTATGGCAATTTTAAACAGTCTCCCTCAAGTGAAGCAGAATCTACCCACGGTACCAAATTCAGCTCCTTACTGCCAAAAGCTTGCTGGGACCCTGCGTTACTGCTGTAATTAAAAAGTACATATATCCTCATTTGTTGCCAGTCTCTTCTTCTTTGTGAGCTCTAAAGCATCACGCTTTGTGACAATAAATACATTTTGGGTATTAGGGTGGGAAAAAAAGACAGCATAAAATTTTGTAAATCTACACGCAATTCAAGAACACAGATGTTTCTATTTTGGCTCAATACCAACAGCTAATTTGTATATTCTTTTTCACTTGCTAATGACTGCCTAGTAGCTGCAGATGTGGCAGCACACTGCTAAAACCTGAAACATAAACATTCAGATTTCATGACAAAAGTTTTCAGTTGTATTCCCACTATTCACCTCCAGTAGCTATGCAGTTTTCCCAAACATTTTTTTAATCTGTTTCAGAGGTTATGTACCTCCACCGATTTCTGCTATACTGATGGCCTTCAGTATTAATCCAATTAAACAGATTGACAGAAGTCCCTAAATAAATTCATGCTGTCTTAAGTTTTCATCATTTTTAAGTCATAGGGAGCTATCCCCGGAGTTGAAAGAGATTGGGTTTTCACTTCTTCGTCTGCTTTTTATTGGGCAGTGCAGGGAGGAAATTTCAGCAATAGTGTAGATGTTACTCTGTTTCCCATGTAAAACATTAATTATAATCCCACATAGTATATCTCTATTGTTGCATACCATGAAATCAAATAATGAATTTCATAAATCAAATGGCAACTGCATATGCATGCAAGGGAAAGAATACCTATGCAAAGAAACCACAAACACAACATACTATATCTGCTCTCTTTTCAAGCAGGATTACCCTACATTACAGACAAGATCAGACTTAATTATTCTGTGTTTTTATACTTTTTTTATTCTTAGCAGCACTTGATGTTGCTGTAGACACTGAAGTGGAAAAAAAATTTGCTTGGTATTTCCTATGAATTTCTATATTGTGATATGTAAATAAGCTACATTCATTAGCACTGAAGCCATAGCTAATAATGCTATCCTTGCAGTGATACCTTCAGTATAAATGTATGAACAAGTTCAGCATGCAGCATTACACTAAAAAAAAAAAACAACCAAAAAAAAAAACTACTCGGGAGGTTCTGAGGAACAGCTGAGTTTTTAGGAATTACTTGGAGGAGCTGCCTCAATACAGATACCAAACATTTAGACCTTGGCCAAAGATTTTTTTTCCAAATGAACAAATAGGACTTGAAAAGTTATATGGAAAGAAGATACATGATCAGTTTTTGAAAGCCAGGTGCAACTAGTTGTTAGACATACAAAGCTACCTGATAGCCTGCGAAAGCAGAGATGAGAGTCTCTGTTTTACGTGCTGGCAGTCACACCAGGAGTCAACTCTAGAAATAATGCTGAAAAAAACAAATTCTGAAGTATACCAATGGATTTCTATATACTTTTGAATGCTCTGCAGTTCTTAGTGAATTCAACAGTGTGTGATAACACTCATAATAACCACTAATTATTGGTCTGAGGCACACAAAGCCATCATTTCCCTCAGTCAAATTTCTTCTCCACGCTATCAGAAATAATAATTAACCACCAGCGCATGGTTGTATGAAGTCACGACGATCAAAAGTACATTCATTTTTGCAGTAGACCTCTCATGGTTTCATAGGGGGCAAATGTCACCGGAGTGGGCAGGGCAGCTCTGACAGAGTAACTCACTTAAAGTGCAAAACAAAGACAAATGGAGCAATTAATGATTGTTTTGTCAGCTAGGTGACAAACTCATCACATAACTTTTGTCAGGGGATTGGAAGTTAACATCTTTTGACAGATACTACTTGGATGCTTATTTCAAATAGCCTGAGCTGCCTTTCAAGGAACTGAGGCA
This sequence comes from Falco peregrinus, assembly GCF_023634155.1. Classification (NCBI taxonomy): domain Eukaryota; kingdom Metazoa; phylum Chordata; class Aves; order Falconiformes; family Falconidae; genus Falco; species Falco peregrinus. Next base: position 48,922,726 of record NC_073726.1, read on the forward strand.
AGTGTTATTCCTGCTGTTTCTTTGCGTGCAAGAATCACAGCAGACTCTGGGTTTTTTATTTGCAAAGTGCAATAACTGAGTAAATTTTTTACTAGCAACTTTCCTACCAAGAAATCTTTCTAAAGGCTGCAGCACTTCAACAACAAAATTGTGCGCTTGGACTTTACTATTAACATTCCTTTCATGCAACAACAAAAATCACATTGCCAGTATGAAGGACTGTTTTCTTATGTAACACAACTAATCGTACATGTCTCCCTTACAGGACTTAAACCAAGTATGAAAACAAGCCATTATATTTAGCCTTGATAAAACTGTTCATTCCTCCTAGAGATTTTTTTTTTTCTTCAATTTCGCTCCTCCTTTTGCTTTAGCTCGAGTAGTTAGAAATATCAGAACCGAAGATCTGTGCAACAGATGGAGCTCGGTTAAGAAGAATGCCTTTGGCTGGTGAAGATCTTTGCCTGGCAGGTGTCAAACCAAGATTAATTTTGCACATACTATGCTTTACTGAGCTTCAGATTTTAGCGAAGTGAGACTACATTCCTTCCTGACCACAAACATATATTAATAGAACAAGCCAGGCAAAGCAAGCTAAAACAGTACTATCATTATGCCAAATCCTCCACTGCTTGGCATTTTATTTATTCATTTACACCCATGCAAGCAAGTAAATAAAATGCAACAGGTTTGTTTTGCGTCTCATTACCGACATTTTGCACAGGTGTAAAAGACTTCACAGAATGCCATAAGCAACATGGACTTAGACCCTTCTGTTCTGGTTTGTTTTTTTCCTCCTTGTGTCAGTGCCTTAAAGACTTATGAACTTTAGTAGACTCTTTGACATTTCAAAATCCACAGGAAAAGACAGGTACTGGTACTAAAATACACTGCTCAGCTACATTTGGTTTCTACGCCTGGCTTGCCAAGCGCAATTCAACAGCCTGAGTCAGAAGGCAGAGCTTTCCACAGGCGTAGGGAAGGAGAGCTTCAGGTGGTGTCATTTGCTTCTCTCCTTTTCCAGACTTGTGGGAGGCTGAGCATCGCAAACAGCCCTCTCAAGTGCTAAGTCACTTGAAGACCTGAAAGAAACTGGTTTGGAATATTACGGCTGGTTTGACAGATCAGTACTGTCCGAAAGTAACTTCAGCTGACCAGTAAGGCAGTCAGTCATTTTAGAAGGTCACAGTCATAGGACTTTTAATTATCTGTAAAGCAAATGTGAGATTGTATTTGTGTGTGGTATACATATATATACACATGCATATATTTTCAAAATCTTAATTAAAAAATATGAAAGTCTTAAGTATCTGCAAGTCAAATTCATCCCCTTTTTTATTTCATTTCCACAAATTCAGATTAGGGAACTGTCACAACGCTCTGTGAGAAAAAGGATGAAAATGGGAGCGTGGGTGAAGTCACTTCATAAACAGAGGTACTAATTCACAGGGCACTTTATACTACCACGGGTTTGATGAGTAGTCCTTTCCCCTCTCAGTCAGCACTGACCTAACATCCCTTGCGATGCGCTCACTGGCGTGGCTTGTGGCTGCCCTGTGACACGGCTTGTACCGTGTGACACCACACACTGACCAGCTGCAGTCATCAGAGATCCCAAGACACTACTGAAAATAATGAGGTGACTCACAGTCACAGCCGTGCACCCGAAGGCTGCAAACCCAATTATTCTGTTACTCACTCAGAGATAGTGTTTTGCCAAAGCAACTGAAGTAAGTTCAAAATCAAACATTTGTATTACTTACGGTATCTGTAGAAGATTTATGCTAGTATTGGTGGGACAATTCATATGAAAAACCTAAACATTTGAAAAAATCTTTTCCTTAAGACATTAATTTTCCTGTCTCATGCATATAGAACAATGTTTTCCCTCATGGTTTTGCAGTCTACTAGCTGCCAGATTTTGATCCAGAACTGAAATTTCAGTCATTTTGGCTTTTGTACATAGCAAATCAGAAATGCAAATGTTTTAACATCAGAAATTAAAAGACTGGAAGATCACACAGACTATGAAAGATTTGTTTTACTTGGTTTGGGATTTTTACACAGCTATACCTAATCTAAGAAACACTGAAACAAAACCAAAAGGCAAAACAAAAAACTAGACAAATTGTTCCATCCCAGAGATGCAGGAATACAAATGATTCTTGTGTCCCTGGGGGAGCCAAAACTGAAATCCTGCTATGAACAAGAGAGAAGGGCTGTTATTTCCTCAACAACTGTTCCTGACATCGTAGCTACCTCCTAGAGGTAACAATGGAAAAGCAATCTTAAAAAAGGGTATTTTTTTTTTCTTAAGGAAACATTTTCTTAGTCCTACAAACTCAGAAACAAAGAGATCAGTGGGGTTTTTTTGTAATGCTGAATATTTCAGTGCCAGAACCGTAAACATCCACATCATTCTCTTCCTCCCTTCTTCAGATGTTAACTGCTATGCATTGGTTGACTTTATTAAAGAAATCAAACACACCCTGCAATGACCCTTCTAACTGATTTTGGAGACAGGGCTAAGTATTTTCAGCTTCATGTTCAACATGTTACCTAATTTTGTGTGTGTGCTCCTCAGAGAAGCGCTGAACAATCTGGTGATGAGAGGTTAACACATTCTGCAAAAGTGGCCTCAAATTTCCATTTGCAGAAATGTGCCACACCACATCAGCATATGCAAACCTAACTTTGCTGTGTGCAGACCACACAAACAGTGCCCAGCTACCTCACCTGACCTTCCACTTGCACTTCAGTGTGTGTAAATATGCTAATGACAGGCACAGAGGGTTCATGAGCAAGTTTACAAGTTCAAGTGCAGAAGACAGAAGAAAAGTTGGCTGCAATGCTTTGGTTTTCCCTGATTTTGGGAGATCCCAGCTTTCTAAGACTGTTATACAGCCTAGGAGTTGTGTGCTAAAGCCACAAGACTGAGCTATTTAAATATCTTTATTCAGTTCTGTAGATTGAAAGTGAGGGCTTCTTGTCTACACAAAAGAGGTTGACAAGAACATGAGGGTAATGCTATGACTTAGGCTTTTGAAGGCATTCTTTACTAGACATTATTCAGTGACATTTATACTGTATTTGAATCATTTGAGAACTTTAGGTACCACATGAAAACTCCTTGCTCGAGGCATCTTGGAATTTAAAGATCTATGAAGGTTTTTACTTCCAACATTGCCAAGTGAATGGGCACAGTTAAGCTGAAAAGTATGAAGAGCCTCGATGTTTTCAGAAAGCTCTGTGCAGTCAGATTGTGAGACTTGAGAAAAGGATCCCTGGATCACCAGAAGCTACTAGTTCTTTTCAAACAACCCAGATCCAAAGCATTTGACAAAGAGACTCAACAGACCCCTTCTGTACACAAAGCAAGGAAAGTATAAGCAATTTTTAATACTGTTCTTTGTGTCATGCAATTATTTCCACATGCAAGTAGAGAAACTTGGTCAACCAAAGACGCCTGTGTCTGTAAGCATGGCAGGAGCACAACGTTTACAGGGAACAGAAGTATGTTTGGAACAGCTGAACATAAGCTTAATGAAGTAATTCCAAACAACATATAAAGTTGTCTCAGATACACAACTGTAAAAAATTTGTAGTTCTGTAAACCCATGGATTGCTATTTTGAAGACAGTTTCATTAAGAAACACAGCTTGAGAATATCTATGAAATAAAATCAGAGCTACATGCAGGGACAGCAGGAGGCAGCTGAAGCAATCTGCAGCACAGCTCTGGTGCTCATCCATCTCTGACCCTGAGAAAAAATATAATTACTGCATGAATACCCATATTACATCAAAAGAGAACGCCTAGGAAAAGACAAAACACTAGAAAGAGGTGGTGAGAACTGCTCAGGTTTTATGCAACAGTTTGCTCTCTGTGTCCCAATGCGATATACTTTATTAGACTAACAACACAGCTGTGGCTTTGATTTTGAAGTCCACATTTTTCTATGGGAATCATTAAATATGACACACTTGTCCTGTTCAACAGAAAAACAAATCTGACTCTACGTTTTATTCTTCTGAAGCCTTAACTTAATTGTGCAACATTTGCTTTAGAAACATTTGAAGATGTTTTAGATATTACCTCATTTGTACACCATCCCAAGCTTTCCAGGAACTCTGAACCAACAGCCTCCTAGCCCTTCTTACATCTGAACTACTGTATTTTGTGGCTTCCACACTGCACTGTCTGGAAACTCCCTGTGAGACTGGCCTTCTGTTAAATACAAACACAGGAGGAGAGACACTGCACTGGAGAGTTTGCAATTGCAGGTGTGGGTTGTGAAAAAGGCTTTGCATTCATTATGTACACAGAGACTGCCATGCTTACGTTCAAATGACTCCAAAGAGCTGGGCCTACACAGGTAAAAAAGGAAAAGCACCACAGAAGCCAACAGCCCAGCAGCTCGTCCATGCTGGACTCATGACCACTGCTTTGAAAGGTGCCATCTTCAGATGCCAATGGAGCCCTGCCATGCCTCTGCAGCTTTAATCAGAGAACCTAACTGACCATATCCCAGAAATGTAAATAATAAATTGTCCCAAATAATCTCAAGTATGGTATTGAACATACTGGAATTTGGAAATCCAGAGGTACTGATAACCAAAGGGGCCAGTAGCCATTTGAGATACAAAGGCTAAAATATTATGCAGATACATATGCACATATGAGCTTGGGATGAGGCTGGAGCTCTGATCTCACAGCTCTATACAGAGCAGATCCTCCTAAAGCTTTTGAGGAGCTAGAAAAGCCCTGCATAGAGGAGCTCCCCTGCATTCAAGATAGAGGTAGTTAAGATTTGCCCTGTTCTGTTTTCAGTCATCCAGTGACCACAGGTAGTTCATGAAGGTATCTAAAAATATCTCCTATCTGTGCTCATTGCGCATGCAGGTGCTGTCATGACAGTTTCTCAAAAATTCATGAAAAGCTACACCAAGAGCAGAGCTGATCCACTGTCAGTGCTTACCAAAGCATCCTCCAGTGTCTGCACCTCAGCTCTATTCTGCCAGTTTCTTCAGGCGGAATTTAAGGCATTGGGTTTAATCTGGAAAAAAACACCTGTGAGTCAAATTCTGATGTCTGCATTTACACAGTGATAGATTTTCCCAGAAAGTTCAAAGCGTGGACTACTTCTGGTTTCCCACTGTTAGCACTGACTTAGCCTATTGTCACTGTCTGCTATCTCCTCCACCTCTCTTCCCTGCCTTGTGCTGCAGCTGCTGGAGGACCCTGGAGCTGGGGCAGGGTGCTACCACCATGTGCCTCCATCACAGAAAGGCAGTTAGTCTGTCTCCTAACCCATGTCAGGCAGGGACGCAGCTCTCCCACCGGATGGGTAGACTGCTGTGTCAAAGGTATGTTGCAAGTTTTTCCATAGCAAAAATCCCTTCCTACTTTTAAATAATGAATTTGGTTTTTTCCTTTTTTCTTCCTTCTCCAGCCTTTTCCCTCATTCCACACCCACTTTTTCAAGCAGGAAGGAGAGTGACAGGGAGAATAATGATTTCCTCAGCTTCTGTTGGAAAAAAAACCACAAAAATTTTCCACCAAGACAGATTTTTTTGGGGCTTTTTTTCTTCAGCGAGGTTCAGAAGCCATTTTTTAATTTAAAATTTCCTAAATCAGTGTCCACTTAATACTGACATTTGATGTGGAAGGTAGCAGACAGCTGGTACCTCTGTTTCATTTAGCACAGAACCCAGCCTCAAGTGTGGCAAGATGTCACCTTGGAGTCTTCTCTTGAACTGTATCTTTGCAAACTGTTTTTCATAGTTTCAGCTGTATAAATCAAATCCCGTAGCCCAGTGTGGATGCACAGCTTGTGATGCTTTCCTTCTGCCAGTTGGCTTTGCACACCCCCGGTGTTAATCCCCACTGCCTGCTCATGTTTGGGAAGGAGGGAGGAAAGCACTGGTGAGCAAGGAAAGGACCGGAGTGGCCAAAAGCCGGGGCAGCCTTCCCATGTACAGAGGGAGCGGGCAGAGACTGGAGTAGCCAATAAAGGAGAAGAAATAGGCACAGAGGCTATTGATTTTCCAATGGTGTTGATGGGCTGGGGTCTGAGCAGGTTTGGGACCCTACAGTCACTCATGGGAATGATGTGCATGTATACATTGCACACTGTCTCCGTTTCTGCTCAGGCATCAGCGTTGTTAAAGGTGTGCTTTGTCTGAGCAGATGGCAAAGCATGATGGCTGCTGGGTTAAGATTTTGCTGCCAAACCAGCCCCTGGCTGTTTTCAAAAATAAAGACTGTTGGCGCTTTTTACCAATGCAAAAATAGTCATCTCTCCAATTCCTTCCTTCAAACTATTATTTTAAGTATTACAGGAGCACATATCTAGCCAGACTATATAATTAACATTACACAATTTTTAATTAACTGCCTACAACAATCTTCCTGCTTTAACTGGTGGTGGTGGTGGAGGGTGGTGGTTTTTTTGAGGCTACTAGGAAAATCTGAATTCCCAACTAGAAATTCACATGGTTCAGAGCAGAGCCTGCACCACTAGGTGCAGAATGCAACCCATTGCTCTGGCTATTCTAGTTCTCCCATGAAAAAAAAAAAAAAGCTTGTGACACAGGAATGAGTCTAAACCTTATCTGCAATAGGAAGTACATAAGGCAGGACTGTACCAGAAAAGACAGTGACAGAAACACATACTTATTTATTTTATTCCTTCAGCAGCTTTCATTTATTTATTTATTTATGGCCAGGAAACTCCTGTAAGGCTTGGCTGTTAACCAACCAGACCCTTTCCAGCAGAGTCTCCAGGGGTGTGCTGTGACCACAAGGCAGCACAGCTTCCTCTGTGTATTCCCCCTTCCAACAGTGTGGCAGGGCTCACCAGCACAGCAAGATGTAACTCAATGCTGCCCTGACCCAGCAGCAGGGTGTTGGCCTCCTAAAACTCAACAACTATCTACAAAACACGATATAAGTGAAAGTCCAGTAACCATCGTTGGCACAAGTAAGTTCCACGCAAACCAACACAAATAACAGCTCTTAGAAACATGATGAGTTCTGGGGACAACCAACCATCACCCTCTTTCCTCTATGACTCTGAGTCTGCTTGCACCTGGAAATAGGAGTAGAAGAAACATCCCAACTGCACACACACACGCAACTTCTCAGCAGACCACCAGCAACTGTTAATCCAGCTGGTGCAGCTGGAACACAGCAACCCTACACCAGCAATAAAGCATCAATAGGTCATATTTTATGGTGTCAGCCCAAACTCAGTATCACAGAGCATGCATCAGCCAAGCCAGCTGTTCTTCCTAGCTTCAGCAAGCCTTGAGCTGTGCTGTGTAGAAGTGCGGCTTTCCACACGGAACATCTCATTAAGTGCAGTGTCTGCCACAGCAACTGCAATAGCACCATGCATTTTTTGTTGTGATAAGCTGTATTTAGAGTGGGAAAGTATTGCTTTGTGAGCTGAAAAGCTGTATTTAGAGCGGGAAAGTATTGCTTTGTGAGCTGAAAAGCAAATGAAACTACGAGCAATACAGCCCAGAGCTTCAGGCCAAAGGTTTTAATATCTGGTGTCGGTCCCAAATATCTGGTGTCTCCCAAAACAAAGGATAGCTTATGCACACTGCAGACATTCTCTGTCTGGAGCAATACTAACACATTATGTCTTTATTTACACTGCAAATTAAGTGTCCTGCACACCCACCCATACGATGGCCTGAATCTAGATCCACCCTGCTGTTGTTCGTGGGTAGAAATCTAGGTGTGTTGCAGAGCTGATGGATCCTGATATTCTGCAACAACATCAGGCAGAAAAGACATGGGTCATTCCTCACAAGGCTCCAGGGTCCTCCCAGGCTGATTTTAATATCACCTGTGGCAAGGAAAGGGGGGAATGGCAGACAGATCTGTGGCAGAGCTAAAAAATCAGGATTTCTGGAGTCTCCGTCATACACTGTAATTGCAAAATCATGCTTCCTGTCTTCCATGCACACAGCAAATCTTTTTTCTCCCTTCATCCTGGAGGGGATGAGATGATTAGAAAATTCTTTAAGCTTCCCTCACTTCGGTTTCTTCCCTCACTTTGGTTTCTTCCCTCATTTCACAACCTGACTTCAAAAAAAGATAAGGCCACTGAACAGTCTGGACTTTCACTTCCAAATACTTCTTTCAGCATGGGAAGGACCAACCATGGAATAACCAAGCAAGTCACCCTATTATGCAACAAACAGGAAAACTATCTGTGCTGGTATGCTGTGGGTTTCATTCCTCTGAAGGCTGCTTTCCTCCAGGGAATTCCAGTAATTGCAGTAATTGAAGTGTGTTTTGACAAGTTATAACAGCTCAGAAAACCCACCTATGAAATTACATCCTGGTAGCATCTTCCAAAGTAAACTGAAATCTTGATATCACAGCTCATTTGGGAAACTACTACGCCATACCTTTCATTTGTTATGAGAACACAGCTTGAGTTTTTGTTGTAGATAACAGGTGGTGTTATTAGTTACACCTAATGACGTGGCTTCATCTTCCCCCACAGCAGGTTTTTGTACCAGCAGGGGTCCCATGGATCATCTCCTGAAACTCTAATGAGAATAAAAACATATAGTCTTAATTTATTCTCATTTTGTCTACTTTCTCTCACTTTAGGTTAATCCCTCACACAGTCACCAAGCTTACCCCTAAGGTTGTCTGTCCATCCCCAGTCAACAAAGTAATCAAAGAAAATCAGAACAAGCTGCCTGCATAGATGCTGGCCTGTGGGGAAGACAGGCAGAGTACAGTGGTAGAGTGCAAGGACCAGGCAATGCTATCGAGAAAGCCTTCTTACTACTAAAACTAGCAGTGTCTGTAAGCCCCAGCCACGTGCTACCTGCCAGACACAGCACGCAGTTCCCATCACTTAGGTTTTCTTGGTTTATTCCACTGCTCCACAAGCCTACTGGTCTCACACTGCCTTTTGCTTGCCACTGCCATAGAGAGAAAATATTTGGCTGGGTGGGAAGCTCTTACATACAAACAATTTAGGATTCAGAGGGCAGAAGCTTTAAAATGCTAGAGGTTAGAACGTTCTAGAAAGTGAGCCACTAGAAGTATGGATGTACCAACTCCATTCTGGCTCCTGGGCTCAGCTGCAGCCCAGCTGAGTTAGCACATACTGGAGGTATCTACCAGGAAGACAAAGGCGAAGGAGGCAGAGAAAAGGAAGGAAGTCCCAGACCGAAATACTTCATTTTCCCTTATTTTTCTTCCTGAACATCCCAAAACAGAAAGCAGACAGATTTTTTGCAGAAGTGACCGGGATTTATTAAAGACAGGATATTGATATGAAACATTCATGACCCTCAGCTTAGTCGTATTTCTCTTGGATGGGGTAATGAAGTAAATTTATTACATATCAGTGCCAAGAAGCTCATAATAAAAATACAGATTATAGTTTTCAGATTCATCAACTCAAACCAGATATTTTTGAAAAAACACTCCAGCAGGAAGAATGTAAGTCCCAAGATACTTGGGCTACCAAAGCAGCATATGAAATACATATTTTATCCAACAATAGGATACAATGTAAATTATTTGATTTAAAAACCCTGACACAAAGGCAAGTCTGTGAAGACCTAAGAAAGAGACCTCTCATCATGTTATCCCAGGTGTGGGACGTGCAGAGGAAGAAAGATATCTATGTTTGACATAAACAAAGCAAGCAGAAATTTTATTGCATTGTGAGTTGTTGATTTTACGAGACTTGAAATAAAATAATAAAGCACAGATAAAGCAAGATAGAGAAATACAGCAACTTCTTGGGAAGCCAGACTTCGGCAAAGGTTCAGACAGACCACAGGCACAGCAAACCTTCACATCAATTCTACCCTGATCATTTGGTCCCCTTTTCCATTTCTGACCTTCATTTCTTTCTTTACTGGGACATACCCAGTGGAGAATCAGCCAAGGAGGACCCATGAATATTTCATTCTTCTTCTGCCACACTCCTGCAAAAAGGAAAGATCTGTCTTCAAAACATCTGCATGGTCTGCACGGCTTTGGGAAGACCTAACACATCAGCATGCTGTGAAAGAAGGAACTTGCATGTCCCTAGGTACAACTGAAGGCATCGTCACTACCGAAAGTTTCCATAAATCAGAGTGTAATGACCAATTCTTTAACAACTCATCTCTCCTCATTTCCAAACATACTACCAAAGGGGAAAAACTTACTTTGATTTTAGTGCCAAGGATTTCCAGGGTTTCCAATTCCTCACTTTTCCCAGCCCATAATCAGGAAAAACAAAGAAAAAAAAATCCCCCCAAAAGCCCCAAAGCCCCAAAGCAAAGAAAAACAAAATAAAACAAACAAGTAAGCACCATAGTGTTTCTAATTGCCTTCCAAAATACAAAAAAAAAAAAAAAAAAAAACCAACAGAAAAGCATTTAATATTGCTTTAGTTTGGGGAAATTACTAATCATGAGAACTCTAGTGTATGTCTGTGTTTAATAGAGAATGTAATGGAAAAAAAATAATAGAGCATTAGTGACCATCCAAGAAAGATTTCATGAAAAACAGGGTGGAAGGGAGTTTGTTTGGATAGAATGTTTCCCCAGAAGCATCTCTATTCCAAACATTACAGCACAGGTCAAATGGAGGGGAGCCAGAAAGTGAAACACTTTAAAAATAGCCCTTAGAAAGGAAAGTGAAAGTGGCCAATCAAGTTCCACCTTTCATGACCATGAAATGCAAATTCTGTGATGAAAACCAAATTTGGGTTCTGGTACCATTACTGAGTGTCAGTAAACACTGCAACCTATGCATGGAAAGTTCAACAGAAAATTATAGGTCCAGCTTCTAAAATCCTTCCAGCCTTAGCAATTCAAGCTGGTACTACTGCTTGTAAGTAAGCTTACATTAAAATATTTCAGTTTGGAACTTACAGTTTAAAATACTGTGAACTGTCTCCGTCCTTTGTTGTAGCCCTTCCAAGCCACCTCCCTGCAGATACAGAAGTTCAGCAAAGCTCTCCTATGAGACCGGCTGCCACTGTGAGCAGAAAGACTGCATGGGGCAACTGCCTTGGTAATATTTTATGGCCCTAAGATTAGTCTTGCCAGCCTGTTTCACACTTTGCAATACTCACTTTACTTCTAGATGTTCCTTCCAAATGAAGGAAAGGAACCTTTTTAGCGTTTGTTAAGGCTCAGACTTTGCATCCTGATGCTCATGGAGGTTAATTTCTCCTTTATAGCATTTCTCTGAGCCTCAAGGCTGAAGATGCTGAGGGAAGAGAGAAGGATGGTGATGAGCATTACAACAATGGAAAGCAGTCACATCGTTGCTAGTAGATTCTCACAGACAATCCTCACAGTCCCCCTCAAAGCCTCTCAAATTGTCAAGATTGCAAAATGCCTGTAAGGCAATTTTTCTCTCTTCTCCACCTGCTCTTTCAGAAAGAGATGTGCACCATTAAACAAGGAATCAGAGGGTTAAGCATTAAATTACCTGAAAGACAGAGTACTTGAGGCCCAAACAAGCTAAATGTCTTAGTCAAAGGAAAGGCAATTCCAAACTTTTTGCCAAGTGTCATTGAGAAAGAAGTGATCTTACCCGAGGATGAAATGACCAGCAGCTTGCAGCACTGAAGCAAAAAGTACAAGCTTTGGGAGAAAAATCTGACGCATTCTCAGAGGTTGTTGACAAGAGCTTTGAAAAGCTAATCTCTCCTGAGGCTCATGAGGCTAAAGGGAAAAAAAACCTCTGAGAAGGCAGGGGAGGTGGCATCTATCTACTCTGACATGTCATCTTGTGGGAACAGCCATAGCCTGATAAGAGTAGCAAAGGAGAAAAACTGAGAAAAGACAAGTTCTGTATTTTGGAATTGACCCAGAGTGGGAGATCTGCTGCAGTGCTGCAAGCTGAGTACTTCAGACCTCAGCAGCAAGCACACTCTGCATTTCTTAAGAGGAACAGGCAAACATAAAAAATGCTCCAGGACAAAGATGCTGATGAAAGGTATTGTACTATGTGCTTAAAAAGAGAAAACTGCTCCAAACAGCTAAGGGCTCCACAGAGGTCTGAACAAATGAAAACTGGGAAGTGCAAACTTGCAAAATGTCAGACTGGATTTTCATGTGATCTTCACACACCTTCCTGAAGGCTGAGGCTCCCTCTAAGCTATGCATGGGGCAAGTGAGACTTATGAGAGCATGATTCACAATAGCTAGCAGACTGAACAAGAAACAAAGAAATGAGAAATGCCAGGCCATACTCCCCTCAATAACGTGAGAGTCTAACACAGGGCCACAAGGAGGTACGTCTCCATTCATGGTTCTCAGCCGAGAATCCTCTTCCAGAGCTGGATAAATCCATCATTTCAAAAGCAAGTGTCACAGTCCTCGCAATGAGATCTGAGGACTAGTGCTGCCACTGAGCCACTTTGTCCAACATCCCTAGGCACCCACGATTCATTTCTTAGGAGGTTTGAATCCACACGTCTTGGTTCCCAGAAGACTGCTCTAACCTCTTTGTCCTTCTTAGTGAAATTGTTCTTCCAGCTGCCCTCAGGCAGTAAAAGCATGTAGGGCTTTCTAGCCTCCTGCTTTGGTGCTCACAACCAGCGGTTGCTCAAGGGTCTGCAAAGGACTGGTGAAACACTTCGCCTGAGCTGCAGAAGGAGATGAGTCTTGAGCAGGGTGCAGCAGAACTTCCTGTCCCAGCGCAGCCAGCGGAAGCCAGGGAGGAAATGGGAAAATTGAGTTAACTGAGGAAGCAGTCCTGGCCAGGAATGTCTTTGGTTTCTAAACTGCCTGATTTGAAAAGAAAAGGAAAGAAAGAAGAAAAAAAAGAGAAGAAAAAAAAGGGGGGGGAGAGAGGCGGGGGGGGGGCTGTGTTAGAAGAAGCTCAGTCAACCAATTAGTCAGTCATTTTCAGATCTAATATTTCCATAAGTGCTTGGCAGTGTTTTCTACGTAAGGGATGTCTACTACTGAGGAAAGATTTCTTAGATGGCAGAGAATTCCCCTTGATGACAAACTCTCCTCAGACATATTCCAGTCTGGGCAATTTCCCTTTGGAAGCCCTCACAACTTGTTAATTTGTTCAAGCATTCTGAGTCTTCTTAAAAGAAAAGCCAGTTGGCTATCAGTTGCATTTCCAAACCAAATACACTGCAAAAGACAGCGCTGAAGTGTAAGAAAATTGCTAAATTTAAGACACCAGGAGCATACTATGTACCTGACCTAAATACATCTTCACAGAAAACATTTACACAAGTCCTTGATGTGTCCCAAACAGGTCTACAAACAAGGTGTGTTTAAGAACAATTTTGTCTGTTACTGAAATTCAGCCTCATCTGAATTATAACTTGGCAGCTGAAAGCTGGCAGTTCTTACACAGGAAAGTATATAGCTGTAAGTAAAGAGAAATACTGCGGTATTTTATATTCTGATAACCTAAACTCCCCCTGAAGTTTTAAAATATAAATAATTTGAGATTTGGCCATGGTTTTGAATTTAGACATCTTTTCTTACAGAAAATGTTGTGGGCTTTTAGTCAGCCCCGTGAGCTCAGTAGAGATTTACAAGATAAGGAGTTCATGATCTGTCTCTGCAAGCAGGCAGCAGTATATTCCACTTATTAAAGTTATTAAAGCATATATGAATATCACAGCAGTTATGTGATCATCTGTTCTGCTGCTTGAAGGACTACATTCTTTGAGATCACCTTCTGTACTTTGCGAGTTAATCAAATTGGCCTTGCAGGTTTGCTGAAAATCTGGAAGGCTTTGCCAAGAAACTAGAAGCTGTTCTCCCCAGTCCACGTCTTCCCTCTGATTCTTCATCACAGCCAGCCAGCTGCCATACAAGTCAAGTGATGCACATATGAACACAATGCGCCTGAGTCCGAACTGGAGATCAGGGCACATCCAAACTCTGATTATTAATCCCAGATCAGACCATAACCCCACAAAGGGATGTACAGGCCAGCCAGCACACAAGTAGGATTATGAAGCCTAATGACACAAAGGCAAATTTTAATTATGGCACATAAGCATCTCTATTGTGCAACAAAGTCTAAAAATATCTACTCATTTATTCCCAAACTTCACAAAGTGGTTACAATGCCAGTAACAGAGGATCTGTAATCACAGCGTTTGGTGGCTTTGTCTTATTTTTTCTTTATTGGTTATGCTGGCAAATCACGTATGAGAACCGATGATGAATATTCCTCACACTGGAGAATGCTCTAATGCTTTCTTATAAAGAGATCTAAATTATGCAGTTTCTCTTTCTTTTTTTTTCCCCTGTTGTTGAAGTTTTTTTAGCTTTGAAATGGGAAGTGAAGTGCTCAGCAGCAGCAAAGTGCTACTTTAATATCACCCATGCAACAATTACCTCTGCAATAACCTTCATTATATTAAATTACATGCTATCCTTCCCCAGCTCAGTGTGAAGATTAGCTGGAGAATAAAACAAGGAAAAAACCCAACCCACTGAGAAGCCATTGTGCAATACTATGCCTGCACAACAAAGGTGAATACAATTCCTGCAGGGAAACTAAGTATCACTTAAGAACTACCTGCCCTTGTTTGAAGTCTTAAATAAAGCCTAAGAGAAGACCCTCACCTATTCCAATGTTCATTTCACTGTAATGATGCAGTGCTATTGCTGAACATGCATACATATTACTATGTAATTCAAGAGTGTTGCAATATGCAGTAACAAGGGGTTAAATAGTGAAGACAAATTTTGCTTTCAGCATTTTCTTAATTTTTAATAATTTTCTTAGTAACCCAAATATTCTCATGAGGTCTCTTTCAGCACAGAGCAGAGGTTTGTATATTCCATTGCTTTCCCTGAATAACCAGAACTAGTTTCTTTCTTTCTATTCCATTCTAAATGTGTCTGTACATGCCAGCTTTTTTTAAAAAAACATATTTACCTATTGACAATCTGAGGTTTTAAAGTGAAATTTATTCTGAAAAGTGGCTTATCAAAATGACATTAAAATCATGCACCTTTTATGTCTCAGTGACTTCCAGATAAAATTAGCTCCATTTATGAAGTATAAGCTTGGGGAAATTTTTTGGTGGTGGGTTCTCCTAACTCTTGGCCTTATTTACTGCCCAGGAGCTGAAAACTCAGCTGTACTCTTTTTGATTCGGTCATTAATACTGGTAGTAACAACTATGCAGGACAAGACGTGCATTCAAGAGAACAGGGCAGTGTAAGTAAAGGCAGGATGTAGTAACTCAGAAAAGTTAATTACCTGACACTGAACAGAAAACTGTTCATAGCTATGTGAAAAAATCAGGATTCTGAAAGAAAGAAACAAAAGAGGAACTACCGAGTTTCAAGACCTTGTAGGCAAGGCACATTCCTTGTTGATGGGTAACTTTGTAGCAAGGACATGAGCGCCCACAGCACCACCAGAAGTAGAGGGAGACTGTCAACATGCTCTGATGGAGCTCAGTAGAAGGATGAGGAATTCTGCTCCAGGATCTGCGGCCCCAGAGCACAGCTTGAATACTGAATGACACATCTCCTCCATGTCCTCGGACAGAGAAGGTCGGGTGGAGGCTCACACCTTAGGGCTCTCCAGCGGGGACCCTGTCCGTGGAACCGTCCTGCCCCACGCCAGGCTGTGTGCTGCTGGAGCCCTGGGCTTGGATCATCTATACAGTTATAACTTGGTGAAGTCCCGGCTAAGTTGGACCGGTAATGATGATCATGTGTATAACCAATAAGTTCACTGGAAAGAATGTGGAAGTGCTTATGCTCTTTGACATATATTTATGCTGTGAAGCAAGCACCAGCTGCTCAAGTCTCAATAGACAGAGGGTATTGCCAACTCTGTCCCAGTCTGGATCTCTGAAAGTGGTCATAGCTTTCTCTCTTCAGCCTTTAGAGATCTTGCTGGAAATTGGGGGAACTGGTTGAGAAAGAAAAGGATACCACAAGCAACAAGACAATGATCGATGTCCCTGAACTCATGCTCCTGGAATTAAAATGTTGCTATTGCTAACACCTTTGGCAGCAATGAGATCCACCACAGGAAGCCTCACTGATGTTTAACAGCTCTCTGTCAGCTTCTTGTGAATTGCCCCTTCTACTCTGCAAGTTCACAAATTTATTTTTACCTCCTGAAAGTGAAGAGCTAAAAGAGATACTCCATTCTGAAAGCATAATTTTGGAAGTTTGAGAACTTCTACGTCTCCAGAGAAAAAATGAATAAGCATTTACTTGAATTTCTTGTCAAGCATCACCGAGATAATGTCCATTGGGGTCTGCACTGTGGATTTTTGGTAAGAGTGAGAATACGGTATCATATTTATGGTCCAGAGTTCCAAAGCATTCATAGGACCTGATGTCTTCTAATTACCATGTCTCAAACTATATATCAACTATATTCCCAAAAATATTCTGGAAACATCAACGATCAAATCCTCTGCTGGGGGGCTGGTGGGTTAAGAAGGACATCCTGCTGTGGGAGTTTTAACTCATCTGTCAACTGGGAGGACATGAACCAGCACGAAATCTTTTGTGTATATCTGCTGTTAAAATAAGGAATGGGTGCACTGAAGCCAGCGCTCAGCCGCTCCTCACATGGCACGTGCTCCTGCCTCCAACGATCTTGGTGGGCCTTTGTCCTCCCTGCTGTTTATTGATGTCTTTCCTGTGCTCAGGAGGCCAAAACTAGCCACAGTATCTAGATGTGCCCTGTTAACTGTGGAGGGAGATAATCAGCTCCCTCGATCTACTGGCTCTGCTCCTCTTAAAAAGAGTCCAGGATGGTGTCGGCCCCCTTTGCTGTCGGGGCACAGCACCAGCTCATGTTTGGTTGCTGTCTATCACATTCCTACGTTCCCTTCCAGCACAGCTGTTCCCCACAATCAGCCCCCAGCCTGTATTGCTTCTTTCCCAGCTGCAAGACTTCACATTCATCCCTAATGAATTTCCTAAGGTTGCTGTTGACCCATGTGTCTAGTCTGTCCAGGTCCCTCTGAATGGCAACCTTGTGCTTTAGCATACTGACTGGTTCCCCCAGTTTGACGTCATCTGTCAACCTGGTGAACGTGCACTTGGTCTCCTCCCCCAGGTCACTGATGTTAAACAGGGCATGTCCCAGTACAGACCCTGTGCTCCTCCACTTGTCACGGGCCTCCAAGTTGAGTATGAACCATTAACCACTGAAAGAGTCTATCCCACCCTCAAACCACCACAGAACAACAAGAGATTGCATCACTTGTGCAAAAATGACTGTTTTCACAACAGTAATATCCCAAACTGCTTTGTGGGCTACAGTAAGTTTCAAGACATCATTTTAAAAGTATGTTCTTAGCTTATTTGAAACTGAGTCTGTGAACACTAAAAAGCCACCATCTGTGCAGAGAACATACAATCTTCTTGAAAAGATTATTTGTCCTCATACTTCCCATTTGGTAATAATTTTTTATATTTAGTACCGATCACCATGTCAGCAACACTCACTGAAAACAAAGAAACAGAAAGACAGATGCAAGCCACCCTTGAGCACAGGTGCTTACCATACATACCTTAACAGGCTGCTTATAAGTAAAAAAGGAATAAGGAAAAAATCAGCTTTTTTCTTCACTCTACAATTCGCTAAACTCGTAGACACAGGATGTTCTAGAGGCTGAAGTAAAATTGGGCTCAAAACAGATTAGACAAATTCAGAGGATAAACAGTCTCCAGTGACTACAAACCACAGTGATCCAAATGCAGCCTTTGGACATGCTGAGAACCTATACATCTCCACCAGTATCTCCTACCAGCCTCTTTCAGACAAGCAACACTGCGCTAGGTAGCCTCTTTTTCCAAGCCAATCCACAGCTTCTGTCAGACTTCCCTATCAAAGAGAAATACTTAAAATAAGCGCCTCCCATAAAAAAAAAAAAAGCAGCCAAATTTCCCATCAACTGCCCCAGAATTTCCCCTTAAGCTCTAGCAGAAAGATCCCACCATATTGTCTCAGTTGACACAGTGCTCCAGGCCAGTGCTAAATACCCCTACTAAGCTATCAGCTGATATTAGGCACTGTGACACAAGAAACTAATCAATCCAGAGATGCAAGCTGGATCATCTGAATTCCCAGACTAATAATAAGAATGCTTGCAGAACTTCTAGAAATGGGTTGTCTCTATTAACAGGTTAAGTCAGCATCTTCTAACAGACAGTATCCAGTCCTCAAAAAAAAAACAAAACTCCAGGCTAACCTGGAGAGAAAATGTGTCATTTGCTTCAGAGAGTCTTCTTCCCACTCTTTCTCCAGTTCTTTCTTATGCTGCCTACAAAACTTCAGCAATATTCAGAACATGGAGGTTCTGAGTTCAGTGCATACCATCTTGCTGACAAATGTCACTTCATAATTCACTGTGGACCACAGTGGTTGGCTGGTTTGTTTGCTAAGTAATTGCAGTGGTGTAAATAAAGCCTGGGATTCCTGAGAGGTCCAGCAGATTAAGATCTCCATTGGCTGGCCTGAAAGATAAGTAATTTCTTTTTCCATAATAGAAGAAGGAATTGTTTCCTGCTAATTAGGTAAGAGGCAATGAAATGTGTGATGTGCTAATTGGGCAGCTTGGAATGCATAGAGAAGGTGGGGAAGATGATGTGATACAGGATGATGAGAGTATTTGGGTATGATATTATGAGATAAAAAGGTTGGATAAGATATTTGTAAGGTCATTGTGACACTGATTATATTCAAAATTCCAAAGCAAGGTAAATGTAATAAAAGCAGGGTTCATATAATAAAAATTAAACCTGATCATCTGATTTATATGGTTTATAAAAGGCCATGTATGTGGAGTTTCCTCTTTAGCTCAAAACCCCAGGATGACCAAAACATAAGTGATCTCAAAGTGCTGGTGGAGTTACACATTTTGAGAGTACCTCTTCGATTTTAGTTAATAAAGAAAGTTTCTGGTTACACAAACTAGTAACTTCTCTTTAAATATCAAATGATTTATTCTGTGCCATAACAATTTATGTCAAGTATGACTAAGAGCAGGAACCATCTGCAAAATGAAGGTGACACTTTGCATTTGCATAATAGTCCTTGCTCAGTCCCTAAGTCCATAATAAAATGCATATAACAAAAATAACAATAAAACCACACCACTTAAAGCAATGTTTCCAGTCAAAAAATAAATCTCACAACAAGTATGAACTTCCCAACAACGTATTACTTCCTATCATCTTCCCAGCCCTACACAGAACGACTGTGTTCTGAACACAAGTTTCTGGGAATTATAATTGGCTGATTTCTGAAATGCATTACAAATGCCATTTTTATTTTTAGGCCAATTATTTGAATAAACAACTTTTCTCATAGTTGGAGTTTCTATAGGCGAGTCAGATCACAGCAGCTAATCTGCTTGGAAATTCACGCCTGAGATTTCTAGAGAAGACCAGTGGAGTTCGGTGGGAGCTGAACCCCAATGCACTAACACACTTTTGGAAGCCTCAGACTTGGTTCACAGCAGTCTTATTTCTGATTCATGGGACTGTGGACACAATTCAACACAATGTCAAACACTGTCACTACCAGTGTCTTCAGTGGATCTCAAGTGGCGACGGAACTATGACCCAGCCACAGGAGTCTCAGTGTTCTTTCTGCTGTCATAAGAAGATAATTTCACTAAATTATATGGGTTTCTTAATTACCCCACACATTATTAATTCATAGCTGACTCATCTTCAAGGCCTTACACACACCCAGGATCACAAGAAAAAA